>NC_089587.1:32523141-32868696 GCF_019320115.1 Miscanthus floridulus
GGTCTAGAATTCAAAATGAATTTGTGTTTTTATTTATTTTAAACCTAGAAATAGTTCAGTTTATTTATAGTTTTGCCACTGGAGCATAAAATGAGCATAACTTCTCCGTTTTAGCCCCGATTTCAGTGGTTCTCAAACCCACGAGTTCCTCTTGATGCATAGAATAGCTTGGTAGACTTGTTTATGCCTGATCTATGTAATGGTGTAATGTTTCTAATTAAGTTCATATTTGCTTTGTATGTATTGTTTGACGTGTTTAGACAGGGAACCGTTTGTGGGGGGAAGGAGAACTAGATCAATAGTATCTCGCGCAGCCAAACCTCGAGGAAGGCAAGTGCAGGCACATTCCTTGAAGCATATTGTTTACCTATTTAACTTAAATTACACTCTACTTTTATGCATGTGTCTTAATTTGTTAAACCATAAGGACTATGACTAGCCCCTTTTGATCCTTCCTTGCACCTGGGATTCTACATGGGTAAATATAGTTGTGCTTAGCTGCTCCAACCTATAATGACACTTAGACACTTACTTCATGATGAAATAATCCTAACTAATGGCTCACTGCAATTGTTGATTAATTAAAAGTTGGCTTTTACAACCTAAGGGGGAATGAGTACCTATGGTTTTTGGGTACTTATGTGTGCCCTCCCTAAGCACCAGTTCATGGAGCAACCACCCATGATTTACCATACATCCCCAAGCTATTATGGCTCTCGCTTGACGTATTAGCAGACCTTCTTCTAGTAGTGTGATAGCTTCTTGGGGATCGGCGCAAGAGGGGGCCTAGGTAATGGATATTAAGTTGTGGTAGATTGGGTCTCATGAGGGTAGACCGCGAGTGGCTACTCGGGCTCCCTATGAGGGTGGTTATCAGCGCCTAGGATGAAACCTAGCGTGTTGTCACCTATTAGCCAAAACTGTGAACAGTCTCGTAGTGAAACCCTATCCGCTCACCTAGGAAGTGGTTGTGGGTCTTGCAAACCCCAACAACCTCTGTCGAGTGTAAAAACTAATATATCAGCCATGCTCACAGATAAGAGCGGCCTGGACCCTCACGTGATTAGAATGGATCTCACATGTTTAGAAATGGGAATTCTAGAAACTTGCTGGGCATGGCTATGCCCTATGATGATGAGGTGGCTACCTCGGTTTTGTTTTTCGACATGGCTATGCCAAATGATGATGGAGATGGCAACTTTGGAATTGTTTATAATTAATGATACTCTCATTTAACTAAGGGTTTGGGATACCTCTTTACTCACTTAGTAAATACAGGTTGTTTTAATAAAATTTTGCCAACTAAAAATTCTAATCCGCAGTAAGCTCGAGTCAGTTTTGTCCTTGTTATTAAGCCTTGCATGTCATATTTTTCACGCCTGTACTTGTTGAGTGCGACAAGTACTCACCCTTGCTATTCCTTGAATAAAATTAAAGGCTGCTCAGAAGATAAAGCTTGGGATGGGCATCCGGAGGACATTCCTGGGTGTTAGGCGCGTGTTCTATCATCGACCTTCCTATGGACGGCATTGATGCTTCGCCTTTTTATGTTATTAAGACGCTACGCTTGTAATAATTCAAATTCTGATGATTTTGTAATAAAAATATTATACTCTTTTCCGTACACTATTTTTGATTATCACTGATGATGTCAAGTCATATGTGTGAAAATTGATCCTGGCACACATGTGATGTGCACTCGATTTTGGCTCTACGAAATCAGGTGTGACATGGACACACACTCGGGCCAACCTCAAGGATAAAAGAGAAAGAAAGAATAAAAGAATGTTTCTAAGTGGAGCAGGCTTGTTCTAATATAGCCATGCAAAGAATAGTTGATAGTCATACAAATTACATGGTTAGAGCTAGACCTAAGTGTAAGATGGACGGGGAGATCTTCGAGCACTGGTCTGCCAGCAAGCGTGAGAGACTTTTTGAACTCCTATACGAATATACGAACGTGGGGGATTACAAGGGGCGGACAGGGCTATCACCACCTGCCGCCTACCCCTCAATCATGGAGCACCATCACATCCGAAGGTTCCCGTATGCCCGCACACCACGCCCGTGTATAAAGAAACTACCCATATCCCCCGGGACTCTGACCCTACGGATTGATAAGCATAGGACATGGGCACACCTGAAGGAACAACGAACTGCCACCTCAACTTAGTTCTAATTCTAATCATACAAGTTATATGAATGGTTAAGCATAAAGTTCTATATGCTAAGTTCATAACATAGAAACTATATGTAGTTCATATGCTATGATCATAACAAAAGAACTATACTATAGTTCATAAGCAAGTCTATATTTGTAAAATGAGAGCAAGACTTTGGAGAAATGATTCGTCTTATTCATACCAAGATCTCTCTCCAAGGAGTTAAGCCCTCCAAGGTAGCTTTGCTTTGCTCTCAAAAGACTACTAAAATATAAAAGAGAGTACAAGTGGAGGTGTGGAGGTGTGAAAACCCAAATGAGGTGTGTGTGAAAGAGAGAGGGGGCTCTCCCCCTCCTCTTATACAGGTGCCAAGGGCGGTTTGGAAGAATATTCTCCGGAGGTCCGTAGCAAACCGTCCTTGGGGAGCATTGATGGCACCGCCTATTGAAGGTGGGGCCAAGAGGCAGCAAGGAGGGTGCGAGCACACCCCTTAGTTTCAGTTGTTATGTTTTCTGAGTCTGTTTTTTCAGTATAAATGTTCCTATTAGTTTCAGTCAATGAGTGATGGTTAATCCATTGGAGTGATATGTTCTTGTGCATCACAATTAGGTTGTACTCGTATTTGTTGTGCCACATGGTTCCTGAAGTTTATATTATAATTTTGGTACTCTACCAGATAAGATGCAGTCACGCAGCAGAATGTAGAAAAGGTCTGAAACACTAAACCTTGAAGGGAAAAAATGGAACTCTGAACCTCAAATCGAGTAGAATTTATTTTCAGGGCATGCATCCATCGACTTGAGCTTGCTCCTCCTAGCATGATGTTGCGCTGACGCCTGAAGTGTTTTATTTTAGTAATGTGATTTTGTTCTCCTCTGGATACTATATATTATTAAAGAGTTTCCACTTCTGCTTGTATATATGAGACCTTGAGTGTTGGGTATTCAATTATTTGCTCAGTTTTTTTGTGAGTTTTAATCTAGTTTCTTGAACTAGGCTTGCCCATTTAGCATTTTTAGAATTACATTTTACTCATACACTATCTAAATCTAAAAATATTTGAATCGAAGTCTTCAGTGTTGTGCAGTTTAAGTACAGTGCTACTTTATACCTGTGTGACCATGTACAACAACAACAACATAGCATTTCAGTCCCAAGCAAGTTGGGGTAGGCTAGAATTGAAACCTACCAAAAGCCCCAAGTCACGGTTCAGGCACTTCAATAGCTGCTTAATTTCCAAGTACTTCTATTCAAACATAGATCTCTAGGTATACTTGTGTGACCATGTGACAAATTATATTTCGGTTTAATATCTTGTTCGTTTTCTGCGGTTGGTATGCTTGATTTTGACGTCTGTGTGATGCTCTTTTTTTTCTTGTCACATGTACAATATTAGGCCCGCACTTGCAACTATACTGATGTGCTGTTGCTTCTGTGTGATTACTGTTGGGGCACACTTGCAAGTTGCAACCTTACTGATTTGTTACTTCTGTGTTTTTACTGATGCTATTGTTACATGGTCTCTATTAATTGTTATATCTGAAGTGGTCGAATCGAATTTGCAGGTGCACTGCAAGAACCTTGCTCCACATGTAATGCTTCTCCTATCCCGTGGTCACTCCTTTACTTACAGAAGGGCTGTGTTCTGATTGGTTTGATCTCATATGCTAAGCTGCGTTTCTTTGATGATTCAGTATGCTAAGGCGGCCCAGGCACTTAGCAAGCATGACCCATCGATTGTTCTCGCTAAGGCTGATGCTAACGAGGAGAAGAACAAGCCGCTTGCTACCAAGTACGAGATCCAAGGGTTCCTAACCATCATGATCTTCAGGAACCAGGGGAAGAACATTCAGGAATACAAGGGCCCTAGAGAGGCTGATAGCATTGTGGATTACTTGAGGAAGCAGGTTGGCCCTGCGTCCAAGGAGCTAAAGTCTCCAGAAGATGTTGCGACCCATTTCGATGACAAGAAGATCTACATTGTAAGCTTCCAGTTCAAAATTTTCACCTGTTTTTATTCAGTAGTTACTTAATCTGTATTATGATGAGCAGGACAAGTGATCCTTTTGAGCTGACAACTGACTGTACATAATAATTGCAATTTGTAGATTGGAATCTTCACAGAATTCAGTGGCACCGAATTTACAAACTTCATGGAGGTCGCTGAGAAGCTGAGGTCTGACTGAGACTTTTGGCCACACTTTTGCACGCCAACCACCTTCCCATGCGGTGATGCAGCGGTGGAGAGGTGGCGCCATGATAAAACAGATGTCCCTGTGGGGATGCCATTCTAGAGGAGCTTCAGCCAATATAATGTTTTTTTGCAGATTTGTTGGTGGTTCATTTGATTTACTAGGAGTCTGTACTTGATCCCCAAAATTGTAAGCATGATTGATGAAATGTAGTTTTCAAGTCCAAAGATTGAGGATAGCAGATAGTGATGAAATAGTATAAGTAAACCTTATTTCAGTTGATTCATCGTCTTGATCCGCATGTTCTTCTGGTTTTGGTTTTGCTTTCCCTTTCGTCCTCATCTGTCCCCTTCTCCGCTTTCTGATCTGACGTTATAGATATTTTTCTGGATTCTCCCCCCTTCGTTCAGGTGTATTTCTTTCTTGCCCTTCAAGGATGGTCTGTTATTGGATTTTTACATCTTGACCCACTACGATAACGGGTTTGGGCTCCTATGTCGTACGGCTCTTTTTTAGTTGACGTCTGTTTTAGAATTTGTCTTTGCCGATCGGAAAAATATTCGTACTTATCGGCTCTACGTGCATGCGTCATGTTCTGAATGGTTGACAAAAAAATCGACTGAAACACAAACAGAATTCAGCCGAATGATAGGTAGTCACTTCCCTGATTTATTTATCTCATGAGTCAGCATGATGATACCTAAGAATGAATAATTAGAAGAAACATAGGCCGGGCCAAATTGCTACTAACTAGGCCTAGGACTAGGTTGATCCAGGCCTGACCTTGGATCTGGTCCGTGGTAAGGGCCAAATCGGAGGTCACATCTCCCCCCATATTAGCTAAAGGCTATGATCTCACCGGTTTAACAAGCAAGCAAAATGCCATCATAGCCCACAACTATTTTTAAAACTTACAGAAAGATGGGATACAAAATAAAAAGTAATATGACAACACATATGATTATTATGCAATATGGTATAGGTCTCGTTCGCTGGTCTGAAACTTGACTGAAAAATACTGTTCCGGCTGAATTATTGTGAGAGAAAAATACTGTTCCGTCTGAAAAAAGAAGCCGAACAAGCAGAATATGAGGTAAGCCGAACAGGGCCATACTCCCTCTGAAGGGTGGGCCTGGTGCAAGCGGTAGAGTCTTACCATATGTGATCAGAAGGTCCCGGATTCGAGTCGCGGTCTCCTCGCATTGCACAGGCGAGGGTAAGGCTCACCACTGACACTCTTCCCCAAACCCTACACAGAGCGGGAGCTCTCTGCACTGGGTACGCCCCTTTTTATAGTATACTGGGTAAGGTTGGCCACTGTCACCCTTCTCTAGACCCCGCACAGAATAGGAACTCTCTGTACTGGGTACGTCCATTTTTATAGTATACTCTCTCTGTCCTAAAATAAATGTCGTTCTCGTTTTCCGAGAAGTCAAACGCTTTTAACTTTGACCAAATATATAAAAAAAAATATTAATATTTATAGTACATAACTAGTATCATCACATAGATTGTTGAATCTATTTTTATAATAAACTTATTTTAAGATACAAATACTGCTAATATTTTCTACAAATCTAATCAAAATTGAGAAAGATTGACCGGCACAAATACCATAACGACACTTATTTTGGAACGGAGAGAGTATCTAATAAATAAGTTTACAAATGAACCATGAATACAATTTAACAATTTTCACTTCCAAAATATTTCTCTCCTCGCTTTCCAGCATAGTTGTGCTTATAAGCCATCACCAACCGTACTTGTTTGAAAAAATAATTAAGAATAAAAAGGTTTTGTGATGATTGGGTTGATCCATAGACATTTTCGATTTGAGGACAGCCTCTATAGTCTATCGGGCTTGCTCTCCTGGGTCAGGTTAACTAATCAATGCATTGACGAGGCTATTTTCATCTCTGCTTATACTATCAAAAGAGCAAGAACACTTAAATTCTCACCCAACAAGATCAACTTTGACATAAAAAAAAAAGAGTTGGAAGAAGAGGTGTGGCGAGCCGACGCATTGTACGATTTGGGATTGGAATTGGAATGGGCTAAGACACACCAACATTCCTTTAACCTCCCGCCAACCAAAGCGCGGTGCAACTCTAGGTCGTCAGTTGTCAATGCTGGCTCAAAGCTTGTTCACCTCTACCCCAACTCTGATGCACGGCTTCTGACGACTTATTTGAGCCTACTTCCGTACCGCTATGAAAACAATATACGGTACTAACTAACGACCAACCTGTTCGCTGGTTGGTTTTTGTACTGATAAGCTCGATTGACGTTGATTTGTTGTAATAACAAAATACTATTAGTTGAATGATAAGTTCTGGCTAAAACCAATCATAAGCATACGGAGTACATATATAGGTAGGTGATTGTAGAGCTGTAGCCGTACAGCTATCAGCAGATGCAGATCTATTAGCGAAAGGTCCAAGTCCATGCATAAGGCCCAGCCCGGTTATATATTTAGCAAAAGAAACTCAGCCCAAAATCCCATGTGCGCTCACTCACAACGGTTCGATAGAACTAAAAAAAAATAAACAAAAATACTGTTTCAGTGAATTATTACGAGAAAAAAATACCGCTCTATCTAAAAACACTGTTCACTTAAACAGTGCTTTCGTGATCGTGAGTGGGCTGGCCAGCTCCACAGCCAGCCGAACGTTTACTTCGTTCACTATTGGGCCAACGTGTCATTAACGTAAACGGACCCACGATTTTTTTTTTTCAATTATTAATTCCGGGAAAACTCTGCTCAACTCGTTCTGTCGTCTGTCGTCTTGCTCTCCACCTCCGCATCCATCCCCTCCCTCCTCCAACTCTCCAATCGACTCCGTCCCAACCTACAATCCGCGGCAACAGAAAAAGGCGCCTCCTTTACCAGAAACAGAAGCAAGATTCCCGGATTGCGCCGCCTGATCGCCGGCGAATCGAACCGACCGAGCGGCCCATGGCCGGAACCGAGCGGCTACACCGCCCGATGGACCCGCAGCGGCCCGCGGGCGGCCGCTCCGGCGGGGTCGGCGCTGGTGACTCGCCGGTGAGATGGGACGACGACGACAACGACTACGGCGGCGGCCGCGTCGAAGGCTTGGCGGTGAGTTCCCCCCTCCGTTCTCTCTGCCTGTTTCGTCCCTGATAAGTCTGGTTGCGTGTACGCGTCCTTCAGCTGAGTTGGTCTTGCTGAGGAGCGTGGAGAACTGTAGATTGATTCGTTCGGTGCGTAAATTGGGGAATTTCGGGAGCATGTGGCGCGCTGCTTGGCGCGAGTTTAGTAGCTCGAATTGATTATTAGGGCTAAGCGATGAGCGAAAAGTTTAGTATTCAAGGGCGCGTGTGGCTTGTGCTGGGTTAAAAAATCCAAAATTGCTTTGCTAGGTTTTGTCTTAAGCATGTGGCTAGAGCCTTGTTGATAGTCTTTCTATGGCTTGAGTTCAAGTCTTACAGTACATACAATCAATCATTCAACTTTCCCAGGCTGAGTTTGTGCCATAACTCAATTTTGCTTTCTTTCCTGATATAGGGACTCCACATATTTGACCAAGAGGAGGCAGACGAGCCACCAGCCAAAAACAGCATGGCCAACAGCCTTGATACTAATTGCATTCCCATTGCTAACGGATGCAACACTGAAACAACTGAAACTTCCGTAGAGACAGAACCTGTAAATGGCATTAACCCGCTTCATGAGCATACTGGCATCTGGGTCCCTGTTTCTGTCCCGCCAATGACAGCGCAGGCCCGTGAGGAGTGGCACAGGGGGTTTGGTTGCAATGGCGGGTACTTCCCGGAAGAAGAGTTCAACTGGGAGCTGGATGAAGAGAACTATGAGATGACAATGTGGGATGTGTTTGCTGATATGGTTGTCGCGGCAAAAGATAAGGTGGTATCTGCCACAACATATGACTTTGGGAGACGTGGGATGTCGGTGGTGTCCAACTTCTTTCTCCAAGAGGCTTGGAAGGATATGGCGCAAACACTTGCGGATGCAAACGCTGGTATTGCGAACGAGCTTCTTGAGACAGAGCCAACTAAGTGGTTGCCTGACAGTGCTGCTACCTCTTGCATGCTCTGCGGCGTGCGATTTCATCCAATAATGCGGTCTCGTCATCATTGTCGTTTCTGTGGTGGAGTATTCTGTAATGGTTGTTCAAAGGGTAGAAGCTTGATGCCTCCAAAATTTATGACTGCAGAACCTCAGAGGGTTTGTGATGTCTGCGGAGTACGTCTAGAGAGTATCCAACCTCAATTGATGAATCAGATCAGTCGGGCCTCACAACTTCCAACTCGGGATGTCACAGACCTGAGTACCCTGAGGTCATGGCTGAATTTCCCTTGGGCACACACAATGGAATATGAGATATACAAGGCTGCAAATTCTTTACGTAGCTACTGTAAGGTATGCCTTTTTTTCTCCTTAAGTATTGACTACTTCTATTACGATACCTTTTCTTGTTGTCTTCTTTTCGGCTACTTTAGTTGTCATGTAGTCTTCGGTATTCTTATCAAGTGTTATTGTGTTAAAGACTAGCGTTGACCAATTTTTTGCACCAAATAGGCAAATACTAATATCTTCATAAACACTACAACAAATCTAGTCTTCCTACACTGGTGTTGATAAACTGATGTCAAGAAACCTTGTAGGGAAATGTGTCTCACAAGTCATCAAATATGGTTGTTTTCTGTTTGTATAGTAATTAGTTGGATGAATGTTTGGACAATTGAGTCGTTGTGGGTAAAAGATGACATGGAACACTGGGCGAATTATTTTTTCTAGTGTAATCTGGATATGTAGCCTACCCCAACTTGCTTGGGACTGAAAGGCTATGTTGTTGTTGTTGTTGTAATATGGATATGTGATTAGTCTAATTACTGAAATGAACCTATGCAAAAGAAAAAAAAATGCATAGGCAAAATCAATTTCTTAAGTAAATAACTGCTTGTAGTTCACCAATCTGCATTTTAGTAACTCTAGATTATTTAAGCTCAACTTAGTTGTTCAGGGGAATTTTGTTATTGTAAATGACTTAGTCATTGTATTCTTATGAAATGCTGGAAATGATGTTACTCTGTCTGTGGGGCTGCTGATTGTTCTGTTAATTATTCTGAGCCATTAAAAAGACAAATTCATGTATTTTTCAGGTGGGAGGACTGAAACCAGAGAAGTCTATCCCTGATACTATTCTTAGACAAGCAAAAGGTCTTGCTATAGTTACTGTGGTGAAGGTTGGGATGATGGTTACATACAAACTTGGCACTGGGCTGGTTGTTGCTCGAAGAGTGGATGGCTCCTGGTCGCCACCTTCAGCAATCTCCACCTGTGGTATTGGATATGGGGCTCAGGTGATACAAGCTTTTTTTACATGGAAGGGCTTCTTGTTATCAATCTAGTACCATCTAACATATATGATATCTGCTTGACTCTTTCAACAGGCTGGAGGTGAGATAGCTGATTTTATTATTGTTCTGAGGAACACGGATGCCATTAGAACATTCAGTGGGAAGGCACATCTGTCTGTTGGTGCTGGTGTTAGTGCTTCTGCTGGTCATGTTGGACGTGCAGCTGAGGCCGACTTTCGTGCTGGTGATGGTGGTTATGCCGCATGTTATACATACAGTTGTAGCAAAGGTATGTTTCGAATTATTACAAGCTTTAGATTACTGTCATCCAAGAGTTCGTAGCGGTACAGAAATTCAGTAGATTTTCAAGACACTATTTACAGTTAGAGGCAATATATGAGACTGATTTATTTTGCTGATGGTATAATGAATACTCCATTTCAATTTTGCTGCCATTCTAGCTTTATCCTAAATCAAACATTTCTATCTTTGGCCATGAATTCTTATAAGTTCGTATAGTTCAACATCATGCAAATTATATATTATGAAAATTATTTCTCATGGTGAATCTAAGAACATAAATCTAATGATGTTAAACATATGAATTTATCGAAATTGATGGTCAAAAATAGAAAGGTTGACTTTGGAAACAGAGGGAGTAGTTTAGAATGCCAGTCAATTCAAAGTTTTTTTTATTGAAAATTTGAAATTAAGATGTTCTTTCTGTTGCAAACTAGAGAAGCGCATGACATCTGCAAAGTTTTGAGCTGCTTAGTTTGCACACAGAAAAGGAGCACTCCGACCAGTTTGCTTTGACAAATCTTTCTTGTTTGATCTTTTGAGTGGTTAGTCATTTAAATACGTCCCACCAGAGAGATGAGCAGATGGCCAAGTTACAGACTAACATGGCCATGTCTCACAAGGCTAATGTAGTAATGTGTGCATTAGCTATACTAAAGGCCTTATATGATAAGGTTTAGGAAGTTGGGAGCACAATTTTCTGTCACACAAGGAAAAAAAAGACCAAGTTGACGTGTCCTGAAACCATTGGGGTGTGAAGTTGACCAAATAAACTGTACAGAAGATACTTTCAGAAACCAAAATATGCATGACAGATATTTATGGCGTCAATTGTTATAGCAGTGAATCATGCCATATCACAGAGCAACTTTGTTTTATGAAATCAATTGTTAGTCTGAATTGTTGAAACTCTTGAGGAAACAGTAGTTTGTTGGCCCCATTTTAAGATTACAGTGAAGTGATGCATCATTCATTGCAAATACTTGTGGGTTAAGTTTTAACAAATACACTCATTCTTTTATGTAACCACTTATCTTGTATGCTGACTCTTCCATATTAGGTGCCTTTGTGGGCTGTGCGTTCAATGGCAGCATAGTATCCACTCGAGATACTGAGAACGCACGATTTTACGGAGGTCCTATCAAGGCATCTGATATCCTTCTAGGATCAATGGCGAGGCCGCCTGCAGCCTCTCCTCTGTACAAAGCTCTGTCAGAATTGTTTGACAAGATTGGAAAATAATCCTCTTTCTTGCAGACCCTGCCCCACCTTGTAAATACATTCGAATTTGTGCCCTTCACGAATTGGTTGGAAGCAATTGCGCAACTGTACAGTAAGGCCATTCTTCAACGCATCAAAGGCTCCATGCCTTCATCAGTGTTTAGTGGATACTATCAACAAAACCACTCTGTACATACTTGTACATTGGATTGACAATAGCATCAAGATGTGAAAAAAAAGGTGTTTATTCTTTTTCGTCAGTGTTGGGTGCATTCTGCGCAACTCTGGGGAAACTGGGTGCGGCCCTGCGGGCAACCCTGACGTCTGACGAGTATGATTCGAATTACTCCCTCCGTCCTTTAATGTCTATCATTTTTGTTTTTCGAGAAACAATTTTGACTAAATATATATTAAAAATATTAATATTATGATATATAATTAGTATAATTAGATAGATATTTGAATCTAGTTTTTTAATAAATTTATTTAGAGATAGAAATGTTGCACGTATTTTCTATAAATCGAGTCAAAGTTATTGGCACGCAAATCATGGCGACAACATTTAGGGACGGAGGGACATGGAAGTACAGTAATTTTGTAATGCCATCCTGCTGTGAAGGAGAGAATACGAGGAGGCGTGCTTGCGTCCTGACTCCTGAGTGTGCGGTGAAGAAAGAAGGAGGACAGAATAGGGAGATGAGAGAAATAAGAAAGGAAAAAAAAAAGAAAGAAAAGAAAAAAAGAAAAAGGGTGCAATGGACATTTCACTCTTTTTCAATGTCGGGATGAAATGGCTTTAGCAATGAAATGGCTTTAGCAAATATTTTCAAAAACAGTTTCAACTCTACATGGATATTTAACTAGGGTTCTCGTCTGCATTTGCATTTATAGAAATAGGATCGTCTGTAATCAAAATAGATATATTTTTGTAGTAAGCTGTGACTCAACCTTTGGCATGGTTGTCGAAACCTGTACCCGTGCCCATAGTTTTCGTCCGGGTGTTTTTTGAACCATGGCGTCGGGCTTACCACGACATCCTTGCGTATGGCGTCGACTTGCTCTAGGCGGACACCGCGCACGCGCGAGCGCAGGAGGAAAACCGCGCGCGGGGGAGGGAAAATCGCACACATAGGGCGGGAAGCCAGGGATTGCGTGCAGGAAAGGTGGGGATTGCGCGTGTTGGAGAGGGGAAATCGCGTCCGCGCCTCCATATCCCGCTACTCGTGGGAAGTCACGCGCCTAGAAGTCGCAGGAAATTGCGCTCGCTCGGTGGAGAGGGAAGAGAGGAGAGAGGGGAAGAGAAGAGGGCGACGAGAGCGAGCACCTGGAAGCCGCTGGCACCGTCTGCCCAGCTTCATCCGTCGCCTCCCCAGTCCCCACCGGATCCGCCCACCAGCGGCTTTGTCACAGCTTCGGTGCGTGCTTTCCCCCCTCTTCCTCCCCTTGTCTGCTCTTCCCGTCTTCCTCCCTCCCTCTGTTCTGCCTCTCCTTCCTCTGCTATGTTGTGTGGGTAGTTGCCTTTGTTATGCACTCTGCTCTTTCTTTCTTCTACTCCTTCTACTCTGCTCTGCTGGTTGCTTGCTATTTGTGGTTGCTATGGATGCATAAGTCCATCTTTGATTTTACAGCAGATAGCACAATGTCAAGTTCATCTTGCGTCACCAGTGATTATGATCCGAAGACTGATCCAGCTTGGAAGGTGATGCCTAGATGAGAGACTGCTTGAATGGACATGCCTAGATGATGTTGAGTTGTTGACTAGAGATTTTAGATCAGCACTTATGCTACTTATATTTATTTTGTACTAGCAGTACTAGTAATTAAGTTATGTTATGTTACTAGAGTCTAATTTGTTTCTATTGAGAGATGGGAGATTTCTGATTTGCTATTTTGCTACTTTATATTGTGCCCTGTTACTCTAACAGCACTATTTATTATGGTATTATATGGTATGATTTGCTTTTGATTTCTAGTAGTATTATATATTAAAATAGTTATACGGCGTCGCCTCGCCTTGCGCCTTAAATGCCTAGGCGTCTGGAAGGGAGTCGGACGCCGCACCTCGTCTTACCGCCTTAATAACTATGCCCGTGCCCAACTATGACGCCAAAGAGCTCCACATCTTCGTGTGAGCTCGAGTGCCTCCCCCATTTCGAAAATCAGCAGCCTACCATCGGTCTTCAACGTGGCGTGGGCGGCGTCAACATCGGCACTAAGGAAATTCACGTGGCTGTCCCCATCGAGCTGTCGCAGAACGGCTTGGTCGACATAGGCCCACTCCACATCTCATCAAAACTAGCGACGGTCTAGAAATAGTTTAGAGATCCCAGTGCAAAATCATTTATTAGCTTTTTATTATTTTTCAAAAATGATCAAAACAGCTTAAGCTTGCAAAATGCAAATAATAAGTCACAAAAGTATTAGGAAAAGCAAAACCACTAAATCTACACGATATGTATGATAAACATTATGAAACAAGCTTAATATGTAAAATCACTAAATGTACACGACAGGTATGATAAACATTATGAAACAAGCTTTATATTTTCTATGTAATTTTGAAGATTTATAATATGTTCGTCGAAACCGTAAATCACGTGCGTTGTCGTAGGTGTGGGAAAAAAATCGTGGCTCCCGTGCAACGCACTGGCATATATCTAGTACACGTAATAAGAGCATCGGTCTAATATTCACTTGCATGTCATGTGTGTTAACATATTAACATTCATAGTTGGTTTAGTAGATGTACTAACATAACCTAAGGACATG
Source organism: Miscanthus floridulus (assembly GCF_019320115.1). NCBI lineage: Eukaryota > Viridiplantae > Streptophyta > Magnoliopsida > Poales > Poaceae > Miscanthus > Miscanthus floridulus. Next base: position 32,537,132 of record NC_089587.1, read on the forward strand.
TATATAGATTGAAAATGGGATTAAAACAGAATAAATACGGGTTCATCCTACATAAAACGGCAAAACAACAAAAACGGCTGTAAAAATCCTCTTTCGTTTCTGTAGACAAAAGTAGATAGACGAATTTTTTTTCACCTATTTTCATCCCTAGTTATGATACTGGTACTTCGTTTTGACGTGTCCTATTAGGGTTGTCCTAAGTCAAATATTTATGTATTTGATTTGATTTTAATTTTAAAACTCTATGTTGTTTCACAACACGTGAATATATTGTGAAGATATTTCTTGTGGTGAATCTAAATCTTATCTTTTTAACTTATATATTTTTGTAGTTGATAGTCAATGATAAAAATATTTGATTTAGGATAATGCTAATATGATATGTAAGAAAAAAACGGAGGGAGTATATGTTGGAGCGTGTCGTGTCGTGGGCAACTATCATTGCTCCTCTAATACAGTACCAGGAAAAGGCATAGCCATGTCCTTGAAAGCTGAAACAATCCGTAAGACTTGAAGCAGACTAGTCTATTACGCGCGTCCTCACGTGCGCCGGTAAATCACCTGGTTAAGGTGCAGGTAAAAAATATGTTTAATATTTGTATGGAAACAATATTAGGAGTTTAATGTAGATATGTCATGCACAACAACTGATAGATTAGAGCTCTTTTTATATTTAATATGGTAAAACTATTCAAAATTCTAAACATGAAATGCTTGACGTGGTAGATCACATTTCGTAGCCAAAACATAGAAGCCAATGCAATAAACTATTTTAGGTCTTCACACTGCATGAGAAATATTCTAAAGCTTCTATTTTCACACCAACCATCAACCATGAGTATTGATGTTTTTTTCTCTAGAGTCACATAGAGATTAGAAATTGGAAGAAGTAAGGAAATGCCATTTACCTTACCCGTGTATTTGCGTCTTCGTGGCCTACACCCATGAATTCTGCATTTAAGCCATCAGCCATAAATTTAGTGGTAAGTTTACATACAACAGCTCTGGGAAAAAAACAATTTTGAAATAAAAATAGTCAAATTGTGAATTGTGATGAGGCATCTGAACTTGCTTGAATATTCTAAATCCATACATAAGCAACTAATTAACTATTTCCAGATCTTAACATCCTACCTTCTTCATTTATACAGAATGTTTAATCTCTTGTTAAAATAAATATAACCGTTTCATAATCCACAAGATCGTGCTATCTTCCTGCTAGAAACTTGAGCAACAAAAGGTACTCTGTCTGTAGACAAATATATCAATGAGAAAACTATTCTACAAAGCAACTCAAACATCTAGATAAATGCTGAGTATCAAATCAAATTTGAGTTTCATCGAATTAAGACATGAATGTATCAAATCAAATGTTTCAGACCATATGTGCTCTTAGGAGGCTTGTAGCCTGCTTGGCGGGTGGCACTGTGCCACCCTGAGCTCACAACAACTGCAGCCGAAGTGTAGAAAGCAATCGCCTCGTGCTCACCGCCACCTCGGGAGGGAAGGGGAGAGAGGGAGAGTAAGGGGAGGGAGGGCAGAGGAGGAGGAGGATGGGCGCCGCCGCGGAGCCAGTGGGCAGCGCCGTCGTTGGCCCACGGTCCTCCACCATGGCACCAACGGCCATGGCCTCCGGAAGGTTCTTGTCTGCACAGATCGGACGGGAGGACAGACGGGTCCGACCATGGAGGCATCGGATCCGCTAGATCCGCCGGTTTGGGCCTCCGCCAGCAAGGAAGACCGAGCCGACAAGCCTACATCGACGTCCGTTCCCGACACGGATGAGGGAAGGGGAGGGGGAGGAAGGGAGAGAGCGAACCTTAACCTGCGCAGCGGCCAGGCAGTAGAGGCCAGTGGCTAGCCTCCCGCGGAAGTGCCGGCGATGGCGACGGCCCGCGTCGCCCCGGCTGCACGCACTAGCTGCCGTCGCCCTGGCCGCATCGGGAGAGAGAGGTAGCGAGTGGAGAGGAGAGAGACGGGGGAGGGCACGCCGTGGGGGTGGGGGGGAGGGGGAGGAGGAGGGCGGCCGCAGCTACGCCGCCCCGGCCGTGCGCTCCGTGCACCGTCACCATGGTGCCATGGATCGAGAGAGGGAGAGAGAGAGAGCGGAGAGGAGGAGGGCATCGGGGTCAGGGAGAGACAGCAAGGGTTTCGTAGCGGGGGCGAGGCACTGTAGCGAGCGGTGGAGCCAATATGTACCATCGATCGCAGAATCGGACGGCCAGGGGAATTCGGGGCAACGTGGACACCCTGAGAGGCGGCCAAAGTCTCCTACTTTGATATATACTAATATGAAAAAAATGCAGGAAAAATGAATTTGAGAACGAAAGATTAGGTCGGCGTCAATATCTATGTTGACACTAAAAAATGTCCAAAGGTGATTTTGTGCACCACCAGCAAGTTACAAACATCATGGACAAGTTAGAGGTTAATTGGCACGACAAAATAGTAGAGAAAACTTGAGGAGAAGAAAGCGAGCCAGAGCCAGTCGGCTAAACCGATTGGAGGGGGTGAGCCAACCCGACTGCCAGAGTCGGCTAACCTGACTCCCCCTGGTGCTGGCCGAGGCACAATCCTAGGCCCACGAAAGTTGGCTAAGCCGACTCCCCTACTAGAAACCAACTTGGTTTGACCTTAAGGCCCTGTTCGCTTGTCTTATAATCCGTACTTTTTGGCTTGTCTTTTCAGCCGTAACAGTGTTTTTCTCTCACAACAAATCAGCCGGAACAGTGTTTCAGCTTATTTTTCAGCGAAGCGAATAGGGCCTAAGTCGGTTTTAGGCATGCATAGTCCTGGAACCGTGAAAGTCGGCTAAGCCGACTCCCCTGCTGCAAAATGACTCAGTTTGACCTTAAGTCTGTTTTAATGTAGGCATGTTTTGGACGTGGGAAATTAGGAGATTGCGATTTGAACTTGTTTCCTACTGGGATAAGAGAGAGGATCACGGCTGGTTGAGAATCTCAACTTCCGGTCATCAAAATCAATCTACAACACCCCTTTACCCCTTTTTTCTCTATACCCTGTTATTTGTCGCGTCTTCCGGCGAAATTCGATGGTGTTCTAGGTGGCCTGGCTGGTCCTAGGACACTCTCCATGTGCTCTTTCCCGACGGGTCTTCCAAAGAGAAGCTTGGGAGCTTATCAAGCAAAGAACGGGCTCAAGGCATAACCGGTCTCTAGATCGGTTTTATCAATCTCACTGCGTCATTGCTGCGTTGAGGGTTGATTGCAACCCACCGGACGTGTTGGCTCTCGCTGGTGTGTGATGCAGAGGACCTTACGGCGTCAACAATTTGGAAAAAGCTGTATTGAAATCATGCTAATTACTGCTCACTCGGTCCTCAAAAGAACATAATTTTCTAATATAGCACTGAGTTAAACAATTTTATATTGCGACAATTCCGTGTGCCATTGAAACATACGGTTGATTTATATGCACCATTGAAAAGTTTATTGTGACTCCTATACTAGCTTTTAAATTTTTCTTCACTCTGATGCCACTTCCATCAAGTGGGTGTTAACTCATTGGTTGGCACTGTTAGTGATCGAGTGGCACGTAGGGAATTGTCTAAAAAATCAAACGTCACATGCATGAATTTTTTATTGAATATTTTAACTTCCAAGATTATTTAAAAATTCAAAAATTTGAATTTTAAAATATAAGAACTTAATATATGTAGGGCTCTTAAATAATCTCGAATGAAAATTCATGAACTATAAAGTTTTAGATCTCGTAGATTTGTACAGTTTTCATATATTGAAAACGTTATGAATTTATTTGTTATACTAGAATATATGTCCGTTGTTACACCGGGGTCATAATTTTTTACCTTAGTAATCAGACGCGGACGTATGAGCTCCGAAGACTTCGTATCAGGCACGGACATGTGGATCCGGTCTTTGTATCGAAACCGAGTAGGATGCGAACGTGTGAGCTCTGAGTGTAGTATGATTCGTATCGGACACAGACGCGTGAGCAGGGATCAACGTTTGGTATCACTGGGAGATGATGACTTTTGAATCTTTTTAGGTATAGCGATATCTTGCTAATGGTGCCACTACCTTCTATACCAGCTTATTATAGATCTCCCCCCTTCCTCCCTCAATCCCACAAACTTGATAGAAGTGGTATCACGGGGAAGAAAAAATTAAAAGCTGCTATAGGAGTTACAATAAATTTTTTGATGGTATGTACCAATCAACCATCCTTTTGACATATAAGAAATTGTCTCTTTTATATTTGACTAAGTTTATATACAAATATTAATTTTTATTATATAAAAAAGTATATTAGATTCATCATGCAATACATATAGTACACCTATTTAGTTTCACAATATTGATGTTTTCCAATAAATTTAGTCAAATCTTAGATAGTTTAACTAAGTATAAAACTAGAATTATACTCCCTCTGCCACCCACGAAAGATGCAACTATAAAATTTGTACAAGTCAAATTAGCTTAACTTCGACTAAGTTTATACTAAATGGTAATAACATCTACTTCTCCAACTAGGTTTACTACGAAAATATTTTTTTTATAATTAGTTTAAGGTACTTATTCCGTATCATAAATGTCAGCAATTATATAACTTTGGATAAACTTTAACTCGTTTTATTCCTTAAAAAAGAAAATTATATCCTTTTATAGATATAGATGGTAGGAGTATTTTTCTAGACAGAGGTAGCGATACTAGACACATGATGGCCATTATAGACCTGGGCACCTTGCACTGTCAGGTGATATGCATCTAAATGTTTGATATTGACATTACGACGACGAAAAGGGATGTGTGATTATCTCAGAGCTAATGCGATTATAGTTAGTTAATATGTGCAGCATATCAGCCACAGCCACAGCACGAGTTGAGGGTGGTCAGAATCTGTGTCCCTGACATGGCAAGACCCGCCTAAATATTCCTAGTCTAAAAGGCTTAGTCTTCTTTAGGAACTACAGCTACGGTGAGTTGAACCGGTCTCTCATAATTTTCCATCTCAGCCATAGTGCCATGGAATGAGTTGACACGAGACCCGTGTGGTACAACTCAACTTCACTTATGAAAAGTACTCCATAAAGCAGTTTCACTAGTGAAGCTAAAGCTATTTAAAAAAAAGTTTGGTAAAACCAGCTTAGAGAAGATAGCAGAGAGAGAGAGAGAGAGAGACGAGAAACTAGTATTTTAGGGCCTATTTGGTAGTTCTCCATCAGATTCAGATTATCTGTGGGAGTTGATTCTCTGAGAGAAGTGATTCTGTGGCTCAAGCTGATTCTCTAAAATAAACTCTCAAAGTCAAGATAGAGAATTACTTCACAAAATTAGAAGAAACTACTTTTTTCAGCTCTCAGCCCCTTAGTTCATTTCAGAAAATCACTCCAGAGAATCAGTATATAATCACTTCACTAAAAACGTTTAGCAGAGCTCCTTCTTGATTCAGCTGAGAATCAATTCTGTGAGGTATGTCAAACTGAAAGTGCAATCACGCCCTAATTATGAGTTTTGGTGATAATAACCACGTAATTAGAGAATTAATGAGATTTATCGAGATGACAAGCAGGAAATTCATGTTCGAGGATGCTATACGAAACGAAGGAGCCCCCAATTATAAATGTAGATCGCTTCAAACTCAAAGAATGTTTAAATTCTTTTATATTTTGAATTTGAGTATAGGAAAGCCGTACTATAAAGGGGGACACAATGCTTAAGCTAATATGTGCTACCAAGTGCTCAAACATATACATGCATCCTCAGATTCACAGCCAAGACAGTCTACACTTCACTCTTACCCTTATTGTCTTATGTGGTGCGGCATTGCTGCACTTGAAGAGAGGCACTGTCATAGTGCGGCACTGCCGCACTTGAGCCGCGGCACTGCTGCGACTTAAGTGACCGTTGGGGCCTGGGGGTATTTATACCCTTCCCCTTCTTTTCCAACGGTACTCTGCCTCTTCTTCCTCACTTCAGCACACCCCAAACAGAGCAGGAGCTCTCTCTCTCTCTCCCTCCATTGTTGACCTCAAGCCCCAAGTAAATCCATTAATTTCCCCATCAATTCTTGAGGAAAAATGGTCCAAAACTCGATTAGAGAGCAGCTCTATTGATTCCTCAACTCTAAAGAGCACTTGGTTCATGTTTTGGTCGGCGGTTGTGTTTGTTACTCTTAGAGCTTAGCTCCTAGCCGGCTAGAGCGTCGCCCTTGGAGCTTGCCAACTTGTGTGGTAGCCCCAGCAGGTTTGTAACCATCTATTGAAGCTAATAAACCCACCCCTCATCTCAAGAGTTAAGTCTCTTGCCAACTTGTGCTGCTGGTCTTCCTTGTCGTCGCCAGCAGCCGCTGTAGCTCGTGGACGGAGCCGTTTCGTCTCTTTCCTCCTCAATCCGTGAAAACTAAGGTGAAACCCTAAATCCTTCCCGATCTATGCAATGTGTCGATTCTTGTTGTCTTGGATGGTTGATTGAAAGGTATATAGTAGTTTGGATGGTGTATTGAGGATTGATTGAAGTAGAAATTGTGATTCATCTTTAGAACCAAACTGACTGTTGCGGCAATGCCGCACCCTCAGTGCGGCAGTGCCGCACCTCTGTGGCAAAGATGGTAATGCTACACTCCTGGTTCGATGGTTGACTCACTTTATCTATTTCACTCAGCACCCAATGCTAAGATTCATGATTACTAGGCTTTCTCTGAATCATATCTAGATGAATCGATGACATAGACATGCATATGCTTTCTGAGATTGTATAGTGGATTAGGAGTTAAATTATGAAGTAAGTTCAGTAGACAAGAAGATGCAAAGTGCAGTCTTGGTGAAACAGCTGGTGCGGTAGTGCCGCACATCTGGGGGCAGTATCTCATCAGCTGCTTCTCTCGCTTGCACATTGACTCTTCTTGATTACTTAACTTGCTTTATAGGATAACTCCTACTCTCCATTTATACAATTTCTCATTTTGGTCTATGTTTTGCGTAGATGGCCTCCGGAGGTTATGATGATTGGAGGGGGAAGAGGAAGATGACAGAGCCTTAGGATAAGAAGATGCCTCGTTGTGGTCATGGCAGGACCATAGGGGGCAGCAGCAGTGTAGTAGGCAGAGATGTTGCTAGAGATAGGGGGAGGAGAGATCAGATGATATAGGATGAGGAGAACCTAGAGAGGGCTGGCTGCACCATTCCTCCAGATGCTTGCCAAGATACTCCACCTTATCTTGAGGAGTTTGATAGGAGCTACATCAGAGAGTATTCTGAGGATGTGGTTAAGAGGCGTCCTATTGACACACGTGTTCATCCCATGCTCAACTATGTGGGAAAGCTAATGATGGTAGAGGAAGCACGTGAGAATAATCCCTATGAGCAGGCAAAAGATTTGGAGATAGACTACGGGTTTTAGAATGAGTTTCATTCCAACTTCTATGTATCTATGAACTTTAACTCCAAGAAATCCAAAGTTGTCAAGATGCAGTTTGTTGATTGGGAGGAGATGAAGGCAAAGAATAAGCCAGAATTTAATAAGGTGATCAAGGCTTGTGAGTTGTTTGGCCTCACTGATATTATGAGCTTCAGATATAATTAGAATGAAGAAGTGTTAGCCTAGTTCCATGCCACTTTCTTCTATAGTATCTACACTGATGAGATTCACTAGATGACTGAGGGATGGCATTATAGAGTTGATTTTATGACTTTTAGCCTGATCCTTAGTTTTGGAAAGGAGGAGCGGGGCTTCACTTACATTCATGATGAGGCTAGAGTTGAGATCCGCGACATTGCATATATGTGGATTGACAGGAGAAGTGCAGATGGGAAGGTAAGTGGCCTGAAAAGCTATTATTACATTCTGAACAATTTGATCTGGCACACTATCAATCCCAAGGATGGAGTAGCTTCTGATTTTAATGGATATGTGAGGAATGTGCTTGCTAGATTTGTTCCTGGAGGTGACAGGTTTAATGTCCCTCGCTTTATGTGGCGTGAGCTGAGGAACTCCATGGAGGATGGGAGAAAAGGGATACCCTATGCCCCCTATCGCATGTTTATGATTGAGAGGGTCATTGGCTATAGATTTGAGAAAGATGGTCTTCACACCATCTACAAAATTAAGAAGACCCAAGGAGCAGGTGTTAGCAGAGCAGTGAGATGCTCTCCATCAGTTGAGGACGTGCCTGAATTGTCCCGCTCTAGGCCTCGTAAGGAAAAGAAGATGGAGAATTTTGAAAAGTGGATCAAGGCCATCTTCACCACATGCACTTATATAGCAAGGACCACATATCAGGACCGGTTGAAGAACCGTGAAGCCAACTGAGAGGCTAGAGAGCGTGTAGGGCTGCCACCTCTTTCTCTAGTTCAGTCACCGCTGAGGTTTGATGACCTCCCTAGTCTTTCTGAGACAGATTCAGAGGATGAGAAGGAGGAGTAGCAGGAGCAGCCAAAGCTTGATCCTCACATGAGTTTGAGGTCCACCTTGCAGTCCATGAGGAGGAGCACTAGACATGAGCGCCACACTTCGACCACTCATCGCGAAGGGAGGGCGATGGTGTCTTCTTCTTCCTCCAACAACGACGATGATGATGATGGTGGAGAGGAGTATGTTGCAGGTGCTAGTAGAGCTGCTGGTGGGGATGATGTCGATTGGGACACCATCCAAGAGGATGAGGAGTGAGTGTTGGTCTTTCTTCTTTTCTTCTCTTTTTGGTATTTTATGCCAAAAGGAGAGAAAAATAGAGGGGTCAACAACTTTTTCGACGCCATAGAGAGGAGGTTGCTGCAGCTAGAGTCATGTTCATATCCGTTTAGAGTAGTCTTCGTTAGGTGAGAGTTTGAGAGTCCATTAGAAACTCTATTTATGTAATAATGCTACTTAAGTACTTTTTATATGTGTGGGATATGGACATATATTAATCTATGCTGTCGCTTGTCATACAATTGTGCTAGAATGTATATCTTTATATGTATCACATGTTGTATGGTGTATGTTTTGATCTGTGCTGCTACAGCAAGTGTGGCAATGCCGCACCCAGCTACAACAACAAACCATGTTGTGCATAAACTGTCAATTGCATCATGTTTTAAATATCTGACACAGTATGCAGCACCCCACAGGAGCATGGATGTAGGGGGAGCCCCATCACTTTCACTAAAATGTGAATCTTGGCTTCTTATGCCAATTTGAGAATTCAATTCTCTATTCATATACTTAGGGGGAGGCTCTACACCCATGGCTCGAAAATCTTAGTATTTATTTTATATCTTTTGTAAGTTCTAATTGGATTGTCATCAATCACCAAAAAGGGGAGATTGAAAGTGCAATCAAGCCCTAATTATGGGTTTTGTGATAATGACCACGCAATTAGAGAACTAATGAGATTTATCGAGATAACAAGCAGGGGATTCATGTTCGAGGATGCTACACGAAACGGAGGAGCCCAAAATTACAAATGTAGATGGCTTCAAACTCAAAGAAGGTTTAATTCTTTTATATTTTGAATTTGAATATAGGAAAGCCGTACTATAAAGGGAGACACAATGCTTAAGCTAATATGTGCTACAAAGTTCTCAAACATATACATGCATCCTCAGTTTCACAGCCAAAACAGTCTACACTTCACTCTTACCCTTGCTGTCTTGCGTGGTGCAGCATTGCCGCACTTGAAGAGAGCCACTGCCGCAGTGCGGCACTACCGCGACTTAAGGGACCGTTGATGCCTGGGGGTATTTATACCCTTCCCCTTCCTTCCCAATGATACTCTGTCTCTTCTTCCTCACTTTAGCACGTCCAAAACAGAGCAGGAGCTCTCTCTCTCTCTTCGTCCCTCCATTTTTTACCTTGAGCCCCCAAGCAAATCCATTGATTTTTTCTATTAATCCTTGAGGAAAAAGGGTCCAAAACTCGATTAGAGAGCAGCTCTATTGATTCCTCAACTCTAAAGAGCACTTGGTTCACGTTTTGGTCGGCGGCTATGTTTGTTGCTCTTGGAGCTTGGCTCCTAGCTGGCTAGAGCGTCGCACGTGGAGCTTGCCAACTTGTATGATAGCCCCGAGAGGTTTGTAACCATCTCTTAAAGCTAATAAACACACCCCTCATCTCAAAAGTTAAGTCTATTGACTTAAAAACGATGAAGGGTTGGAAAGCCCTAAGCTTTAGTGGCTAACCTCAACAGCGTGGAGGTAGGAGCCTTGGTGGCGAGCCGAACCACGGAATAAATCATTCTGTCACTTGTGCTTAATTTACATTACTTGCATGATATATTGTGGTTGAGGTGATTTCTAGGGTTTCTAGTCGATCTACTTGGTGTTCCTATTACTTTTAGCTCTTGATCTGTGATTGTCATACTACAGTAAGCTAGGAAATTTCTTCGATCTAAGTTTTCGTTCATGGATTTCGAACTGTGACTCGAAGTTGTCTGCATGGGCGACAGTGCCGCTGTTCTGGTCTGGCAGTGCCGCAGTCCGGCTGTGCCGCAGGGTGAATTTGATAAAAGTTTGAGTGTTTGTTTTGACAGGCCTATTCACCCCCCTCTAAACCAACCAGAGATCCTACACAGACGGGCCCTTAGCTTCACCCAGCTTCACCTAAGAACCGTGCCTGTGAAAGAAGCTAAAAAAAAAATAGCTTCACCTAGCTTTCAGCAGAACCCGTTTGGCAGGGAGGAGAAACTGAAAAACAGCTCCGCGAAGCTGGTGCAAAAGCTATACGAAACACGTCCGAGTGGCCTACCAAGCTGATCGGCACAAACAGACACACAGGCTACAGCTAGTTTTTTTTTTTTTTTTTTTTTTTTTTTTTTTGGCCTAGGGGTTGCTCCCATCCTCATGGCTGCACTGCATCAGTTCTCTCCTGCAGTATATGTATATCCATCCTCGTCCGACGGTTTTAGGATCTGAGCACATGCCTCTAGAAGCATATTTAGGCCCCCTTTAGAACGTTGATTTTTTTTTCTGGTTCTATAAAAATAATTGTGTGAAATTTTTGTATGATTACTATGAAATACTTTATTCCAAATGGGCCCTTAATTCCGCGTCCTACATAGTTGCTCGTAGAAATCAGCTGAAGAAACCATGGAAACTGAAAAATTATTGCCAAAGAAAGCACACAGCAGCAGCAGAAGACATTTGCTTAACTATAACTGATACTTTTCATTAGCTTTAATCCAACTGCCTGGCAATCCATGATTACATGAAGACAAGCCTTCCCATTGCCATGTCTGTTTCCTTTTTCATTTCTTGCAAAGATAAAAAAGAAGAAGAAGAGAAAACAAAGATGGGAAATAAAGGATAACTGATGACGAGATACTAGATGGATAGTAAGATACTAGACGGACAGTAGTAATGATAAAGATAGGCTAAAGTTACGATGAGATACTAAGACTAGGAGTAGATAGTAATAAGACAGGCTAAAATTAAACGCCAGCAGTCTTGCTGAGGTTAAACTACGACCACGCCGAGTGCCTAATGAGTCCCTATATATAAAGATAGCTTCCCAATCAGCTCACGCGCGCATCGTCTTGTTGCAGCAGCTCGATCGGTGAGCTCAAGCGCGGTCCTTGCGGGTCTGCGCGTTCCCCAGGGTGAGCTCCAGGCCCTCCTCGTCGGCGTTCTTCTCGGTCATCACCTCCTCCCTCGCGCCCGCCTGCTCCCCGCCGCTCCTGCGGAACGAGAACCCGAGCGGGGACAGCAGCGCGCCACCACGGCCACGGACCGCGGCCGACGCCCCGCTGCTGCTGCGTCCCGGCAGCGGCGGGAGCATCCAGGCAGAAGCAGAGCTCCCGGCGCCGAGCGACGACGCGCCGGACGCCACGAAGCTGCTGTAGGCCGGTGCCTTGTTGTCCGCGGCGTAGGATATCTGGAACCCCGCCAGCAGCCTCACAGGGTTGGGGCCGGGGGCCCGGCCGCCGGTGACGGGGCTCATCAGCGGCGGGGTGGAGGTCTTGAAGGAGAAGCGGATGGCGCCAGCACCCGTGGCCCACGGAGGCGGCAGCACGTTGGAGTTGGAGGCCCTCGCCGGGCTCGGCGGCGGGGTGGCGGGCGGCGGGGAGGAGTAGCGCGCCTTCTTGCGGAGGCGCGGCGGGGATGAGGGCGGGGAGGCGTTCTGCGGCGTCGCCGGCGCGTTGGAGTTGGAGTTGGAGGAGCTCGCGTAGAAGTTGGGGTACGATTTGTCGCTGAGCTGCTTGGACAGGTTCTTGAGCCACGCCGGAATGGGGCTGGCTCCGCGGCTGCCCCCGCCGCTGAGCGTGATGCCAGAGGGCGACGTCTCCCGGGTCAGGCTGTAGGAAGCTCCGCCTGCTGGGTTCACCGGAGGAGACCCGCCGATGTCGGCCATATGCTCATCACCTGCCGGATCAGGCTTGGGTCCCTGAAGAAACACAAAACGAAGAGCCGAGAGGATATCAATGAACAAGGATAGACATGCGTGCATGCACGCAAAAAATGTGCAATCGCAAGGCAATGTGAAAAGAACGGGATGTAAAAGCAAACGACGACAGTTTTTCTTTCCCTGCACATCCGTTATTCCGTTTACAGTCGACAGTACGACTAACGAGGACTGAAGCAGCAGCATGCCAGCATCAGACCCACGCAGAGAATATGTAAATAAAACACAGATCAAGAACAACGACGACAAGAGAAGGAAGCTAGATGACGAGCAACTGAAATTAAAACAAAACAAAATTTGGACTTTTGCTACAAACAAAGGACGACGAAGCGGAAAAGCTGGTCGATCGGCTTGCAACTGTCGACGATACTACACACGCAGCTCGATCGGGAAAGCGAAGCAATGCAGGACGACGACAAGAACGAGAACCAACGGAAATTTCAACAATGGAAAGACGGCGGCGGCGGCGACCATTAATTAGCTCGATCGGAACAGCGAGAAAGAGTAACGAGTACCTTGCGGTAGGTGGTGCCGTCGGCCTCCACGGTCCAGCCGGCCTCCTCGCAGAGCGCCTTGAGCACCATGTTGTTGTCGTTCCTGGGGAGGGTGTAGTTGCCGTATTTGCGCAGCCCGGTGAAGATCCTCGCCGCGATCAACCTGCGACGGCGCTCCCGGATCCGGTTGTTCTCTCGCTCACGCCACGGCAGCTCCCGCACCGTCGCCTTCCCGTTCCCGTTCTCATTCCCGTTCCCGTCCCCTGCCCTAGCCCATGCGTCGTCACCCCCACTCCCTCCCGCCCCTACTCCCTTCGCCACCATGCCTCTTCTCCACTCAGAGAGCTCGCTCGCTCGCTCAACTTGTGAGTTCGTGAGGACGAAGCTGCTGTGGTGGTGGCTGTGGTGGTGCTGATGCATCAGCTGCCAGTGCACTTTATATAGGGCGCCACTGGTAACTGACAGGACAGTGATTTTCCCATTATGCCCATGGCTCGGGTACACATGACGGCCAAGGACCCGGAGGGACACTTTTGGTAATTGCATCAGGTACCTATTGCAGCAGTGGTAATTTTTAGCAATGGTGTATTAGCCTTAATGACCTGCCAATTATGGATGACAAGGAGTGATCTGGTTAGAGTAAACGTAGATGATTGCTAGTTTTAGGAGAGCTGCATTCATTATGGTATAAACTATACGAGGCTGGCTGGTGGGGCCCGATGAAGCTAGAACCGGTGCCAAACCAGTCCTGAGCATGGAAGGGGGTCAGGTCTGGACCGGCTGATCGTCTTGGAGCGGCTGCTGATGCACCAGCACCACATCTGATCTTTCCCATTGGGTTGTGTTGGGTTTATTCCTTGCCACGGTTTTGCAACCATGGAGTATGTAAACCCTAGACAAATGCGGCCAGCGGTGTCGCAACCATGAAGTAACTCTGGATACGTGCGGGTTTAGTTACTCCGGGTATGTGCGGGTTTGGTTTGGTAAAAAGTCGTTATAATTTACGCGTGCATGATTGGATGTTTTTCCAAGGCAATATCAACGCACTCCTTGCCAAAATGGCAGTAGTAACGGAGACTCGAGGGGCAAAAGTGTCACCACTTCTACTTCGACATGGAGTTACCGAAAATAATTGCTTTCCAGTATTCAACGAAGATCTACGATACTATCAACGGTTATATGTAATACAAAACACACACGAGCACGACGGTTTCATGTACATTCATGCGACAAAGAATCATGGCGGCATGTGTGTATGCACGTGCATTATAATGTGAAAAGATTGTTTCTAGAATCAGATGATGTCAACCATTTTTGGGCAAAAATCAGATGGTTTACAACGCATTCACAGCTCCTTGACTATAGTTGTTCTTATAGTTGTAATGAATTATCCTCGATCGTCATAGAAGTGTTAATGAGCATTTACGCAACCATCACTACGCCAGATTTGCACATCACTGCCGGCATCATCACTGCCGAATTTGTGAGAACCAGCAGTGATGTACCTTCACTGCCGGTTATGAGCTTGAAAATGAAAAAATGATTGGGGCTAGGCTACAACCGACAGTGAAGGACCACATCACTGCCGGTTTGTGGCTTGAACCGGCAGTGTTTTGGCGGGACCTCATCACTGCCGGTTTAAGCCAAGAGCCGACAGTGATTGGGCTCTATCACTGTCGGTTCTAGCCAAGAACCGACGGTGATAAGCCTACAACACAAAAAGGCTGTAGTCGTCCTCTCCTTCCTCCTCTCTTCCATCCCGAGAACAGAGGCGCGCGTTTGGACCCTTTCCCTCCATTGTTGCAGCTGCTCTTCACCATGAAGCTAGTGCTTGGATTTTGAAGAATGGCTTGATCTTTTTGCTTTAAGGTTAGTAACAAACATCAACTCCTTTGATTTTGTTGCTTAATTAGCTTTGTTTTGATGGCTACATTGCTTGATTCTCATTCTAGTTCTTTCTCCATTCTAGAGAGCACTTTTTCAATTGGACATTTGTGCCAGGCTCAAATTGTGGTGAATCCATCATCCAAAAGGTTGGTGTCTATGAACACATTTAAATTCCTAGCTAATTATTCCATGGTGGTCAAGATCATCATTGTTAGTATGTGATGCTATAATTAGTTCTTAGAAGTAGAGTAGAATAGTTGTTCTTCAATATTGTGCAATAATTGTTTTTACTACGATTTTCAATTTACAGGGCCGGGGCTACCAATTTGAATTTTCCAATAATTAGTGTACAATAATATTTTCCAAAAATGGTACTTTCGAGCTACAATTGTTGTTCATGAAGCTCAATTTCTTATTAATTCTTTGTAATTACTGTCTCAGTATTTTTTTGTGTAGAGATGGATCGAGAGTGGATGCATCTGTCCCGAACGGACAAGCGGTACATGCATGGCGTCAGCCAGTTTATCACCGATGCCAAAGCCCATGCTGGGAATGGAAACCCATGTCTTCTGCCCATGCAAAGATTGCAAGAATCATAGGAACTTTCGTCAAATTGAGTCTATACGATCGCACTTGATTACCAGGGGGTTCATGCCAAACTATACGATATGGACTATGCATGGCGAGGTTGGTGTGAATGTTCTGCAGGAAAACGATGATGATGTGGACATGCCTGACATAGCCATCCACAATGCTGATGAGGAACCCGGTGTCAACACGGAACCTATGGCCACAGTTAATAATGTGTTTAGGAACACGCTAGCTGACGACACCGAGGATAACGATGGCATTTCTCAACTGCTACGTAATGTAGAGACCGGATGTCTTAGTGAAAGACAGTTGAGAAAGCTAGAGAAAATAAGACAAGATGGCAAAACACCATTGTATAGGAATTATCCAATGAGCAAACTAGAAGCCGACATCATGCTGTTAGAGTTCAAATCGATAAACGGATTGAGCGATAAAGGCTTCGATCAGTTGTTAGGTATAATAAGGAAAATGCTCCCAGAAAAAAACGAGTTGCTAGAAAAGACATACTTGGCCACGCAAATGATCTGCCCCATCGGCCTCGAGGTTGAAAAATCCATGCGTGTTCCAATGATTGCATATTGTACCGTGGAGAAAAATACAAAGATTTGGACAAGTGCCCCAAGTGTGAAGCTCCACGGTACAAGGAAGGGCCATCAGATGAGGGCACCAAGACCAGAGGAGGTCCCATAAAGGTCGTTTGGTATTTCCCTATAGCTCCCCTGGTGCATAGGTTGTTTGCATGTGCAAAGTCATCCTAAGCTGTTGCGCTGGCATGGCGAAGAGCGTAAAAAGATACAATGATGAGGCACCCCACCGATGGGCATGACTGGAGGACTGTCAATACTATGTTCTATAAGGACATCGGTGGAGAGGTAAGACACCTTTGGTTTGCTTTGAGCACAGATGGGATGAATCCTTTTGACCAGGTTAGAAGCAATCATAGCACCTAGCCAGTGATGCTCTATATATTCAACCTTTCACCTTGGGTCTGTATGAAGCGGTCGTACATCCAGATGCCACTACTGATCCAAGGGCCAAGACAGCCTGAGAATGATATCGATGTGTTTCTGGAACCAGTGATCAATGAACTAGTGGAGATGTTTGAAAAGGGATGTGCCAGATGTTTGGGACGAGTACAAAAAGGAACATGTGACGATCAAGGGAGTACTTATCGCTACAATCACCGACCTGCCAGGTCGAGGTTCGTTGTCCGGAGAGAAGACAAAAGGCTATACTGGATGTGTCGAGTGCTTGGACGACACCGATGCGGTAAATCTACCAAATAACTCAAATATAGTTTATATGGAACACCGTAGGTTCCTACCTAAGGATCACCCTTACCGTAGGAATAGAAAAGATTTCAACGGTGCTATTGAGAAACGCTTAGCTCCAAAATATCGAGACAGGCCTACGATACTTCGAGAACTCAACAAACTAGAGGTTGTCCTTGGGAAGGGGGACAATGTAGTAGCAGCGCCTGATGGGAGCGTTTGGGAGAAAAAATCGATTTTCTAGAAACTACCTTATTGGATATTTCTGAGTGTACGCCACTATCTTGATCCCATGCATATCACTAAAAATGTGTGCGCTAACACTCTTAACACCTTGATGGAAACTAGGGGGACATCGAAGGATTCACTAGCCACACGCTTGGACATGCAACACTTGGGAATTAGGAAGGAGTTGCATCCCGTGGAGCTAGAGAATAGCCAGTTTGAACTTCTGGTTGCGTCATGGACATTGAAGAAGGAAGAAAAGTGTGCACTTATTTCTTTCTTCAATGAACTCAAAGTCCCGATGGGCTACTTTGCGAACCTGAAGAGGCTAGTGAACATGAGAGAACTTAAGTTCAACTATGGCCCTATGAAGGCCCATGACTGTCATGTCATTATGACTCAGCTGCTCTCTGTTGCCCTGCGTGGTATTCTCCCCCTAAATGTCCACGCCCCAATCATAAAGCTTTGCTCGTTCTTCAACGCGATCTCAAAAAAGGTCATTGATGTGTCCACGCTAGAACAGTTGTAGCGAGACATAGCCAAAACTCTCATTAGGCTTGAGATTCATTTCCCGTTGACTTACTTTGATATCTCATTGCATCTGCTCATTCATCTTGTTGACCAAATTAGAGCCCTTGGCCCAATATACCTGCATTAGATGTTTCCTTTCGAAAGATTGATGAAAGTTTTTAGGAGGTATGTTAGGAACAGATTCAGGCCAGAAGGGGGCATGGTTGAAGGATGATCAACGGAGAAGGCCATTGAGTTCTGCACATATTATCTAGACATCAAAAGGGTCAGAGTTCCAGAATCTCGTCATGAGGGAAGACTACGTGGCAAAGGAATGATCGGGGAGAAATCTGTTATAGTAGACGACCCTGTTTCTTTCAGGCAGACATAGTTCGCTGTTCTCTAGCAAGCCAAGGGTGTGATGCCATACATTGATGAGCATAGGTAATCGCTGCAAACTCTATATCCGAGCAGGTCACAGGCTTGGCTAGATAAAAAACATAAGGAGGAATTTATCAGCTGGTTGTGACGTCGTTTGCTTAGAATAAAGTTGGGTAATCAACTGGATGCCTTAGCCAAGGGGCCTTTGAGTACATATCTTAAGTACCAAGGGTATGAGATCAATGGATTCATATTTTACACAAAAAAGCAAGATGGAAAGAGCACATACCAAAATTATGGTGTTTGTTTTGATGCTCACGACGAGAATAGCAACGTGCAGGCGACATACTATGGTTTCATAGAGGAGATATGGGAGCTAGCCTATGGTCCGTTGAAGGCAGCTCTTTTTCGCTGCTAGTGGATCCGGCTCGAGGAAATCAACACTGACAGCGAAGGGTTCACTACCGTTGATCTCACTAAGACCGCATATAGAGACAACCCCTTCATCCTTGCAAGAGATGTTATGCAAGTCTTCTATGCAAGGGACAACAAGATAAAAGGAAGGCTAAAAGTAGTCCTAGAAGGGAAAAGGAAGATTGTCGATGTCGATGGAGTGACGGACGAAGAAGACTACAGGGGCTATCAGGAAATGCATCCATTCGGGACAAATGTACCCCTACCTATTCTTCAAGAGGATGACGAACCTACTTACATACGAATTGATCACAATGAGGCCTTCATTGTTGATGCACCTAAAGATAGTTAGATTATTGTTAACTATATAATCATTATGCAGACGTTGTATCAGTAATTCACACTGAATATTTAATTTATATTTTGTGCACATCTCCACAATTTAATTATTGACTATGTAATCAAATATTAAGATGATGTTCACAAATATTATTATTTGATAATTATAGACCATTAATTAATTATCATAGAATTAAATAATCAAGACATAAATTTTTGTGTTATTTTAGAATATAAACTAACTGCATTATTTCTATTAATAAATATATAAAGAAAAGCAAACTAAGCGAACTCCCTATCCTAGCTTAGCGGTTAAGGCCATGCACTCTGTACTCTGAGACCCGTGCTCGAATCCCAGACGGGCTAAACTTTTTTGATTTTGCATTTATTATTTAGTAGTGCATTATGATGGGATAAAAGAAAAAAATAAAACCATTCTAACCAAACTCCCTATCCTAACTCAGTGGTTAAGGCCACGCACTCTCGATCCCGTAACCCGCGCTCGAATCTCAGGCAGGCCAAACTTTTTTATATTTTTTACAAAAAGGCGGCGATGGCAGGCTCTAAACTGACAGTGTTTTTTTATATTTTTTTACTAAAAGATGGCGGCAGGGCCCTTCACTACCGGTTTTAGTTTTAAAACCAGCAGTGATAGCTTCTATCACAGTCGGTTGCTCAAACCAACACAGAAGGCCTAATTCACAATCGGTTTTTAAACTAAAACCGACAGTGATGTGTAGATGCTCCTCACATGCCAACAGTGCTCTCATGACCACAGTAGTTGGAACACTGCTCCTACCTACCCCGATAACTTTAGTTTAGAAATAAAAATGTACCACGACTGCTAGCCCCTATAAAATGGTCCTCGGCCAGGAGCCAGCCTCTCCATGTATGTTGGTTTCAGCCATGCCTTATCAGCCATGATACAATGTTTTCCTCTCACAGCAAACCACAGATATCATTATGCATCGTAGTCCACCAAAATGGTGCACACATGAGGTACTAGAAGAATGCTACCGAGGTACACAATTTTTTGTAATTTTTTGATGTATTTCATTACTATCTAAATAAATATATCGTTCTTGTTAAAACTTTCCCATTGTAGTATCTAAATAAATATATCATTTACATATATGCATCTTTACTATCAGTTCTATTTAGAAACTAGCAATGATAGCTACCTTCACTATCGGTTCTATTTAAAAACTGGCAGTAATGTCCATGCCCCCCTATATAAAACAAACCGCCGGCCACATACATCGATCCCACCCACACACGAACTCTCTCAGTCTCATTTCTCACGTTTCACTCTCACTTCTCAAGACATCCACTCTCTCTACGTGATTGGGTCATGGCTCCTGCATTTTTCAATGGTATTGATATGTTGTCTTCTCCAATATTGTATCTATATTCATTTGATCTATATTTGTATTCATGTTTCTTTGCATTCTATATTTATATATATTCTTATTCCTTGCATTCGATCTATATTTAATTATGTTGCCACATTTTACTTGGAAGATTTTTTTTGTGCATATATTTTATGTTCATATTTTTTTGCATTTTATCGATCAGGTGGTATGAACAATGGACCTCCCCCACCACAAGAACCAGGTTTTGACCCTGGCGATGAGCCATTCGCTCCTAATGTGGCCATTCCACGGTTCCCTGTTCTAGCTATTGTATGAAATATTTTCCAACATTTTTTGTTTTTATGCTAACAAATAAGTGTAATTAGTTTAATATCATTGTTGCATGCATATATGTCACAGACTATATCCCTAATAGATTGGCTACGAATAGCACTTAGCTGGTTCTTTATCTCGGACATCATCGAGAACACGGCATCTAATGCAAGTGGTCAGCTATGGATGAGTGAACTCAGTTTTTTCATCCCTATGAGGGGTTCAAATCATCGGAACCATATCCATGGGACAGGAATACAGAGCCCGGACGTGATAAGCGCCCAATTAAGTGCCGTGTGCATCTGTTTAGAGGCACTTCGACGTATTTGCTATGATGTGCCTAATTTCTCGCACTTCAAGGCACTTGCATTGAATACTAGTGATATCCCTATCCCGCAAGCAAGCGAATGGTTTGCAAGCTACAACCATACGGATGTGGTAAAATGGTCACTTATACCTGAGTCATGGTTATTTGTTGTTTATTATTGTAATAACATTCTCTAATTTTTTTTCTTTTTCTCCACATGCAGATTGCGCTACAGGACCTTACCTATGCTGCATGTGGCTTGTGGGCCGTTCTAGACTAAGCTACGGAGCAACTCAGGTACGATTGGGACTTTTGTAATAGAAACCTCGGCCAGCTCACTATAGAAGGACGCCAGTACTGTATAAGGATTACTAACAGGGGCAGTAGTCGTTCAGTAGGTTACATCTATGGCCAACCGTTCTTTTGGTATTATGAGGCACGAGAGAGTGCACTCATACGGGCATTGGACTTCATCGATACAAGCGGATACATAATCTGTGACATCAACTACCATATATGGCTACAGAGGCATGTTAGTGTGCGTGGCCCAATCGATCTTGACAGTGATTCCGATAGTAATTAATGTTTATTTAGCTAGGTTTTCAAGGTCGTAGTTTAATTGGATTCTAATTTTAATATGTATGGCTTTGTGTGTTTAATTATTGTCATGCATGTAATTCGTGTAATATTTGTTGGGCAATTAGAAATATACATTCCAGTGTCGTATTGGTCTCAAAATTATTCTCAGGCTTACACATGTCATGTGTGAAGGAAACACCAAGTTTGGAATTTTTCGGAGATGGTTTGCTACTTTCTGAGATTTAATTGAATTTCCGCACGACGAGACCGTTTAATTATAGGTTGAACTGAGTCTATCCATAAAAAGATCTTGAATGGTGCCAAACTTTTACACAGGCTCTAATGTGCCCTAGGGATAAGAATTTTGTAGAGGTGGATGAAAAAATCTATTGGGTCCAAGATAAATTCATCCTCTTTTGTCTCATTCGGCATAGAAAAAAATATAATAAATAAAAAATGATCAAAAAAACCTAAGATCCTGTGTGGGGTCTTAATTTGGGTGTACATGCTTACCAAAAAAATTTCAAGTCATTTCGACATAGGCGGAGTATACATGTTTTATAGAGGTACATGTGCCCTTTTATCAAACCATGACTATACACATAGGTTATCAAAGTTTCTGTGGTTCATAGGCATTCCGGTATCGTATTGGTCTCAAACTTTTTCTTAGGATTGCACATGCCACGTGTGAACGAAACACCAAGTTTGGGATTTTCTAGAGATAGTTTGCTACTTTATGAGGTTTAATTGAATTTCCTTGCGACGAGATAGTTTAATTATAGGTTGAACTGAGTCTACCCATGAAAAGATCCGGAATGGTGCCAAACTTTTACACATGCTCTAATGTGTCATAGGGATAAGAATTTTGTGGAGGTGGATAAAAAAATCTATTGGGTCCGAGATGAAATTCACCCTCTTTTGTCTCATTCAGCACACATAAAAATATAATTAATAAAAAATGATTAGAAAAACCTAAGATCCTGTGTGGGATCTTAATTTGGGTGTACAAGCTTGCCAAAAAAATTCAAGTCATTTTGACATAGAAATACATGTGCTTCTATTTATTCAGTATATAAAAGAATTTTGTTAATATATATAAACATCACTGTCGGTTTCAAAAAACCGGCAGTGATGAGAAGAAACCAACAGTGATGCTTGTTATCACTGTCGGTTTATTTTGAAAACCGGCAGTGATACATAAAAAATTAAAAAAATTTATGCCAGCCCTCGGGTTTGAGCTCGGGTCTCGGACTACAGAGTTCAGACACTTAACCAAAAAAAAATTTCAAGCCATTTCGACATAGGAATACATATGCTTAATAAATTATAAAATTAAACCAAAAAAATTGGGCCACCCGGGATTCGAACATGGGTATCGGGGGCTGAGTTGCAGGGTCTTGACCGTTGAGCCAGTAGGAGGTATTCGAAAAGTGTGGAAAAGATAAGTTACTTATGCTGTAACCATTACACGGCAATCACTGCCGGTTTAAAGAATGGTCCGGCAGTGATGTACCCCCATCACTGTCAGTTTCTACTTACAACTGGTAGTGATGTACCTCCATCACTATTGGTTTCTAACTAGAACCAGCAGTGATGAGGTCTGGTGTAAAAGCCCACCGCAGATTGAAAATTTTCAACCCCGCGCCAACTGTTCCCAGCCCCATGCTCCTCTTCTTCGACGCTGATGCCCGTGCACCACCCCAAGCCGGAGCACCTGTCCACCGCCCCCTACGCCGCCGTTTCTAGCCCCGCGCTCCTCTTCTTTGACGCCGAGGCCCATGCACCGCCTCACGTCGGAGCAACCGTCCACTGCCCCCCGCACCACCATTCCCAGCCCCGCGCTCCTCTTCTTTGACACTGACGCCCGTGCACCGCCCCACGCCATCCACCGCCAGACGTCGGAGCACCGCCGAGGCCTTCAGGAGCACGCGCAGATAGCTGCTTTCCCACCCCCACGGTAAGTGCGTGGCTCACTACCCGCTAAGTGTTCGATGAAATGCCTCACGATTGTTGTCTTCCCAATAGAAGTCGATTCCTATTCGATTGAGTTACATGCTGTTACTCCTTGGTTTAGCTATAGGTAGAGTGTCAATTGATGGATTCTTATTAAATGTGTACAGATATAATCGCTATAGGTAGAGTGTCAATTGATTTTAATGGAATGTATAGCATGCTTAAAAAAGGCATCTATAGATGTTTGTTCCAAAAAAAAGTTAAAAACAACTTTTAAAATTGGCTCGGCAGCAGCAGCAGCAAGTATGATTACTAAACCACATTGATCTCCGAATAATAGACAGTCCAATTATTGAGGTTATTTTTTTATCATATCAAGGATAAAGAACATTAAATAGATTTAGTTTGGCCATATAACTTGAATAATAACTCTTGTTCAGTGAGTTACCATTACCACTTACCACATGCCTAATTTACTTAAATGTATAGGCAACCATGGCATGGTATGTAGTGCATGTTGGTCACATGCCTAGGATTTACCGACACTCTTAAAGCAATCGTCACTGTCGGTTGGCACTACAAACTGGCAGTGTTGTTCAACTAGACACTGCCGGGCGGAGCCAGGAACCGACACTATTTCCTATAGATCAGTGTCGGTTTTTAAGGACCGGCAGTGATGTCAACCCCCCATCACTGCCGGTATGCCACTATCGGTTTAAAATCTAGTAGTGAAGTGGGGTTTTGAACTGGCAGTGATGTCCAGATCTGGGGTAGTGCATGAAGCTACCATCGTACATTCACAACAATGAGCTACAAGCATCTATGTTAGATCAAAGACATTTTAGAAAACAGTTCAATCATTACCATTTCTACAACTCGATACATTGAAATAGCATTGTACATATACATCACCGACCCTTATAAGTTATTACTAGAATAGCTTGAGGTCTCTCATGTTCACTAGCCTCTTCGAGTTCACATAGTAGCCCGTCAGGACTTTGAGTTCATCGAAGAAAAAAATAAGCGCACGCTTTTCTTCCTTCTTCAATGTCCATGACGCAACCGGAAGTTCGAACTGGCCATTCTCTAGCTCTACGGGATGCAGCTCCTTCCTGATTCCCAATTGTTGCATGTCCAAGCGTGTGGCTAGTGAATCCTTCGAAGTCCCCCCGGTGTCCATCAAGGTGTTAAGAGTGTTAACGCACACATTTTTAGTGATGTACATGGGATCAAGATAGTGGCGTACACTCAGAAATGGCTAGTAAGGTAGTTTCCAAAAAACTGATTTTTTCTTCCAAACGCTCCCATCAGGCGCTGCTACTGTATTGTCCCCCTTCCCAAGGACATCCTCTAGTTTGTTGAGTTCTTAAAGTATCGTAGGCCCATCTCAATATTTTGGAGCTAAGCGTTTCTCAATAGCACCATTGAAATCTTTTCTGTTCTTGTGGTAAGGGTGATCCTTAGGTAGGAACCTATGGTGTCCCATATAAACCATCTTTGAGTTATTTGGCAGATTTACCGCATCGGTGTCGTTCAAGCACTCGACACATCCAGTATAGCCTTTTATCTTCTCTCTAGACAATGAACCTTGACCTGGCAGGTTGGTGATTGTAGCGATAAGTACTCCCTTGATCATGACATGTTCCTTTTTATACTCGTCCCAAACATCCGGCACATCCCTTTTCAAACATCTCCACTAGTTCATTGATCACTGGTTCCAGAAACACATCGATATCATTCCTAGGCTATCTTGGCCCTTGGATCAGTTGTGGCATCTGGATGTATGACCGCTTCATACAGACCCAAGGTGGAAGGTTGAATATATAGAGCATCACTGGCCAGGTGCTATGATTGCTTCTAACCTGGTCGAAAGGATTCATCCCATCTATGCTCAAAGCAAACTAAAGATGCCTTACCTCTCCACCGATGTCCTTATAGAACATAGTATTGACAGTCCTCCAGTCATGCCCATCGGCGGGGTGCCTCATCATTGTATCTTTCTTATGCTCTTCGCCATGCTAGTGCAACAGCTTGGCTGACTTTGCACATGCAAACAACTTATGCACCCGCGGAGCTATAGGGAAATACTAAATGACCTTTATGGGACCTCCTCTGGTCTTAGTGCCCTCATCTGACGACCCTTCCTTGTACCGTGGAGCTTCACACTTGGGGCACTTGTCCAAGTCTTTCTATTTTTCTCCATGATACAATATGCAATCATTGGAACACGCGTGGATTTTTCAACCTCGAGGCCGATGGGGTAGATCATTTGCTTGGCCAAGTATGTCTTTTCTAGCAACTCATTTTTTTCTAGGAGCATTTTCCTTATTATACCTAACAACTGATCGAAGCCTTTATCGCTCAATGCATTTGTTGATTTGAACTCTAACAGCATGATGTCGGCTTCCAGTTTGCTCACTAGACAATTCCTATACAATGGTGTTTTGCTATCTTGTCTCATTTTCTCTAGCTTTCTCAGCTGTATTTCACTAAGACATCCGGTCTCTACATTACGTAGCAGCTGAGAAATGCCATCGTTATCCTCGGTGTCGTCAGCTAGCATGTTCCTAAACACATTATTAACTGTGGCCATAGGTTCCATGTTGACACTGGGTTCCTTGTCAACATCGTGGATGGCTACATCTGGCATGTCCACATCATCATTGTTTTCCTATGGAACATTCACACCAACCTTGCCATGCATAGTCAATATCGTATAGTTTGGCATGAACCCCCTGGTAATCAAGTGCGATCGTATAGACTCAATTTGACAAAAGTTCCTATGATTCTTGCAATCTTTGCATGGGCAGAAGATAGGGTTCCCATTCCCAGCATGGGCTTTGGCATCGGTGATAAACTAGCTA
Organism: Miscanthus floridulus; assembly: GCF_019320115.1. Classification (NCBI taxonomy): domain Eukaryota; kingdom Viridiplantae; phylum Streptophyta; class Magnoliopsida; order Poales; family Poaceae; genus Miscanthus; species Miscanthus floridulus. Next base: position 32,562,989 of record NC_089587.1, read on the forward strand.
ACGACATGCATGTATCGCTTGTCCGTTCGGGACAGATGCATCTTCTCTCGATCCATCTCTGCACAAAAAATACTAAGACAGTAATTTCAAGGAATTAATAAGAAATCGAGCTTCATGAACAACAATTGTAGCTCAAAAGTACCATTTTTAGAAAACATTATTGTACACTAATTATTGGAAAATTGAAATTGGTAGCCCCGGCCCTGTAAATTGAAAATCGTAGTAAAAACAATTATTGCACAATATTGAAGAACAACTATTCTACTCTACTTCTAAGAACTAATTGTAGCATCACATACTAACAATGATGATCTTGACCACCATGGAATAATTAGCTAGGAATTTAAATATGTTCATAGACACCAACCTTTTGGATGATGGATTCATCACAATTTGAGCCTGGCACTTATGTCCAATTGGAAAAGTGCTCTCTAGAATGGAGAAAGAACTAGAATAAGAATCAAGCAATGTAGCCATCAAAACAAAGCTAATTAAGCAACAAAATCAAAGGAGTCGATGTTTGTTACTAACCTTAAAGCAAAAAGATCAAGCCATTCTTCAAAATCCAAGCACTAGCTTCGTGGTGAAGAGCAGCCGCAATAATGGAGGAAAAGGTCCAAACGCGCGCCTCTGTTCTCGGGATGGAAGAGAGGAGGAAGGAGAGGACGGCTGTAGCCTTTTTGTGTTGTAGGCTTATCACCATCGGTTCTTGGCTACAATCGACAGTGATAGAGTCCAATCACTGTCGGCTCTTGACTTAAACCGGCAGTGATGAGTGCTCGCCAAAACACAGCCGCTTCAAGCCACAAACCAGCAGTGATGTGGTCCTTCACTGCCGGTTTTAGCCCAGCCCCAATCATTTTTTTCATTTTCAAGCTCATAACCGGCAGTGAAGGTACATCACTGCCGGTTCTCACAAATACGGCAGTGATGATGCCGGCAGTGATGTGCAAATCTGGCGTAGTGATATAACTACATCCATATATGTGCAATTACAATAACAACCCTTGTGAGATGAACATAGATACAACCATAGATCTACCACCATCACATGCCAAATAATGTGTGTAGGCACATGCATGATTGTTAGAAAAATATAGTTTCCTCGAATAGATGTTGATCTACACCTTTTTTTGCTTTTTGCCTTTCCTTTTTTTTACAAAATCTTGAATGGTTTTCAACACAATCTCCAGAAGGATATATGTGGTTATAGTTGTAAGGGAATGATCCTTAGGATCAAAATCTAAATGAACATTTCTGCAACCATGAATCTACCATCACAAATGCGCAACAATGAGCTAGTACAAGCATCTATGCCATCACAAGGACATTTTACCGAACAACTCAGTTACTAACTCTTGTGCAAATTGGTAAGTTGACCAACCATTGTATCACAATCCAAAATAAGTTATTGTTTTGACCGAAAAATCCAAAATAAGTTATTACCAGCATGGCTTGAAAACTATAGATACATCATAATTCTTGTTTACTAACAACAGATGTAACAATCTTTTTTCCTTAGAGTGACCGAGTGAGGCTGACATTCTAGAACCAAACACCACCCCTAGATGAAGTGTCCCCTCACCATTCACAAAGAGAGGTAGATCATCAAATTTTCACATAGAGGGGAGGAGGTTTATTGAAGCAAAAAAAATGTTAAAGCGAACATCTCGACAACTTATTAGCCCGATACAGCTCCAGTGGAAGTTGACATATTTCAGTAATGGACCATGAAGATGAAAGCCACCGTTATTTTTTAAACAAGCACCATAATTTCAAAGTGCATAGCTGTATCAATCAGTTTAAACTTTTGACTGTTACATTAGTTTTTTGAACCCAAACGACCAAACAATTCGGTTTATAGGCTCTTTGGTTGTGCAAAGAGCCAACCCATGATACATATAAACATCCAATTGGTCAGGTTTGAGCCATCAATTACCCTAAGTTTCAGTCAAACTAAATCGTTCCCTTTTCTTCTCTAGTGCAAGTGGTTCACTCTACCCGGTCCATCGAAAATCACACGCCAAGTGTTTTTCTTACCAAAAACTCACCCCAGTTATTTTAGTACACTATTATTTGCTTCCTCTGATTTACTAGAGTAAAATTAGTAGCATTTAGTGTACTGCCAAAATATTTCTGTTTGCTTAATTACTGTTACCTCTACCTCTAGTGCATTGTTTCGAATTCTTTTGATTCAAAGTAGAGTGCACAATTCAACACTGCTAAACATACATAGAGAAAAGAGTACAATTAATAGTCTTTGCTTAACCAGGGGTGGTTCTATTTGAGAAATTGAGTGATCACTACGGCACACGACAAAAGTTTATCGGCAAACTCACTTTGCCGAGTGTTTTTCGTCGGGCACTCGGCAAAGACGTCGCCGAGTGCCCAAAAAACACTCGGCAAACATTTTTCGCAAGAAATAAAAAAACAAATTGCCACCGGCCGCCGCCCACCACGGCCACCACGCCGCCACCGGCCGCCACCTGCCACGGCCACCACGCCCGCTGCCGCACCACACTCGGCAAACCTCCTCTTTACCGAGTGTTTTTTTACCGAGTGTTTTTAGGGTAGCACTCGGCAAAGAACTTGTTTGCTGAGTGTCTGATAGAATACACTCGGTAAACATAAAAACACTCGGCAAATTTGACGTTTCCGATAGTGGATGTTGTTGCAGTATTTAATATGGATTTATTAAATAAACAAAAAAACAAAAAATGAATAAATATAAAGAAAATTTGATGTCATGGCAAAAAAATATAGGTAATCGTAGCATGCGCCGATGCGTCACGCTCGCTTGTGGCCTATTGTGGCATTTTGAATGGTCACGTATGTAGTATGCTTGTGTTCAACCTTCACAACTGGATTCAGGTTCTTTGCCGAGTGCCTAAGGCACTCGGCAAAGGCCAAACTGTACTCGGCAAAGCCTTTGCTAAGTGCGGCACTTGGCAAAGAACACGCGGCAAAAAATTGATCGGCAAAGCCCTCTTTGCCGAGTGTTTTTTATTGGGCACTCGGCAAAGGCTTTGTCGAGAGCCCTGGGGGCACTCGGCAAAGAAAAGCGACCATCACAGCGCTGGACCTGTTGACGGTCGCTTTGTTGAGTGCCAACCCTACAGGCACTCGACAAAGATTTTTTATTTTTTAAAAAAAGTTCTTTGCCGAGTGCCCTTTATCCGGCCCTCGGCAAAGATGTTTTTTTTCTAAAAATTCTTTGCCGAGGGCCCCCTAGCCGGCGCTCGAAAAAGTTTGACTTTTTTTAAATTTTCTTTGCCGAGTGCCCTCTGGCCGGCACTCGGCAAAGTTTGAATTTTTTTTAAAAAAAATTCTTTGCCGAGTGCCATGGTCATGGCACTCGGCAAAGCTGGAAAAATGGTTTTTCGAGCGCCCATTTTTCCAGCTTTGCCGAGTGCTGTGACCATGGTACTCGGCAACGGGGTCCTTTGCCGAGTGCAACACTCGGCAAAGTGTCCCAAAACGGCAATTTTTAATTTTTTTTACATTCCATCATGACAAATAAATTCATACAAACATATATCACATATATATCTCATCCATCACATATATATCTCATTCATCACATATATATCTCATCCATCACATATATATCTCATCCATCCACACATCCATCCGCACATATCACATCCATCACAATATATATCACATATATAATAATAAGTGCTCAAGTCCATCCAAATAAATCCATAAGTCCATCAAAGTCCACAAGTGCATCACAAGTATATCACAAGTCCATCACCAAGTGAACAACAAATGAAAAAAAATACAACGTGCACTCATCTCGGCCACTGCGACTGTGGTGAAGGCATAGCTCCATCATTCGGAGGTGCATGAGGTGGATTATTCAAACCACCGTCAGATGGAGACTACACAAAGGAGAAAAGATTGTATATGAGACAAGATTATTTGGATAGCTAATCTAGGAAGGTAGTGGCCATACAAGCAAAGCACAAGCGAAAGTAAAAAACTTTCATACTCACAGGAGTAGCTGCAGCTGTAGGACGTGGAGGCAGAGGTGGAACCAATAGCCCATCTGGTAGAGAAAAGCCCACACATTGCCCAACCCCTTGTAGGAACTCCGTAATGTTCGTCAGCCTCTGCGCCTGGGCCTGCCACTCGGCCTGCTCGGCCTCCAGCTGGGCCGCCATCCTCTGCTGCCCGGCCTCTAGCTCCTGACGTTGCCTTATTTCTTGTTCCAGCCGGGCCTGCAATATTTCACTCCAATGTTTTAGTAATGCAAAGCTAATTAAGGTGTGTAAAGATCAATATATGACGGGTAAAATAGGATTAACCTCGAGTGCGCCGACCCGATGCTGTGCAGTGGTCGGGCATGTGCGAATGGCTGGGCTCTCGCTTGTGCTCCGTGCTCGGATCTGGGAGAGAGAGGGAGTAGAGGCCGTGTTGATGACGCCGTCGCCAAGCCAGAACCGCCCATGCTTCTTGCCTTGCCCCAGCCACATGATGGCCTCTCCATCAAAGTCCTAGGTGCTCGGATCATGGTCCGACCCATGGAGCGACCTCGCCACCTCAGTGTACTCACTGATGCGGGAGTGGATGCTCGGGTTCGTGTATGCCTCAGGCGAGTCCTTCAGGTTGAAGGAGACATCGGACGTCGCCTTGCCCTTGTGGGCCATACACCATGCCTAGAAGTCCGAGCAAGCCTGGCCACTATGTGACACTGACTGTGAGAAAGACAACATGATGACTAGAAATTAGGCAGAACTGAGCGTCACAATAGATAAATGAATTCATGTACCCATGCTTGTTTGTATCCGGCGAGGCTGTGGCTACCTTGATGGTGTGCTGGACCTTGCATCTACAAACGACGGTCCCAGGCATCCCTGTGCATCTTGAGGTACTCCTCCATGAACCACCTCTCCACCATCATCGCCTAGCACTCGGAATATGCTTGGCACCACCAGAGAATCATCTACACGTCATCAAGTATTGGACATATAAGAAGATCAAATTCAACCAACTTAATCCCAAAACGAATCAATATTGATGTTCTTCATTTACCTCAAGGTACTGCTCCTGGGTCAGCTGCATCTCTCTTGTGTCTTTCTTGGTTTTCCTCTCTCCAAGCTTCGACCCATAGTAGGTTATGATGGCCTGGATGCACACCTCATGATGCATATTGGTGATGAGTTTTTTACAGGCTTTGGTAGTCACCTGCTCCGCCCTAGCCTCAAATCTCTTCTCGCATCTATAATAAGTCTGCATACAAAAGCAATGTATCCATTTATTATTTCAAGAAAAGTCCAATGAATGCAATGTATTGAGCAATGTTGTGCGAGGGAGACTTACCCAAAACTCTGCCTTCACCCGCGCCGCCTTGTTGGGGTACTCCGCATCGAGGGTGACGGCGTAGTGGACAAATGAGTAGGCTGGCTCTGTCTTCGATGCGTACGTGATAATGTCGGGGAAGTGTTGCCTGCATAGAAGACCCAGGATACCGTTGACTACCTGTGCGCTACCACCCGACACAACCACCCAGTTCCTGCACAAGTGATTAAGAAAAATTATTAGTTTTTTCATCATATCATATGAAGTAGTGGTGATAACATATAAAGTTACTTACTTTTGCCCTTCGGGGTGAATCATTGGGCGTTGGTGAGGAAGCAGAACCTGTGGGAGGCTTATGGGACCTCGCAAGTAGACACTCGAAGAGGAGTCAGAGGAAGCGGAACCCGTGCCTGTGATCCCTGTACCAACGAGAAACAAGGGGGTTGGACGAAGAAACAAGGACATACGACAAAATGAAACAAGTTCGTTCAGAACTTACCCAATGAACGGCTGCACCTCGACAAGGTTGGTTAACACATATAGCATGATACTGTGCCATTCTTCATTTTTCAATTGCTTAGTAGTCGATGCGCTGGCGCTTCCGAGTTGCCCTTAGAAAAGGCTGAGGTTCGATTCATTTTCGCCAGCATTGTAATGAGGGGGTGGATTATAAATGCTAGGAAGGTTCTCAGTGTAGTATTTCTCTGTGAAGTTTGACACCTCCTCTAGAATGTATGCCTCTGCAATGGAAGCCTCAATTTTGGCTTTATTTCTATATTTTTTGTGAAGAGTCTTCAGAGATCTCTCGGTTGGATAGCACCAATGGTTCTGCATGCCCCCCATCCGTGCCTCATATGGGAGGTGCACAATCAAATGCTGCATCGACAAGAAGCAGCCAGGTGAAAATATCTTCTCCAACTTACAGAGCAACACGGGTGCCGCTTTTTTCTAAGTCATCAATGATGGTTCGAGAGAGCTCCTTGGCACAAAGCTAGCAGAATAAGTAGCTCAACTTTGCCAGCACTTGCCAGACATGCTCCGGAATATAGCCTCGAACCATCGCCGGAAGAAGCCACTCAATCTATATGTGGTAGTCATGACTCTTCATCCCGTTGACTCGCAGAGTGCCTAAGTTCACTCCCCTCTTTAGATTCGCTGCATACCCATCAGGGAACATTAGTGTCTTGATCCATTCAAGTACTTCCCTCCTTTGGTCCTTTTTCAAGATGAAATCGGCCTTAGGCCTTCTCCAGGTCTTGCCACGACTAGGAGGCTGCATCTCTTGATTTGGTCTATCGCACAACGTTGCCAGGTCCACTCTAGCCTTAGGGTTGTCCTTAGACTTTTCAGTGTCCATGAGTGTTGCCCAAAGTGCCTTTGCGACATTCTTTTCAGTGTGCATTACATCAATGTTATGTGGCAGAAGAAGGTCATCGAAATAAGGGAGCCTCATCATGCCCGAGATATGAGTCCACATATGTTGCTCACCATATCCCACAAAACCACCTTCTTCATTAGGCACAAGAGCATCTATCTGAGCATGAACCTCGACACCAGTCATCATCCACGATGCAGGGTTTGTCACTTTGACATCTTTTGTAAAGTTCTTGATGTCTTGTCTGAATGGATGGTCAAGACGTAGGAATTGACGATGTCTGTCGAACGATGAATACTTGCCACCTTTCTGCAACCAAATGAACCTCACACCTTCCTTACATATTGGGCATGGGAACTTCCTGTGAACACACCAGGCGTAGAATATCCCATAAGCCAGGAAGTCATGTAGGGAGTAGTGGTACCAAACGTGCATTTGAAGGTTATCTTTGCAGCTCGATCGTATGTTCATACTCCTTCGTCCCAAGCACGGACCAATTCATCAAACACAGGCTCATGAACACACCCATATTACTCTCTGGGTGTCCAGGAATTATCAACGACAAGAATACGTTATGTTGTTGAAAGGAGACACTGGGGAGGAGATTAAGGGGGATAACGAAGACGGGTCAACATGTGTATGGGGCAGCCATCATTCCATAAGGATTGAGCCCATCTTTTGTCAGCGCGACACGTACATTACGAGCCTCATCTGCTTTGTCACGATATTTGTCATTAAAGTAGATCCAAGCTTCACCATCGGATGGATGTACCATCTTGTCAGGATTGTACCATTTGCCATTTTTATGCCATGTCATCTGTTTTGTGGATTCCTCAATCATGTATAGCCATTGGATCCTCGGTAGGAATGGAAGGTACCGTAGGATTTTCATGGGGATCGTAAGTTGCCTCTTCTGGCCATCATCAGAGTCTCCCACCAGGTACCTAGAGGATTTACACTTTGGACAGAACTTTGCATGCTCGTGTTCTTTCCTAAATAGGACGCCCCTTCGGACAAGCATGTATCTACTCATATGGCATCTTAAGTGCATGAAGGAGTTTCTGTGACTCATACATGCTCTTTGGCAGAATGTGGCCCTCCAGAAGTAGGGTGACAATGACGGCTAACATCTTATCGAAGCCTTCTTGACTCAAGTTTAACTCGGACTTCAACCCCATTAAGCGTCTAATGGCATCCAGTTGAGACACCATTGACCGATCATGAAGGGGTTTCTGTGACAAGTCCATCATGTCATAGAATGCCTGTGTGGCTGCCTCAATCTCCTCCTTCTCATGTCCCTCATCGAACTGTCCTTGGTGAAAGTCATCTAACATGTCTGCTACCCTGGCATCAGCATCAAAAGCCTCCACCCGTGGTCTCACCACCTCCTCTCTCATACGATGGGCTTCACCATGGTGGACCCACCAGGTGTAGTCCAGCATAAATCCATTCTTCATAAGATGTTTACCCATTTCCACCTTGTTTACCCTTCTCCTGTTTCCACATTTGCTGCAGGGACACAAAACTAGGCAATGTTCTTTAGCAGCCTTGCCAAATGCACTGTTCAAGAAAGCATCGGTCTTGTTCATCCATTCCGTGGTGTAATCACTCTGACTTCTCTAGCTCATGTACATCCACTAACGGTCATCCATCCTCTAACATATGTATCAGCGAGTAATGTAACCATCAATTGCATCTACATGGTGTTCCTACTGTCTAATAGGTGAGGATAGGTCCTAATCCCACCCACGGATGCGTAGATGAGGTTAGTTTTCATGCTCTACTCCTATCCGAGACAGAATTTCGATAGCACCTCCCCGCTGTTCTCTAGGTACACGTCCTGCCAAAGAAGAGTGCGTATCCGGAGAACAACAGGGAGGTGATGCTGAAACTCTATCTCAGACCAGAGCAGACCATGGAAACTAACCCATCTACGCATCCACGGGCTGTCCAAAAAACGTGGACAATCCAAAACAGATGCGGTCATAGATATACAAAGATCTGCATACATCCAACCGTATCTCTTTTGAACGGGAGACACCTAACTAGGTTACGCGATCTACGACCATGATATGGAAAGAGGGGTTATACCTAGGGTGGCGGTGGAGTCAGGCTAGCGGGGCCGTGGCGGGTCGATGCAGTGGCGAGGGGACGCGGTGCAGGTAGACCGGCACGGCAACGGGAACTCTGACTCGGCTCCGACGGGCTCTTCTCTACAAAAATGGAACAAAAACTGTCATTTAAAAAAATCGGTAGAACCTCCTCTGCACGGTGAGGTTTCCAAAACCTGCAAAAAACAACGGCACGATGGCCGACAAGCACATATGTCTCAAGAGAAGCCATGTAGTTTGGATATCAATCCATGCAGAAGAATATATCCAAGTAGTACCACTCTTCTACTACTACTTCCACAATTGCTACTACTACTATCACTAGTTCTACTACTACTACCACTACTTCTAATACTACTACTACCACTAGCACTACTACTACAACTAATACTACTACAACTATCACTACCACGACAACAACAAGAGAGAGGTCATACCTGATGGGCGCCGAGGGTAGGGGCAGGCGGCGTCGGGGTCGAGGTCGGGGTCACCGGAGTCGGGAACGGGGTCAGGCATAGGCGGTGTCGGGGCGGGCGGTCCACGGTGCACGGCCGGGGTAGGGCCGGCTCCTACTCCTCCTCCTCCTCCTCCTCCCCTCCTTCCCCTCCTCCTCCTCCTCCTCGCCTCCTCCTCCCCTCCTCCACCCGTCGATGTTGGCGGGCCGACGTGGGTGAGCTGGCCATGCTCGGCCACACGCGGGCACGGGGCTAGGGGTTGGCCAGGGCGGGGGCTACGGCGGGCGGCGCGCGGCGCGGGGAAGGGTGGCGGCGGCGGCGGCCCAGTGGCTGGTGGGCGTGCAGGCGGCCGGGCGGCGCGGGAAGCGCGGGCGCAAGGGCGACGCGGGCACGCGGGCGGCCTGGCGTCGCGGTGGCGTAGGCACACGGGCGGCATGGGCAGCGCGGGCGGCGTGGGCGGGCGAGCGGCCGGGCGGCGCGTGGGCGGTGCGGGCGGTGGCGGCGCGGGCGTGTGGGCGGCCTGGCGTCGCGGTTTGTAAGCATCGTATGTGACAATGTGCACGAAATCTTCTAAAATTTTTATCATAGCCTCCACATACGATATCACGACATCTCAACAAGTTTCATGATTTTCGGACTTCGTTTGCTTTTTATAGAATTTAAAAACACTTCGCACATAAGTTCGCAGTAATGTTTCGTGAACAAGATGTCCGAAATTTTGGGTCCGTTCCTGGATACGGCCTCACACTACACTCTGTACCATGACTATCATTTTTTGAATCATTAAATTTCATTATTCGTACCACGTGCAGTTCAAATTTATTTTTTTCGAAAAAATTCAAGTAAACAAAATAAAGTAACTAAATATATCAAAAAGCCACAAAAATCCCTAAATTCTAACGAGGAGTTCCTGGTACTTTAAAAGGGCTGCACAAAAAATTTGGAGGCCAAAAACAAAAAAAACTTTGCCGAGCGCTGGGGCATGGCACTCGGCAAAGGGGGTCTTTGCCGAGTGCCAAGAATCGGCAAAGAGGATTTTTGAATTTTTTTTTAGAAATTTCCTCTTTGCCGAGTGCCTTCATAGGGGCACTCGGCAAAGATATTTTAAAAAAATATTGAATCTTTGCCGAGCGCCATGTCAGGGGCACTCGGCAAAGTATTTTTCAAAAAAAATGTTTGCCGAGTGCCTAACAGCAGACATTCGGCAAAGAAGGACGTGGCCGAACACCGTTACGCGGGGCAGCCTATGTCGAGTGCCGCGCTTTTGCCGAGAGCCTGGCACTCGGCAAATAAGTCCTTTGCCGAGTGTCTATTTTTGTCGAGTGCAATTTTTTGCCGACTGCGGCACTTGGCAAAGAAGATCTTTGCCGAGTGCCCGATTTTTGACATTCGGCAAAAAAGTTTACACTCGGCAAATGCTCTGTTTTCAGTAGTGCTTGTTCGTGCCAGCTATATTATATCAAATATCATGGTGCATGGGCCTGATCAATCCATGCATATGGAGGCCGGCCCTGCTACTCGCATGCATGCCGCAGTGGCACATGACGAAGCCACGAAGGTACAGTACGTATATATGAGATGCGTACGCACTACGCAGCAGATGGAGGCTATAGTCTATAGAGGCCGCCGCTCGTTGTCTCGTTATATATGGTATGGGAGAGAGGTAGACGACGACGAGAGAGCGAGAGGAGCACATGCACGACATGTACACTAGGTCACTAGTCGATCTATCGATAGCTAGCTACTGCCCGGCCTGTGCGCATATCATCTTGTACACACGGCTCTCGCTCGATTCCAACTCTTCTCCTGAAGTTTCACTCACTCGATCGACTGTTTACTAATCTGTGATATATATGAGTATGCTTTTTAAAAAACTGCTACGAAAGGGGTGTTACCATTACCAGTTTTGTTCGCTGAGCTTTGGGGTCAATGGTCGAGGAAGTTTTTTATCTACGTACCCATGAATTGTTTGATGAAAGGACATGTTCGTATGATCAGCTAGGATAGCTTAGCCCACAACTAGCTATTTGACTAACAACTCGTTGAAGATTTAGCTAAAAAAGTTAGCCTATATATTAGCACTCTTTTTGGATAGACTAGAACTAATTTTAGCCGGCTAACAGTTAGCCCTCGGTATTCAGGCATACCCTTAACTAGTTATTTTTGTTCGATTGAGGTGACTAGATTTAATCTGTTTTTAAGTTATCAAATGTACGGTGATTAAATTAGCTGTTTGCTGGAAACTGTATTAATTGGGAGAATTTCAAGCTAAGCGCTTGGAAAATACTAGTCACAACCACAAAAAGTGAAAATAGTAATCCAAAATCATTGAATGTTTTGAACCATGCTTCACTTATTACTACGTACTACTTTATTACTAGTGGTCCACACTGCTACAGAAACGATTTTTAGGGGCGGCTCGTATCCTTTTGTAGGGGCGGTTTGGTCAGCCGCCCCTACCAAACAGTCTCTGTAAATCATGTATTTATAGGGACAGTTCTCAGGCCGCCTCTACAAATCGATTTGTAGGGGCGGCTGTAGTACCAGCAGCCTCTATAATACATATTTGTAGGAGCGGTTTAATCTAGAACCGCCTATACAGTATGTTTTTCTGCAAAAAAAATTCAAATTTACAATTCAAATTCGACCCGAACAATGTTTGTTTTCGCGTATTCCATCCAGTGTTTGCATTGCCGAACGCCCCACGACCAACATTCCGAACTGCGTTCGCGTTGCCGAATGCCCCGCGACCAGCGTTCCGAACTACGTTCGCGTTGCCAAACGCCCCGCGACCAATATTCTGAACCCCTTAGACTACAAGCATAAGAGTATTATATAAACTACAATTACAAGTCCAATTCACAAGAATATATCAATGTCCTAGAGCTAGCCTTTCAGTCTTACGAAGGTGTTGGTACTGAGGATTTCTACCTAAGTCAAACTCTCGGTCATGGTAGGCGCCTTTGACATGTACAATCTGGTCCAATATGAAGTTGCAAAGGTAGCCAACGAGCTCTAAGAGTTGGTTATCCTTGTATGGGTCTCTTTTCATTCCTTTCTCTTCTTTCCACTACAAGAGAATAAGTTTTGGTTTAGTATTTTATACCATGTACGAAGTTTTTATACTATGGGTGAAGAGGTTCAAACTTATCCTTAAGGGGTGTCTCCTGTAGGCACCGGTGTTACTCATCATAAAACATATATAGTATCCACAATGTACACTTCTAGGCTTCTGCTTGGGGCACTGTGTGTTTTGCATATGAAAATATTAAGTAATGCTTTTAACAGCCATGTAATGGAGTACTGAAGAAGTAAGTTACACTTACCACACATAGTGTTTTTATAGCCAGCTTTTCCTTCCTTACTGGATCATGCCTTCCGTGATGTGTAGTGACATAGAACATAAATGCTCTATTCAAATTATTTTAGCAAATATAAATTGTTAGTATCCAAAAGTGAACGTTACAAGTATGTATACAAACATATAAGCTAATGAGGATTGTCGATATGTATACGTCTTGAGAATCGATATGAAATCTTTGTATGTCACCGGGTCCATATCTATTGAATCAAAGACCCATGCCATGCTCCTCCCGACATCGACGGCTATACAAATCCAGTGGTTGCTGCATAGATTTAATCATAGAACTAGATAAGCTCTTTTGCATCGAATAAAATATATCGAACAAAGCTTTAAGTATAGAGTTGAACTTACTCGAAGTTGTATGGTAGCCATATAGTAGAGTGCTGTTGGAGAATTTTGAAAGCCAGGGCAATGTATGTCGTAACCTTAAGGGACTCTTCCCTTAGTTTTGCCATACAAATGTGCTCTTTCTCCCGAAGAGTCTTTGCAGCAGCTAGCTCTTTGGCATCTAGTTTCCACTGTTTAGGGTAATTAAAATTTGTTTGGGCTATAGCTTAAGGGTCTATATACCCGGCTTTCACACTTAGCATTTGTTTGACAATGTGCACTTGCATTCTATAAATTACGGCGTGGGTTAGTTACAACAAAATTCAAAGATTACATTCATATCATATCAGGAGGACAAGGACTTACAGGCACCATGTGCGAATTAGATTCATCTCCATTGCTCCTAGGTGAAAGCATGTCTGCATGTCATTGAAGTTAAAGACAATTTTCCCGGCTGGGCTTCCAAATGTGCTAGTGGGGAAGCATGCTTATATGAGGTCTATGCTCGTTAGGAGAACACGCAAGTACCAATCATGGAACCTTCTCATTCCAAGTGGTAGGCGCTGGATGTCCCAGTTTGGTAGGAAGGACTTGCCTCTTTCATAAGTTTTTGGGCAATCCTTTGACCATTTGATGGCATCAATATGTGGATACTGCTTTGCAATTTGGTGGAGTTTGCTAGTGACGGCCTCCTCAGAACCCCATGATTAGACTTTTTAAACTTGGTTCTCAGGCTTGAACTGGTCATGGGAATACCACTTGGACACCGACGAGACGTCTTTCATCAAAACATAAACTGGCCTTATGGTGATTGGATGCTTCTTTTGAAGTTCCCATTCAGGCATGTCCTCATCTTCTTGTGCATCACCTTCTTCAGGAGGCACTCGTTGTTCATATATCGGTTATGCTTGTTGAGAAGACTGTGGCATCTCATCATGCACTTGCTCGGTATGAGCTAGAGAAGGTTGTGGCATCTCATCAGGCACATGCTCGCTAGGAGGCGGGAAAGAATATGGCATCTCGGGAATGTGGTGGTCATGAGACGGTAAAAATATCTCCCCGACCTCAACAACTCGCTCTAAATTTTGGAGAGGGGGATGTAGCGAAGTAGTCAATATAATGTCATGTTTATGCCAAAGGATGAACTGCCCAATAATGTCTCTAAGTAACACCAGCCCCTCAAGAGTTGCGTAGTTTATCCTCCACTGCATGAACTTGGGCTTCATGGTATGCACCTCAACCCTAGTGTAGTCCGGTGGTATCTTATTATTGTGGTGTAAGCCACCAGGAGGATGTGCCACCTCCATCACAGTGTTCTACTGGCCATTGAGAAACACCAAGGTGCAACTAGTTGGTTCCCGTATGCAATCGACGGAGGTTGTGGCTGTAGTGGAACCTTGGCTGCTAGGAACATTCGAAGGGCTGCCAACTAATGCCAGTTCTCTTGGCGGTGTCACTAATATCCATGGCTCCGTAGACAGTCCTTGCTCCTCCAGCGCCTTCGCAACTAGAGCCTTTACTTGGAGCTCAAGATTAGTCTCCCAGTCTCTGCCATGTTTCTTGTACATGTGCCTATCCTCTTTGAATCCTTGCTTCTAGGTCTTCCTTTTCCCTAGCCCCTTGGTGCGGCCTGTGTGCTCCTTGTTTTCCAAGCCAAGGCTAAGCTTGTCCCTGTCTCTAGAAGTATTGAATGAGCCATTCTCCTTGTCTTCAGCATATTTCAGTATCCTTGATACTGCCTCTTGGGTCTCCGGCTTATCAAACTTAAGATTACCGCCGAATGATTTTGTACTCCTCGCATATATCCAATTCCTTGAGCGTACCTTTAAATTCATCACATCGATATTCCCAGCAGTTGTGGTCTCTTCGTCCATCTTCCTAAACTGCTCTTCCTTGGCATAGTAGCCACCGGGGCCTAGATGATGGTGGTGTTTGTTCCTCTTCGCCGGCTTGGTGTTACAGGCACTGAGCTCTAATGCCTCCGGTGAAGTCTTCTGAGCCACGAGCTCCTCCCATTGACTAGGAGTTATTTTGCCAAACTCCTTGAAGGGAGTTAACCCCTTTTGGATATACTTCGTGTTGAGCTTCGATCTCCAACATCGGAATGACTCTCCCATCATTCTGAAAGCATTTTTTTACCAGTTCGTGCTTACCCTCCGGAAATCTAAAATTGAGCTTCAGCTACCTATCACATAGTTCATTCTTTTTGTTCTCTGGTACCTATTTCTAGTTAGGGATTGTTGGGTTCAATTTATCTCTTACTAGGGCCCCGATCGCATTACGGAATCGTCCTCTTAATTCCTTGGGCTCAAGGATCTCCCCTGCTAGCCCAACCTCTATTATCATATAGGATGCCTTATGTGGATATAGATTTTCTTTTCTATCCCCTCATTTCCTCTTAGGCTTGGTAGTCATGGTTGTCTCTTGAGGTTGTGGAGCAGAGGCATCGTGATCTGTCTCTGTGGTTGTTGCCTCTGCTCTCCTTTCCTCTACTCCGTCTTGTCCAGCGAGATGTCACGGATGTCGACGTCATCTTTTCTAAGTTTTAGGAGGGACCTGTATATACGATAGGTCAAAGTGTTAGCAGAGGTAACATAGCCAAAGCTTTAGCAAAATTTGCAAGCTATGCTTTTTCCCTACCTCCTCGTTTGGGTCAAAATCCTTGTCCAAATTTTCCTCCGTTGGCCTCCTTCTGGCTTCACATGGGAAAGGATCCTTGGGACTTACATATCCCTCTTCTGAGTCATCATCAACATCATCCTCTTCTTCTTCGCCTTCAGCAGCCTCTCCTGCTCTTCCTTTTGCTCCCCCTTCCTCCTCGTCACACTGCTCCTGAGTAAGCATCACTTCTAGATCCTTTTCTAACTCGTTATCGAACTGCTCCTGAGTAAGCTGGTCCTCTAGTGCTTGCTCCTCATAGGTTGGCTACTCATCATGCTCGGGGCATCGGGCTGCACTATCTGGTGTCCGTGATATTATTTCACGCTTTGTTCTAATAGACGTAAGAAAGTGTGCTTTAGGTATGCGAGAAGGTATAAGAAATAAAAAAAGTCTATAAACCAAAGTAGTCCTATAAAATAACAATATATCAAAAAAAAACAAGTAGTAGCAGTAGTAGAGGCCTCAGAAACATGTCAATCATTAGTTGATCATGAACTTAGAGCATCAAGGCATCATAACAAAGAAGAGAGGAGAAGGTAATGTAGGGGCGGCTACTAATGATGCCAAGTTCCTCACAAGTTCTTGATCATTAGCACAAATTCCATATAATGTATGGACTTGGACAATTTCATCATCGACAAAACAAAGGAGATGAGAGGAGAGGGGAGATTTGGCAAAAAAAGCAACAGCTGCTTAACAAACATAGAGAGGAAAAGGTGTAAAGAAAAGCAGCAGCTGCTTCCCAAACATAGAGGATAGGAAAGGTGGCAAAAATAGAGGAGAGGGGAAATTTAGCAAAAAAAAAAGCAGGTGCTGCTTCCCAAAAAAAAGCAACAGCTGCCATACTGACTTTGCTCGATCACACATGAACATCATATGCTTAATATCTTTCACCCCAATCCATCGAGAGCCTCTATTCGAACGTCGTTGTTTGGTTCATATATTTACTATCCTTTGCCTTAGTATAGTACTTATACCCATTGATGTTATAAGCATTCCAAGATGTCACCTATCTCGATGGCCCCTCCGCCAACCTACTGATGGTAATAGAGTCTATGGTTTCTCTAGACGGTATGTTTTGGTCCTTCAACCATGTAGTTACTCGTTGCTTATGTTGTTTCATGATCCAATCATCCGAACGACCATTTCCCTCTGCCATAATGATAGCCAAGTGTTCATCAATGTACGGTTGCATCAGTTGTGTACTCTATAAGACACCGTAATGCGCTCGACTCACCTCTTTGTAATCACGGTCGATGAACACTTTTCTACCACCGGTGCCCTTCCCAGCCAGCCTACCCTTGCGATGAGAATCGGGTTTACCAATCCCTTTCTGTACATTTAGGTACTCTTGACAGCAATCAACGACTTCTTCAGTACTATAACCCTCTATCATGGAGCCCTCTGGGTATGCTCGATTATGCACGTATCGACTTAGAACTGACATGAACTGCTCGTACGACTACATTTCATGCAAGTAGCAAGGGCCCAGCGCCTGTATCTGATGAACCATGTGAATCATGAGATGTGGCATTATATCAAAAAAGCAGGAGGTAAACACATCTCTAGTTGGTTTTGTGTCTCCACCATAAATTCATGTAGGTCACTCAGCTCTTGCTTGCCAATCGTCCTCTGTGAGATCTTCGAAAAGAAGTAGCACATGCGGGTGATGGCCATTTTCAAGAACTCTAGCTTTATAGCCCTGATTGCAATAGGTAGAAATATTGTCAGCATCACATGACAATCATGAGTCTTGCAGTGTGTTATTGACAAGTCCTTCATTAGCACTAGCTTCTTCACATTTTTTGAAAACCCATTTGGGACTTTGACCCCCCTCAGGAAAGTGCATATAGCTCTCTTCTCGTCTGGTGTTAGGTTGAAGCACGCCGCGGGCAGAGTGTATTTTCCAATAGCCTCAGGTACCGGGTGAAGTTGTGGCATCACGTTTAGCTACACCATATCTTTTGTGCTTTCAGACCATCCTTTGACTTGCCTGTGTCCATCAAGGTAGCAATGAGACTCTCAAAGACATTCTTCTGCACGTGAATAGCATCAATGGCATGGGGGACCTCTAAGTCTAGCCAATAATGCAGATACTGAAAGAAGATCAATTGTTTCTTGAAAGGTACGCCTTCGACAGGAGGTGTGCTTCTATCTCTGTTCATCCCATCCGGATTTTTTTTTCCATAGATGACGCGTATGTTTTTCACCATTCTGTACACGTGTTCTCCATTATGACGTCTCTCCAGAGGGGGTTCAATCTTGGGGGTGTTGTCATAAAATCTAAAGAACAATTTGTTGTGGTACTTGTGACTTGTCTTTAAGAAGCGTTGGTTCCTTAGGTAAACTATCTTCTTGGATGCATCTAGGTACACCCATGTAGTACCATCCAAGCAAACCAAGCATCCTGTCTTCCCTTTGATCTATCCAGACAAAGCAAACAGTGTGGGGTAATCATTGGTAGTAACAAATATTATTGCTCTACATATGAAGTCCTCCTTTCAAAACGCATCGTACATCGGCTCCCCATGCCTCCATAGCCTCTCTATTTCTTGCATCAAAGGCTCGAGGAACACGTCTATATCAATGCCTGGTTGTTTAGGGCTAGAAATAAGAATAGTGAGGAGAAGGTACTTTCTCTTCTGACACAACCACATTGGGATGTTGTACATGGTCAAGATCACTGGCCAAGTGTTGCGGTCGCTCATCCTCTCATTGAAGGGATTTATTCCATCGGTGCTCAAGCCAAACCGTACATTCCTTGGGTCATCGCTGAATTCTTTGTGCTTCTCATCGAACCTTTGCCACTGACTACAATCAGCCGAGTGTGTAATCTTATCATCATCCACCTTGCGCTCATCATCCCACCATGTCATGAGTGCAGCTTTTTTAGGGTTTAGGAAGATACGTCTCAAGCGGTCAGTCACTGGCAGGTACCACATTACCAAGGCAGGAATTCTTCTATGCTTTGCATCGTTGCCTAATGTAGTGTCATCTAGGGGCTGAGATTCTTGTACCATCTTTTTTGTACCCTTCTTATTCCTCTTTTTTCCCGTGGAGGCTTCGTCCCCACCGTAAAGGTCATTGTTCTTATACTGGCTGGCTCCACACCGAGGACATTTATCCAGTGACTTGAATATTTCACCACAAAAAAGTATACAGTGGTTGGGGCATGCATAGATTTTTTCAACCCCCATTGTCAATGGACTTATGACCTTCTTCGCTTGGTATGTGTTGGCGGGAACTGAGTTTGGTTGTGGCAGCACCGATGACAGAAGATGCAATAGATCATTGAAACTACAGTCTGACCAGTCGTACTTAGCCTTTAGGATGAGTAGCTCAAGCACAAAACTTAGCAATGTCCAATATGTTGGACAGCCCTTTTCAACACCATACATAGTCTCATTCGATGCTTTTGTCACCCTTTCCATATTTTCTAGACCTTTTAGGCTATTTAGTAAAATCTCTGGTCCAAGGGCTCGAATCATGTCCTCCAAATCATCTTCATCCCCGACACGTGCTCCACCATCATTATTGGCACCACCTTCGTTATTACCATCCCAACCACCAGCATCACCACCTTGTTCATTGCCAAACTCGAAATCCATTCGTGCATCAAACTCTGCTGAATATTGGGACAGGGATTCTAGGGTTTTGTCGTCGTATTCCTCCTCATCCTCGTCGTTAACAATAACCGTTTCACCATGATGAATCCAAACTGTATTGTCCTCAACAAATCCTCGCATAATCAAATGTGATCTGATGATAGTCACATCTGTCCATGCCATACGGTTCTTGCAATCTTTATAGGGACAAATAATTGTATCCTTATTCTCTATCAATGTCATTGCATGCTTCTTTGTAGCTTCAATGAATTTATCCACCTCTTCATGGAAACCTGCCTTGAACCTTAATGAACCATACATCCAAGAGTTCCTGTACTCCATCTTTTACAACAACAACAAAACAAACATTAAAGGACTACTTATTCATATATATATATATATATATATAAATGAATCAAATTAATAATTACTTGAGAATAATTGTATATACTTCAGATATATATGAATATAAATCAATTATAATTATAAACAATTTCAAAGATAATAATTAGTAACAATTAATATTTTACCCAACATCTTTCATGCAAACCCTAGTCCAATTTCATCAAACATAAATTTATAAAACAAAATTAATAACAAAACCAAACCCTAGATCTAGATCTACATGCACATGAAACATCCATAAAACTAACTAATTGTTCACTAAAATCAAGAAATATGGACCAAATAAGGGTATGATCTAGTTTCCCTCCCTAATTTACCCTAGTACATTTAAAACTTGGGTCTAATTTGCTTCATAAGTAGCTTAAGCACCATAGAAGGGAGAGAAAAGCAAAACTCTAATTACTCACTAACCAACCATTAAAACTTCAAAAAAAATTGTGGAATAGCATTTTCTTACTGTCTATAACCTCTCCACCAAAGGATTTGAGACCAAAACCCTCCCCCTTAGTAGACCAATTTTTTGGAGGTGCCCAAGGTCTCCTCACTTTTCTTTCACAGGTTGGAGTGAGTGACCCGAGGAGGAAGAAGGTGTTGCAGTTTGCTTTATATGTGGGTCATTTGTAGGGACGCCTGGTGATTGAGTCGCCCCTACAAATCGAATGTATTTATACTCGGGCATTTGTAGGGGCGGCTCAATCACCAGCCGCTCCTACAAGTAAGGGTCATTTATAGGGGTGGCTGGTGATTGAGCCGTCCCTACAAATCATAGGATTTTATACTCGGGTATTTGTAGGGGTGGCTCAATTACCAGCCGCTCCTACAAATATCAATACCAGAGGCAACTGGTGAGTGAGCCGCCCCTACAAATCCGACCTATTTGTAGGGGCGGCTTGTATGACCAGTCGCCCCTGCTGTTCTATTTATAGGGCGGCTGGTCTCTGGGCTCCCAAGCACGTCACTGTAGAGGCGGCTCCATCGTCAGCCGCCCCTAAAAAAATTATCCCGTTACTACAAACTGTTTTTTATGTAGTGTCAAATTGCGTTTACCATAGGTAAGTCGTTTGAAACCACGAACATATATATAATCCACAGAGTTTATTCCATTTTTAAGATAAAGACGACAGAGTTTATATTCCTGAAGTGATGAAATGGTTCTTCATCAAATTAATAACAACATTCATTGCATAGCTGGTGGCTAGCGATTTGCAACCACGTTGACACTTAGTTTTGCAGCTTTAACCAGAGGCAGCTAGCTGCTTGCTGCCTCCATCTGTGCTCCATACCTAGCAGCCGCATCAGCTTGCTTTTGCTGTCCTCATGCACGTACGTTGAAGGCCCATGCATCATCTCCTCTGCACAGCAATGGTTGCAGTTTGCGTACGATCCGCTCACCCTTTTGGCCTTTTCCCACCGAAGCGGCGCTGCGAGCAAGGCTCACACCACATTTCACACTTAACAGCGCAAGCAGTCCTTGTCGTCTGAGGTGCCTTTTCCCCTGCGGATCCAAGCAACCTCCTCTTCCGTTTTGCTGCAACGCGCACTGCAGCGTTCACAGTTGCGAAATAATTTTCACGACGGTTACAAACGGTTTATATGGGTGATTTCCTGTAGACTTACTAGCGCTCGGACGCTCGCAACTGTAGTCATTTTCCGTTTCACGTGTCCACGCGGGGCTCACGCTGCCCAAACGTCACCAACATCGAAAAAGAGGGCGGTGGATGTCCGGCCGGCGCCGGAAGGAGGAGAAAACACCGAGACGATCCAGCAGAAAGCAAGAAGGGAGATGTAACATCCAATCTATTTTTGAAACATCCAGATGCAGCACTTACAACATACGTGTCGGGTTCATAAACCCGGGGTCCCTCGTAGACCGGCTTCCATGCCAGGGCTCAGCCCAGGAGGACGACTTCTTTTCTTCTAGACCGGCCCAAGAGTCTAAATTCGACAGACCAAAGCACTCGCTTCGGACCCTGGCCGCCTTCGGCCCATCTACAGACCAGAGCACTCGCTTCAGGCCCTGGCCGCCTTCGGCCCACCATTCCGACTGGAGCACTAGCTCAGGCTCAGGCCAACTCCGAAACGGCCTCTCCAATCGGAGCGCTAGCGTCAGGTCCCGGCTGCCTTCGCACGGCCTCCGCTCGGAAAGCTTCACCCAATGACCGCCTGCGACTCCGACCCCGCGACCGGGCTCGTGGGAAGCCTGCTCACCGCTCTTCTCCGACCAACGCACTAAGAGCCGACTAGAGCCATCCGATCGGGGGCTCTCCGTTCGGAAGGAACCAGAAGACGTGCGGAGAAAGGCAAGGCATGACTCACAAGTCAAAACCACTGTACCAGGGACCATACCCTGCGCGAAACAGGGCTCTGCAGCCACCCTGACACAAAGTATTGCAGGGGCCGCTAGAAACTCCCATATGGTAACACCCCCCCCCCCCCCGCGTGTCTCTGGACATCGATCGTAGTATGGGCTCCATGATTTGCCATACCGGGTGAACATAGCACGGCTCCAAACATGCCACACATCCAGAAGTATTTGCAGGTACCGGCGTCCATCCTTCCTGAAGAAGATAGCTCGACCCCCGTGCACATCTGACATCCTACAGCGACATCGACAGTATTGGGGGGCGTCAACCATTATCCAGTTTACTTCACCGTAGGCAGCAAGGCTTAGAAATATCTGTACTCTCCCCCTCTCAACTGTAAAGCCATCCCCTTTATCTATAAAAGGGGATGCGCTGCCTCCAACGAGGGGGAGATCGACTTCTTCAAGCTCAGACTCACTAGATCGACATCAACACCTTACAACCGTAGGGCCACCAAGTTTCGACCACGACCCTTCCGGTCGGAGCCAACCGAACCTCTTGTATCCCCCCTTCTTCCTCCTTCTCGTTTGTACCCCCACTACAGACTTCGAACATCTAGACTCAGGAATAAAGTCACCGACCGACCCCAACTGGACGTAGGGCACGTTGCCCGAACCAGTATAAATCGTGTGTCATTGAGCGCTAGGCCACCTCCGATCACAACGTACAGCATAACTATAAATATTTACTAGTTGGTCACTTTCTGCATCGACAATTGGCGCCGTCCGTGGGGAAGACGCTGTACGTTCAACACTTTTTTGGTAATCGGATGGCCCATTTCTCCGCCACCCCCGTCGTGGCGGGCTCGGGCGATACGATTCGTTTCAGCTCGCTGGAGTTCCCCGCACTCTCGCCCGTCGGGATGCGGGTTCCACCCGTCTTCGAGCTAACCCAGGCCTTCCGCTTCGAGAGCCTGGACTTTGTCGCCGACCGGCTCGGCGTACTCCACCTCCACGAGGAGGCTCGTGACCTGGCACCCGCCGGAGGGATGTCCTCCATCGACTCCGGGACGCGCGGCATCTGCGCTTCTTTCTGAGCAAACTCTCTGCTCAAACCCCGCTGTAAGTAATATGCGTACTACTCGCTCTTTATTTGCTATCTCTCACTAGTCACCCAGAGGAAATGTACTGCCCACGACACAAACGCCATACGATCGGTTCCCCTACGGCCTTACATCCTCCACGGACGCCTACGCTCGGGGCTCCGAAGGATGCTGGCACCATCCCCCTCACGTCCGAGTTCGTGGGAGTGGCGGGCTTCGTTCCTGCCATTTCCCACAAACTCCTAGATGGTGATGGCGAGAGCAACGGTTCAAGCATCGGTGACATGGCACCCCGCCACTGTCCATTCTGGGAGTGCGCTATGGCGGACGCTCCACGACAACCACCGGTGGTTGCGGAGTCTGTGCAAACTCACACCCCTCTGGACCTGCGTGCGGGAGCCCTCGCGTCTGCGTAGGCACACGCTGAGGAATTACGACAACGACGGCAGAATCAGCCACCGCCTGCACCAGTGTCGTTGGTACAGCACATTGTGCCCCACGTGTCTGGCCTGGCGGGTGGCGCTCGGGGTCGCGCTCGTCAGGTTCAGCATGACATCATGAGTGAGGGGAACGATGTCCCACAATTCGCCTAGGCCGGCCAGAATATCGCTGCTGCAGCAATGCTTCTCCACGGTGTTTCTGAGCCTGTCGACCCTCAGGAGCGGGCAGTCTACCGGAACCTCCGGGTTCTAGTAGAGGCCACCACCGTCCAACAGGTGGAAAGCTCCACACCACGACTCCGACCCGCGCCCCCTCTCCCCACCGGGGGACGGGGACGCACCAGCCGGATCGATCCGTTCGCTCGCCGCCGCAGTCGGCAGGCTCGGCTCAGGGAGCGGCAGCCGTGCCACAGTCCATCCAAGCGCCTGCTCCACACCAACCACACCAGGACGCTCGTAGCGTCGCTAGCAATCGTCATCGGGCCCAACACGGCAACAACGTCCACCATACGACAGCAGGTGACATGGACCCTGGCCGAACCATCGAGGGAAGCGGTGAAACACGCCCCAGGCATGATCTCCGGCCGAATAACCGGAGCCCCAGCCCTGAGGGCCTGGGGCCACAGGCCTTCAGCCGGCGCATTCAGAGAGCACCGTTTCCACAGCATTTTCGGCCTCCCACCAACGTCACCAAATACACCGGGGAGATGAACCCAGGCATCTAGCTCGAAGACTTCCGGCTCACCTGTCGAGCCGGAGGGGTGGATGATGACTTTTTCATTATCCAATATCTTCCCATTTGCGTGGGGGAACATGTTCGGGCATGGCTCGAATTTCTTCCACATGACAGCATCCGCTACTGGGCAGACCTCAAGAGGGTCTTCGTCGGGAATTTCTAGGGGACGTACGTCCACCCGGGAAACTCCTAGGACCTCAAGAGCTGCCAGCAGGAGCCCAGCAAATCCCTACGAGATTACATCCGTAGGTTTTCCCAACATTGTAACTCCCTCCCTGATGTTGTTGACACAGACATCATCAGTGCTTTCCTCTCCAGGACAAACTACAAGTCCTTGATCCACAAGCTTGGCTGCCTAAAACCCCGCACCACCCACGATCTGCTCGACGTCGCCACCAACCATGCCTCTAGCGAGGAGGCGGTCGGAGTAGTCTTCAGCGAAGGCTGGGACAAAGGCAAGCCCAAGCGCGCGGATCAAGACGAAGGCCCCTCCACTCAGAGGGGCAAGAAGAACAGGAAGGATCGGCGCCGGTCGGACGACACTGCGTTGATCGCCGTAGCTGAACGCACGCCCAGGTAGCCCCAATAGGGACTGCCAGACCACTTCAACAAACTCATGGATGGTCCATGCCCCAATCACACCTATCCCATCAAACACCTCTACAAGGAGTGCGAGCTCCTCAAATGTTTCCTCCGACAGGTCGGCGCTCCAAAGGAGGGGGACGGCAAGGAGCCAGTAGTCAGGAGGGGTGGCGCGGTAGGCAAGGACGGGGACGGTTTCCCTAAACCTGAGGAGTGCATCATGATCTTTGGCGGGTCCGACGCCATCTGGTCCAAATGCCAGCATAAGGTATGCTACAGGGAGGCATGCGCCGCCAAAATGGCCGTCCCCTCCTTCCTCAGCTGGTCAGAATCTCCGATCACCTACTATCAGAGGGACCATCCCTCCCACGTCGCAAGACTAGGATGCTATCCACTCATCGTTGACCCCATTGTTCGTAAGAAGCGGCTTATGAGAGTGCTGATGGACGGCGGCAGCGGCCTCAACATCCTATACATCAACACCCTCGATGCCATGCACATCCCCCGATCAGAACTCCGCCCGGCGGGCTCCCCTTCCATGGGGTAATCCTAGGAGCGCAGGCATACCCGCTCGGGCAGATTGATCTGCCCATCACATTCGGTAGCTGAACCAACTTCTGCTCAGAGGTTCTCACCTTCGAGGTAGTGGACTTTCTAGGGTCCTACCATGCCATCTTGGAGCGGCCATGCTACACAAGATTCATGGCAATCCCCAACTACACCAACCTCAAGCTGAAGATGCCGGGACCAAATGGCATCATCACTGTGAGCAGCACGTTTTCACACGCCTTCATGTGCGACCACGAACACTACGAGCTCGCCACTGCGGTCATCAACTCGTCCGAACTCCCACGGCTCAGGGAGTCATCGGTCCTAGCAGCCCCGGACTGTAACCAACCAACATCCTCATCGGCCTTCTACCCGCTCGAAGAAACCAAGGTGGTGGAAATCGATCCCACCAACCCAACCAAGACAGTTCGGGTTGGGACCTAGCTTCTGGCCAAATAGAAAAGCGAGCTCGTCGACTTCCTACACGACAACCATGATGTCTTCGCATGGCAGCCATCTGACATGCCAGGGATACCCCAGGAGGTCGCTACGCCTTACCCTAGGCTCTAAACCCACCAAACAACGCCTGCGTCGCTTCGACGACGAAAGGCATAGGGCCATAGGCGAGGAAATCACCAAACTCCTAGCAGCTGGGTTCATCATGAAGGTCTTCCATTCTGGCTGGCTTACCAATCCCGTCCTAGTTAGAAAAAAGACCGGGAAGTAGAGAATGTGCGTCGATTATACTGGACTTAACAAAGCGTGCCCAAAAGATCATTTCCCATTACCACGCATAGACCAGATAATTGACTCCACCTCGGGTTGTGAAATCCTCTCCTTTCTGGATGCCTACTCAAGCTATCACCAGATCACGATGAAAGAGTCTGATCAGCTCGCAACCTCATTCATCACCCCGTATGGTTCGTACTGCTATGTAACCATGCCTTTTGGCTTGAAGAACATTGGCGCCACCTACCAAAGGTGCATGTAGTAATGCTTCGCTGACCAAATCGACCCGCTCGACCAGCCCGATTAGGCCGAGCGGCCAAAACCAACGATCACCATCTATGTTGATGACATAGTGGTCAAAATGGCTCAAGCTTGCGACCTGATCGCAAACTTGGCCGCGACGTTCGCAAACCTCTGAAGGTTCAACATCAAGCTGAATCCCGAAAAGTGTGTTTTTGGGGTTCCATAGGGGAAACTGCTTGGATACATCGTATCCGAGCGCGGCATCGAAGCCAACCCCGGAAAGATCACGGCCATCTCCAACATGGGCCCCATACACAACGTCAAGGGCGTGCAGAGACTCACCAGTTGCCTGGCTGCCTTAGCCGCTTTATCTCTTGGCTTGGCGAATGGGAGAGGCCGCTCTACAAGCTCCTCAAAAGGATGGACGCCTTCGTCTGGATTGAGGAAGCCCAGCAGGCTCTCGAAAGCCTCAAAACATCCCTAATGTCGGCCCCAATCCTTGTCGCTCCCAAGCAGGGAGAACCCCTCCTCTACATCGCGGCAAGTAACCATGTGGTGAGCGCCGCCCTGGTCATAGAGAGGGAGGAACTGGGACACCAGCTCAAAGTACAGTGACCCATATACTTCGTCGGAGAAGTGCTTACCGACCCCAAGGTCTGGTACCCCTAGGTGCAGAAACTCCAATATGTCGTACTAATGGCGACTAGTAAGCTCCTACACTACTTCACCAACCACGAAGTCACAGTCATCACTTCATACCAACTCGGAGACATCATCCGCAACCGTGATGCCGCGGGACGAATCTCTAAGTGGGACTTTGAACTCATGGGCCATGACATCAGGTATACCCCCCGCACCGCAATTAAGTCTCAGGCTCTCACGGATTTTGTTGCCGAATGGACGGAGGTCTAGCTACTAGACTAGGATGTCTCCCACAAGTACTGGACAATGTACTTTGACGGATCCGCAATGGCACCTGGCTCAGGGGTTGGAGTGGTTCTGATCTCCCTAGATAGGAGTAGGCTCCGCTACGCCATCCGCCTCCACTTTTTGGCTTCAAACAACACCGTGGAATACGAGGCCCTTATCAACGGACTACGCATTGCCATTGAGCTCGGCGCTACGCGACTCTACGTCCGTGGCGACTCGGAACTAGTCGTTGATCAAGTCATAAAGGAGTCCTCCTGCAAAAGTCCCCTCATGGTAGCATACTACCAAGAGGTGAGCAAGCTCGAGGACAAATTCCAGGGAATTGAACTGCATCACGTCCCTCAAAGGGACAACGACGCTGCCGATTTCCTTGCAAAACTAGCCGCCGGGCGAGATCCATCCCCGAGTGGAGTCTTCGTCAATGACGTCCATGAGCCGTCCACCTACATTCTGGAAGATCTGACCTAGACACACCTCGACAGCCAGCCGGTGCTCGGGGGTTCTAATCCCAGCACCTCTATAATGACGTCACCCATGGACGTCGCCGTATTGGTACTCGATCAAACCGATTGGCGAGTACCACTGCTCGCCTACCTCCTCGAGGAGGTTCTCCCACCTAAAAGAACTGAAGCTTGATGAATCGCTCGATGCGCCAAGACCTACGTCATGCTCGGTAATGAACTCTACAAACAAAGTCCATCAGGAGTACTCATGAAGTGCGTTCCCGCCAGCCGGGGAAAATAGATCCTCCTCGAGGTCCATTCCGGGATCTATGGGCATCATGCGGCCCCAAGGTCCCTGATCAGAAAAACCTTTCGCCAAGGTTTTTACTAGCCCACCACGCTACGAGATGCAGAGGAGGATACAGCATTAGAATCAATTGGGCTTCAGTTGGAGATCCACAAACTAATGGTCAGGTCGAACGCGCCAACGGCATGGTCCTCCAAGGACTCAAGACGCGCATCTTCGACCGACTCAACAAACATGCCGGGCGATGTGTTGCAGAGGTCCCAGCAATCCTCTAGAGCCTAAGAATGACCCCAAACCGATCCATGGGATTCACACCTTTCTTCCTAGCCTACGGAGCGAAAGCTGTGTTGCCCTCCGACCTCGACTACGGTGCACCGAGAGTAAAAGCTTTCGACCGCGACCGAGCCACGGTGGCTCAACAAGACGCAGTCGACCTGCTCGAAGAGGCCCACAAGACAACCATCGTCTGCTCCACCTACTATCAACAAACCCTCCGTAGGTACCATGAAAGGAAGATCAGAGGAAGGATTCTCGAAGTCGGCGATCTCATGCTACGAAGGACCCAATTGATGAAGGAAAAACACAAGCTCTCTCCACCCTAGGAAGGACCCTATACGGTAACCGAGGTAATCCGACCAGGCACCTACCGATTAGAGGACAACAACGGCAATGTTCTCAACAACACTTGGAACATTGAACAACTACGTCATTTTTCCCTTAGAATCGGTCTAAACACCTTCGGTTAAAGCACATGCTCCTGTCAGAGCGCCCCCGCCCGAACACTTTCAACCCGGGTCGCTCAGGGGCTCCATAAATATACAAATATTGAGTACTACCTCTCTGTTTTGCTTACTATTATATGAAGAAATTCTTTCCTACCCTAACAAAGGGGTAGTTCATTCCTTTAAATTTATCTTACGTAGCTTTGCTTTTAAAATTCTGACTGATTGCACCCCGCCTTTTCCTAAGGCTACAACCGACCGAGCCTCGCGGGCCACGCCCCGGGCTCGCGAAATTGCGACCTACGGAACAAACGGGCAGGTATCAGAAAGAAAGAAATTTAAAACAAAATTATGCTAAGGAAAAACTAAGGAACGGAAGGGAACAAGCTTCCCCGAACGGAATAACTCCATCACAGAAAACATTATAGCTGTTAAGCACATGAACGTTTTATACGAGGGCTTCCCCCACAAATTTCAAACTACTACGGCCACTCGACAACTTCACTTGAACACCAGAAGAGATAACCAAACCTCCCTAAGTTGATCGAGTCACCTAGGATAGATCAACCGGCCTCCTAAGTAGATCGATTCACTTAGGATAAGCACCTGAGA
Organism: Miscanthus floridulus; assembly: GCF_019320115.1. Taxonomy (NCBI): domain Eukaryota; kingdom Viridiplantae; phylum Streptophyta; class Magnoliopsida; order Poales; family Poaceae; genus Miscanthus; species Miscanthus floridulus. The sequence continues at coordinate 32,592,294 of NC_089587.1, forward strand.
TACAGGTAGGAAGCAAAGGGGCGCCCCATGTGGGCCATGCTGACTCTGTCTCGAATGACGAGCATGGGTCCTGGTCAGACATTTCTGACTAAAGCTCTCCGAACCCCATCTCTTAGGTCATCAAGGTAAGCATGTGTTCATTAAATACAAAATTATTCACATGAGGGCTAACCCACGATTGACAAGCGCAGGTCCCGGACGGACATTCCTGACTGGAGCCTAATGAACCCTGTCTCTCCAGTCTTCAAGGTAAAACATTATCAAAGCCCTTCTATTTCTTTATAATCATTTCATACATCCATACACGCATTTCATACCATACGCCTGAACCCCCTGGACGGTTAGGGCATGAACCGCCCAGGGGCTCGGGAACTAAGAATCGCACATGCAGCGAAATGCATCAGAACGCTTCGTGTTGCACCACGAAGCGGTGGCTTGCCTCATTCGATATGAGCAATCGAACAGAGCTAGGGGAGAAAACCATAGATGAGCACCATGCGGCCTTTGCCCAATCTAGCAAACCGGGTCATCTCAACCTTCTCGTTTGATCCTGAACCTCTCACCAAGCTCACAGAATCTCCATCGAGGGGAGGCCATTAGGCCACTAGGGTCGGTCTCCGGAATGACCTAGGAATCTATCGGGCTGTAGGTAAAGGAGCAGTGGAATGCCACAAGAGGGCTATGCTGACCCTATCACGAATGACGGACCCAGATTCCGCTTGATCACACCCGTTAGCGAGCTCACTGAGCTAGTCTTTGAGCCCGAGCGATCAGGACAGGCGATGAAACTCAACCCCTCTGGTTGTGAGGAACCAAATGGGGTAGTGCAAAACAACTCACAACCCCCACGAAGGCCCGATAAGGCTTAGGGGCTTAAATGCCCTGGGATCGCGACTCCAAACTCACGTCGATGGGATAGGCGATATTTGGCTACGGCTCTTGGGACCGCGACTCCTAAACTCACGTCGACGGGATAGGCGACATTTGGCTATGGCTCTTGGGACCACAACTCCTAAACTCATGTCGACAGGATCGGCGATATCCGGCTACGGCTCTTGGGACCGCAACTCCTAAACTCGCGTCGACGGGATAGGTGACATTCGGCTATGGCTCTTGGGACCGCGACTCCTAAACTCACATCAATAGGATCAATGACATCCAGCTACGGCTCCTGGGACCGTGACTCCTAAACTCGCGTAACGGCTTCAGACGGCTTCACTAACTAAAACTAACTCTCTCGATCCACGGCGAGCACCGACGCCTGGGTCTGCTCACGACTCCACCTTACCTGATCCCACGGCACGCACCGACGCCAAAGATCAAACTCTGTTATGTCCAAAACTAAACTTCCTCGACCAATCCCCAGCGCGCACCAACACCGAGATCAATAAGTTCTGTCTCAAACCAACCCCCACGCTTAAAAACACCTCGGCTACACAATGACACCATGGTTAAACAAAATCACGTCTTAAAAATCAAAACACGTGCACCCACAGACACCACACAAAGAACCCCCCAGCCGGTTCCGCCTGAACTACCCGGGGGCTCGAGGGCTACACCCGTAGCTGCGCTCGCGCGCACCCGCCAGCAAACAAAAAAATCCCCTGGACGATTCGGCTCGAATCGCTCGAGGGCTCGGGGGCTCCTGTCGAGTTCATAAACCCGGGGTCCCTCATAGACCGGCTTCCACACCAGGGCTCGGCCTAGGAGGACGACTTCTTTTCTTCTAGACCGGCCCAAGAGTCTAAATTCGATAGACCAAAGCACTCGCTTCGGACCTTGGCCGCCTTCGGCCCATCTTACAGACCGGAGCACTCGCTTCAGGCCCTAGCCGCCTTTGGCCCACCATTCTGACCGGAGCACTAGCTCAGGCTCAGGCCAACTCCAAAACGGCCTCTCCGATTGAAGCGCTAGCGTTAGGTCCCGGCTGCCTTCGCACGACCTCCGCTCGGAAAGCCTGACCCAAGGACCACCTATGACTCCGACCCCATGATTGGGCTCATGGGAAGTCTACTCACCGCTCTTCTCCGACCGGCATACTAAGAGCCGACTGGAGCCATCCGACCGGGGACTCCCCGTTCGGAAAGAACCAAAAGACATGCAGAGAAAGGCAAGGCATGGCTCACAAGTCAAAACCACTATACTAGGGACCATACCCTGCGTGAAACAGTGCTCTGCAGCCACCCTAACACAAAGTATTGTAGGGGCAGCTAGAAACTCCTATATGGTAAGCCCCCCGCGTGTCTCTGGACATCGATCGTAGTATGGGCTCCATGATTTGCCATTCTGGATGAACATAGCATGGCTCCTCACATGCCACTAGGCATCCAGAAGTATTTGCAAGTACCGGCGTCCATCCTTCCTAAAGAAGATAGCTCGACCCCCCGTGCACATCTGATATCCTATAGCGACATCGATAGTATTGGGGGGCGTCAACCATTATCCAGTTTACATCACCATAGGCAGTAAGGCTTAGAAATATCTGTACTCTCCCCCTCTCACCTGTAAAGCCATCCCTTTCATCTATAAAAGGGGATGCGCTCCCTCCAACGAGGGAGAGATCGACTTCTTCAAGCTCAAACTCACTAGATCGACATCAACACCTTACAACCGTAGGACCACCAAGTTTCGACCGTGACCCTTCCGGTCGAAGCCAACCGAACCTCTTGTATCCCCCCTTCTTCCTCCTTCTTGTTTGTACCCCCACTACAGACTTCGAGCGTTTGGACTCAGGAATAAAGTCATCGATCGACCCCAACGGGACGTAGGGCATGTTGCCTGAACCAGTATAAATCATGTGTCATTGAGCGCTAGGCCACCTCCGATCACAACGTACAGCAAAACTACAAATATTTACTAGCTGGTCACTTTCTACACCAACAATACGTCTGAAGATAGATGAAACACTTCAAATAAACATCTAAAACACTTGTGGAAAACGCCTAAAAACACTTGAAAACCATTGCAAACATATGTGACATTCAGATAAAACACTTGTAAACATGCGCATAAAAACACCTGAAACACTTGAAACATATGCTTGCAACATGCATATACATGCAACATCCAGATCTACTTTTACAACATCTAGATAAAAACTTATAACTTAGAGCATCTCTAAGAGACTCTCCATTTTCTTTCTAAATGTTAGAAATAGAGATTTTGGTGAAAAACTATCCTCCAACAGCCTCTCTAACACTACACCACAACACTTAAACAGCCTGCTAAAGATAATAATTATCGTTGAACGGTCAGTTGCTAAATGTTTTCCTTGGACCGTCAGTCACTAATATCGAATACTTCGATGAATGATCCGTTGCTATAAGTATTTTGCTTTTGCGTTGGATGATCCGTCACTATTTTCCAATAGCTGAGATGGATCGTCGCTCGCTAAATACAAGTATCCTTTGCGCGATGTTTTCGGGCTGGTCCCGCGAAAATTTTTGGCCCAAAATGCGCCTCCCGGCTCCCACTGCGCCCCTCCCCACACCGCCTCTCTGCTCCCGCGCTGCGCCCCTCCCCACACCACCTCTCTGCTCCCGCAATGCACACGCCGGCCAGCCAACCCCGCCAGCTGGCCGGCCGCCCTCGCCCCTGCCGGCCAACAGCCCGTGCTCGAACGTCCGCCCGGCTGCTGGGCAAAGGTCCCGTGAGCACCCTCCTCTAGATTGCCTACTTGCTCCCACTGGGCGCCCCACGCTGGCAAGGTCCCTCCGTAGCTCATCACCCCAAATCTTCTGAAGGTAAATACTTTATCTGAAACAGATGCAAATATAGGCAACGGATGGCACCTAGCATTCGGTTTGCGGGATCTATTTTTGGGTTCTTGAGTTCGTCCATTTGGGGGGGGGGTTGTTTTCAGCCTCAAACTTGCTCGTTGTATTGGTTGTTTCACCTGAATTTACTTGCCACATTAATTTTGTACAGGCACCGCCGCTTCAATCAGACTCTAGATTAGTTTTTCTCTTGTCAAAATCATATTATAAGGTCAAGAGAGTAGAAAGCTAAGGATCCCTGGTACAACCTGAGAGCTTAATTAATTTTTTATATTATTATTCTTACCATTTGGTTCAAGTTCAAGTTGATGTACTCCATTATGTTAGTAATTATGAATCAAGGCATGCAGATGTAATTTTGGCAGTGTTCTCAGCCGCCAACAACTCTTTGATGGTTGTTGATTCTGACTGCTTTTATCATATCAACAAATGCATGAGCTAGGGAATTTCTATTTGTTATATATACATTTCATCTATCGCTCGCAACTCCGCTAGGGGTGTAATAGTCCACTCATGAAGTCAGAGGCATATATATGTGTCGCCTGTGATAGGCTAATAATGAAAAAGGATATATCTGCATATGTGAAACACTGAATAATGTTGTATATATGTTCTTGTTTGGTTTGCCTTGTATGTTTGTAACGTGTCAGCTTCCTGTGATGGTTACTCGATCGATATCTTGAATTGAATGTTATTGCTTTATTATTTATATATATTCGTCATCCGATCCATGGGTCTAATTTGAACAAGGAGATGGTGTATCTTAACAACCTTGTATTCCTACCTTCATAGTTGTTGGGTTTGATGTACGTGTGAGTCATGCTGATGCTAGAAACCATCATAATTTCTAGGTTAGGAGCACCTAGCAGGATCTATTTTTGTTTTACATTACAAGTTATTGGTCAATAGGTCTTTGGGGAAAAAAATTCAGCCTCAATAGATCATGTATGGGTCAAATAGGCAGTGTCTGCTGCTTCAAGTGTGATAGGCTTTAGCTAAGTTAGCTGATAGGTTGTGGAATCTATAGCTAGCAGTGTCATGGGCAAGCAGGGGATTTAAGTTAGCATGGCTTTAAGTTTGGCTTGTCTTGTAATGATTTTTAATGGCATAGGATATATTAGCTCAAGTATTAGCTTCTATTTGACATGGACAGTAGGAAAATACATGTGGATCTCATGTAAAAATATATGCTATTGCAGATTACCCACCTGCAGACCTTATTCGAATCATCCTGTACGAGCAAACGTCATTAAGCGAAACATCCAACAGGTAAGCATCAAGCTAATCGTTTATTTCTGCCCTCCACTTTGATTCATGGTGTAAATTGTTTCATTTTCACTAGCCACCTGTTCTTAGGGTAAAGGAGGTGCCTACAAGTATTTAAAGTTTTCTAGACATCTAAAACAATCATAGCAGTTGTCGTTCATAACTAAGAAGTTATTGGTCGAAGGAACTTGTGAAAGGTAAGATTTATTTAACCAGTTCGTATTCATGAATGCTTGATTACCTTGTTCCAAGATTCTGATGTGCCTTGTGGTTATTCCATAGTGTGATGTTGTAGTGTAAAAAAATATATAAAGAAAGCCTCTTGATCTCCCCACAAAGGTCTATGGATAAAACATGGATTGAGAATGAGCCTAGGTACACACATCAACTATTTCTTAACTGCTCAGACTTAATGTAGCTAACATGGAATTTAACATAATGAATCCATGTAGGCACACCAAGGCATATATACAAGGTGTGAATGGTTTCATAGCTTATGCATTTAAAAATTTGGCAATAGGAAACAAGATATTATGCCCTTTGCAGAAAGTGTGCTAACTCATTTTGGAGAGAGGCGTGTGATGTACGTGAACACTTGATATGTGATGGGTTTGTAAGGGGATACACAACATGGAGCTTCCATGAAGAAGCTAGTTCATCCAATATGAATCCTAGGAATAGTGATCATGTTGTCCTTATTGAAGAGGCTGAAGATGATGAAATATCTGAATTGCTTAGGGACCTAGCTGGTGGTTTAGATGATGGAGGGAATTTTGAAGATAACAGTTCTGATCTGCAGCCTAGTGATGACCTACGAGCCCTCCAAAAGTAGGTAGAAGCCAATAGCCAAGAGTTGTACCCTACTTGCAAGAAATATAAGAAACTACGTTTCTTGATTAGATTGCTTCACATCAAGCTTCTTGGAGGATGGACTGATAGAAGTTTTGACCTACTACTAGACCTTCTTAATGATGCATTACCAGAGGGTTTAGCACTACCGAGAAACTTCCATGAATCTAAAAAATTGATTAAATTCATAGGTCTTGGGTACATTAGTATCCATGCTTGTGAAAACGGTTGCATTCTCTACTGGAAGGACCATAAGGATTCTAATTCATGTCCAAAGTGTGAGGTTTCATGGTGGAAATCAATTAGGAACAATCTAGATGGGAAGCATGTTTATAGGGTTTCTAAGAAGGTTCTTCGCTACTTTCCAATAAAGAAGAGTCTCCAAAGGCTATTTCTATCATCGAAAACAATGGCTCTTACAAGATGGCATGATGAGGAGCAAACAAGAGATGATTTTCTTAGGCATCCTGCAGATTCTCCTCTTTGGAAAGACTTTGATGATAAACATCTAGAGTTTGCTAAGGACGGTCGCAATATCCGTATGGCATTTGCCATGGATGGATTTAATCCATATAGGAGCCAGAATGTTAGTTATAGCATTTGGCCCGGTATATATATACCATACAATTTTCCACCTTCAATGTGCATGAAGCAATCAAACTTCATCCTTTCTTTTTTATTCCTAGGAAGCATGCTCCTGGTCATAATATGGATGTTTATTTTCAACCACTTATTGAGGATTTGTTAGATATGTTTGTTAATGGAGTTAGAACTTATGATCCTTCAAAGGGAGAGCATTTCCAGTTGCGTGCTGCAGTACTGTGGACTATTACAGATTTCCCAGGTCTAGGATATGTGTCTGGTTGTATTACATCTGGTGAAGCAGCATGTCCTGATTGCCACTCTTATATATGTTCATTTAGACTTGGTAATGGCACCAAGACTTTCTATATGGGTCATCGTAGGTTCTTGCATGAAGAGCACCCATTTAGGTTTGATTATCAGAAATTTGGTTCAACCGAGCTTATACAGGCACCGACTCCACTTTCTAGAGAGAAAATTTTAGAGTACTAAAGATCTTGTTACAATTTTGATTGCTTTTGGACTACAACCTGCTGAGGGTGCTATCTTTTGATCATTATGTTAGATCATTTTTGGATGATGGCTTTTGGTCAACAGGCAAACAATATTTGGTTGTTGTACAACCTCATGACAATTGCTAGTTTTTGTATTCAGCTACATATACTTGTATGTTGGCTTGATTGATGTTAACAAGCTATCTAGTGACATGATTATATATGTACTCATTTGATATAAATGAATAAGTATGACTATTGTGGCCATTTGTGTATGTCATTCAAAATCTATATAATATAATTTCAATATTGTATTGGTTCTGAATGTTTGGTCCAATTTACACAGTTCCAAATACAGTTGGTTTAATTTTTTTTTTACCTATTTAATTGAGGTTGATGGACTGTCAGTTGCTAAAAGTTCTTATTGCGATGAACTGTCGGTTGCTAAAAGGTCTAATATGTTGTCGGTCGCTAAAAGTTGGACCGTCGAACGGTCCATTACTAAAGATGATGTCCGTCGCTGTATACATACAACGATGGCTTCATTAGCAACTGCAGGGGTCCGTCGCTATAACCTTTAGCAACGGACTGTCCATCGTTGTACACCTCTTTCAGCAACTTCAAGTCAATCATTGTTTAAAGGTTGTGGTGTAATGTAAATGGTTATCCAAATATAGCCATCTTCTATTCTCGATTTTTCGCTAGCCAAAAATAAAAGACGAGAATGACTCTCTAGACTGCGCACGAGATATAGAAAAACTGTTGAAGAGTGAAATAATATAGAAAGCGATTTTATGCAAATGACTCTCCAAATGATGATTTAGAGAGTGAGATTTAAAGAGGCTCTTGGAGATGCTCTTACATCTAGAACGGATGAAACATTTAGAACATACACTTGAAACATATACGTATAGCCATTACAACATATGCAATATCCTTATCTACTTTTGCAATATCAATATACAACATTGGCTATGGCAGCGGCAGTGGGTCCTGCACTGGCCGCCGCCCGGCTCACCTCTCCACTAGAGCCCCCGCCAGGCCATCGCCACACGCTGCCTGCCGCCCCGCCGCCCACTGCCGCTCTCTTTATGCGGTCTGTGGACAAGCTCCTTGTTAGAAATTTAGGCATTTTCATTATCAGTTTAATCTAGAATTTTCATTATCAGTTTAATCTAGAAATATAACATCAGCAGATTTGTGACAGCATATATGCGCATGTGTATATTTCTTATGAACGCTACAGCATGCATAGATGACATACTTATTGCTACAGCAAGAATATAAAATACAGTAATCATAGAGATTAGACTATACCTAGTGGAGGGTCCCATGCCGAGGGCGTCGGAGGCTCCATTCGCACTAGTCGACATAGTGCGTTGCTTAAAGTCGCGGACCACAGTCAATGCAGGAAGATGTTCATAGTGCAGTCCCACGAACGGATCACCAGGAAGAAGAAGAAGAAGACACCTCAACGTTCTAGAGAGAGGACTTATCCAAGACCGATCTCCAGGAAGAAGATGTACGAGCAGTCGTTGATCGCTCCCCAAAAACCTAATTGTCGCTCACCCCGTGCAGGATTCTCAGGTGGACGAGGGTTTCGGAGGCACCTGCTCTCCTGCTCCTCCATGCGCGTAGAGGTATGGGACGGGGAAATTAGAAAGCTGTTGAACTGTGTTTCTCTTGGGAGTGGTTACAGAAGAATATCTCTTGTCTGGACTGACGGAAGACAGGATATATGGCTACTGACAGGAAGAGAAGACGAAGGCAGCGTAGAATCCCCGCACCCACGCCCACGCCCACGGCCTGGCCTGGCTCGGCCGGCGGCGGCGGCGCGTGCGTGCGCGTGTGGCACGCCTTTATCCTTTTTTAGCTTCTCAATTTAGATGAATAATTTCCAACCATATAAGCTGAGTCAGCGTTCAGTCAAAATCCCATATGGTATTAAACCATGCAACACTTAATGTTACGTACCATAGAGTTTTATTTGATTCATTAAATATTATATGGGCCAAGCCCATATTATATCCAACAATCCCCACCAAACTGTAGGGTTTATAACAAAGTAGTCTTAAAACCACATTTCTTTTATATACCAGTGTTTCAATGAAGACTGTTAAGTTGAACATCCATCTAGAATAATAGTTTCACTCAATCACAACTAAACAATGGACTAAGCATTGAATTGATAGTTTTGTGTGAAGTGAATGTCACTAAAGTCCTTAGCTGATACTGGGCAGCAAAAGACATCCCCTCTATTTGAAGCATATAAGTCATACTTCAGTGCCTTTCATAAGTATTTAGAGATCACCCAAATCTCATAAACTGTGACCAGCAGTCTGACTCATATAGGTGTGTTCCTCAAAAGATGTTCTGTAGGACAACATCTTTGCTTTGACAAGCCACTTGGAACACATTAAGGCAAAAGCCAGCCTGCCTTACAGAAAGGAAAGATATGCATCAGAAATGAGTCTTACTAAGGATCTTTCCTCACAATTTACTACTAGCTTGTTTCACCGTCCTACTTCACGGGATCTCCGATCACATAGAACAGGTTACCACTATAGTAAATTTCAAGTGGGTCTCAAACACATCTCTCTCGATGCACTTTCTATCACATTGCGTGACAAACCCTTAGTGAACTGATCTGCCAGATTGTTAGACGTGGGAACATAGTCCAACGCTATTACTCCGGAGTTTTTCAATTTTCTGATAGATTTTAGTCGCCTTTTAACATGCCTTATGGACTTCATGTTATCCTTAGAACTATTAACCTTCGTAATCATAGTCTGGTTATCACAGTTCATAGAAATAGCTAGTATAGATTTTTCAACAACCGATAAATCCATAAGGAGATCACGAAGCCACTCAGCCTTAGATCCAGCAGTGTCTAATGCTGTGAGTTCTGCTTTCATTGTAGACTTCGTTAAGATAGTCTACTTGCAAGACTTCTAGGAAACAACACCACCTCTAAGCGAAAACACATATCCACTTTTGGCATAAAGCTCATCAGCATCAGAAATCCAGTTGGCATCACAATAGCCTTCCAGCACTTTCGGATATCTAGTATAACAAATACCATAGCTCATGGTCCCTTTTAGATAGCGCATCACTCTCTCAAGAGCACGCCAATGATCATCTTCCGGATTTGACACAAACTGGCTCAGCTTGCACACAGCAAACGAGATGTCAGGCCTTGTTGCACTAGCAAGATATATGAGCGAACCAATGATCTGGGAATATCTCAACTGATCTCTTGCTATTCTTCGATTTTTCCTCAATAGCACACTAGGGTCATAAGGTGTAGGAGCAGGTGCACAATCACTGAACCCAAAGTGACTCAGCACCTTTTCCACATAATGGGTTTGTAACAAAGTTACCCCACCATTACCTTCTCTTAGAAGCTTGATATTAAGAATACCATCAGCATCTCCCAAATCTTTCATCTCAAAATTTTTAGATAGAAATTCTTTCACCTCCTCGATCACTTTGAGGCTAGATCCAAAGATCAATATGTCATCAACATATAAGCACAAAATGACTCCATCACCCCCACCATACCGATAGTACACATATTTGTCAGCTTCATTCACAACAAAGCCAGCAGATGTTAAAGTTCTGTCGAACTTCTCATGCCATTGCTTAGGAGCTTATTTTAGGCCATATAATGACTTTAATAATTTACACACCTTGCCTTCTTGACCATTTGCAACAAACCCATCAGGCTGATCCATATAGATCTCCTCCTTCAACTCTCCGTTTAGGAAAGCTATCTTAACGTCTATTTGATGAACTATAAGACCATAAGAGGCTGCCAGGGAAAGCAAAACTCGAATTGTAGTCAATCGGGCAACCGGTGAATAAGTATTAAAGAAATCCTCACCCTCCTTTTGAGTATAACCCTTAGCCACAAGCCTTGCCTTCTATCTCTCAATAGTACCATCAGGCCTAAGCTTCTTCTTGAACACCCATTTGCATCCTATAGGCTTGCACCCATAGGGACGATCAACAATTTTCCAAGTTCCATTGGACATAACAGAATCCATCTCACTTCGTACTGTTTTCTTCCATAAGTCAACATCAGGAGAGCAATATGCCACTTCAATGGTTGTTGGTGTGTCATCCACAAGATACACAATATAGTCATCACCAAAAGACTTTGCAGTCATCTGTCTCTTGCTTTTCCTGGTGACTATAGTGTCATCCTCCTCTATATTTTGCACATAGGGTTCCTCAATTTGTTCTATCGAAGTAAAATTTTCATGCACATGGGGAATTATAAATTCATGACTAGTTGTGCTAGGTGCATTTTTCATGGGAAACTCATTCTCAAAAAATGTAGCATCTCCAGATTCTATGATTGTATCAACAGCCATCTTAGAAATACTAGAGTTTATAATTAAAAATCTATAACCCACGCTGTGAATAGCATAACCAAGAAAGACACCATCAACAGTCTTTGGTCCAAGCTTTTGCTTTTTGTTTATTGGCACATTCACCTTTGCCAAACAACCCCAAGTTCGCAGGTAAGAGAGATTTAATCTCATCTTCTCCTATTCCTCAAATGGTGTGATTTCTTTGTTCTTTGTGGGCACTCTATTCAGGACATGACACGCTGTCAATATAGCCTCACCCCACCATTCCTTAGATAGTCCCGTAGTCTCCAATATGGCATTAACCAAATCAGTTAGAGTACTGTTCTTTCTCTCTGCAATCCCATTGGACTGTGGTGAGTATGGTGGCGTCCTCTCATGAATAATTCCAGGCACCACGCAAAACTCAGAAAATTCATTTGAGAAATATTCTCCCACGCGATCGAACCGCAAACGCTTGATTTTCTTCTCATCTTGATTTTCTACCTCAGCTTTATAGACCTTAAAATAATGCAACGCTTCATCTTTTGTATTCAGCAAATACACGTAGCAAAATCTAGTACAATCATCTATAAAAGTCATGAAGTATCGTCTACCGCCTTTAGTCAATTCGCCATTCATTTCACATAAATCAGAATGAACAAGTTCTAATGGTGCCAAGTTCCTCGCCTCAGCAGCCTTGTGAGGTTTGAGCAGTTGCTTTGATTGCACACACACCTGGCACTTAGAATCTTTGACTAAGTTAAATTTCGAGATTAAATTTAGATTTGCAAGCCGCGTGAGACAGCCAAAATTAATGTGACAAAGTCGTGAATGCCATATATTCGACTCATCCAAAACAATAACATTGTTCACTACTTTATTACACACATCATCAAGTAAAGATAGGCGGAACAAGCCTCCGCAATCATAACATTTTCCAACAAATGTTACATGTCTCGACACCACATATTTATTGGACTCAAGCATAATTTTAAAGCCATCGCGACACATCTGAGAAGCGCTAACAAGATTCTTCTTGATAGAGGGGACATGCTGCACGTTCTTTAATAGCATCGTCTTTCCCGAAGTAAACTTTAGAACGACTGTACCAGCACCAAGAACACGCGCATGCGAACCGTTTTCCATCAGCAAGGCTCCACTTCTGCCGGCCTGATAGGAAATAAACAAAGAAACATCAGCACACAAATGAATATTAGCACCACTGTCCATCCACCACTCAGGTGAAAGACAAATTGAAAGAACAAAGGGTAAAAAATTACCATACCTAGATGTTCCTCCTCTAGTCTCGCTAATAACCACATTTGCTGATTTCTTTTCTTGCTTGTATTTACGGTCTGGGCATGCACTTGCCCAATGCTCATCACTCCCGCAAACAAAGCATCCTCCACCTTTCTTGTTGTTTTTCTTCTTAAACTATGCAGTCTGCTTAGGCTTTGCATTGTTGTTCTCTTACATGTTCTTTTTCTTTTTATTACGAGATACAAATGAGTTTTTCTTCTGTACCATATTGGCAGCGGAAGACTCAACTCCTTTTCCACGGTTGTCTTTTGCTCTCGCCCTCTCCTCAACATCAAGAGATCAAATAAGCTCAGCCACGCTAAACTCTTGTCTCTTGTGTTTTAGAGAAGTAGCAAAATCCCTCCAAGAAGCTGGCAGCTTAGCGATGATATCGCTAGCCACAAACTTGTCAAGCAACAGATATGAGAAATGTTCTAGTTCCTTCGCTAGCGCCTGTATCTCATAAGCATGTTCGACCACAGAACGGTTTTCAACCATTTTATAGTCGTACAGCTGCTCCATAAGGTACAGCTCACTGCCAGCATCAGAAACCCTAAACTTTGTCTCAAGAGCATCCCATAATTCTTTACCTGATATACAAAATATGTAGTTTTTCTCATACATGGAATGGAGTGCACTAATCACGGCGCCTCGAAACAGGTTATCGACAGCCAAAAACTTTCGCTCCTCCTCAGGAGTAAACTGTTCAGGCTTTCCCTGTGCGGCGTGATAGCAGTTCATCACAGTCAACCACAATACCATCTTTGCACGCCATATCATAAAATTCTTGCCATCAAAATTATTCGGCTTCAATGCGGCAGCAAAACCACTGACAGAAAATTGCCTAACATTAGGTTTTTGGATTGTTAGGAATTTAGGCATTTTCATTATCAGTTTAATCTAGAATTTTCATTATCAGTTTAATCTAGAAATATAACATCAGCAAGTTTGTGACAGCATATATGCGCATGTGTATATTTCTTATGAACGCTACAACATGCATAGATGACATACTTATTACTACAGCAAGAATACAAAATACAGTAATCATAGAGATTAGACTATATCCAGTGGAGGGTCCCATGCCGATGGCATCGGAGGCTCCATTCGCACTAGTCGACATAGTGCGTTGCTCGAAATCACGGACCACAATCGATGCAAGAAGATGTTCGTAGTGCAGTCCCACGAACGGATCACCAGGAAGAAGAAGAAGAAGACACCTCAACGTTCCAGAGAGAGGACTTATCCAAGACCGATCTATAGGAAGAAGATGTACGAGCAGTCGCTGATCGCTCCCCAAAAACCTAATCGCCGCTCACCCCGTGCAGGATTCTCAGGCGAACGAGGGTTTCGAAAGCACCTGCTCTCCCGCTCCTCCGTGCGCATAGAGGTACGGGACGGAGAAATCAGAAAGCTGTTGAACTGTGCTTGTTTCGGAAGCACCTGCTCTCCCGCTCCTCTGTGGAAATCAGAAAGCTACTGAACTGTGTTTCTCTCAGGAGTGGTTACGGAAGAATATCTCTTGTCTGAACTGACGGAAGACAGGATATATGGCTGCTGACGAAAAGAGAAGACGAAGGCAGCGTAGAATCCCATAAGACGGGAAGCGGAAGGGACGGTAACTGATGCAATCAGTTGCCTCCACCATCAAAGAGCGAAACTCCTGTGATAATATGGATTTAAGTGGGCAAAAGACTGCCCACGCTCGCCCGCTCGCCGCCTGCCTCGCCCTCGGCCCGGCCCGGGCGGCGGCGGCGCACGCGCGTGTGGCACGCCTTTATCCTTTTTCCAGCTTCTCAATTTAGATGAATAATTTTCAACCATATAAGCTAAGTCAGCGTTCAGTCAAAATCCTATATGGTATTAAACCATGCAACACTTAATGTTACGTACCATAGAGTTTTATTTGATTCATTAAATATTATGGGACCGTTCGCTGGTCTGGAAGTTCCAGACCAGTCGGCTGGTCCCCCTCATATTTTACTGTTCATCAAACCAGCCGAACAGTATTTCTCTCTCACACAACCAGCCAGTTTCAGCTAAATTTCAGACCAGCGAACGGAGCCTATATGGGCCAAGCCCATATTATATCCAACACTCCTCCCGTGTACCTGGTTCATTCGTTCAGGTTTATATTATTGTAATTTCTTAGCGTAACATTTTGTGAAACAAAAATTCTCAATGCAACACCTCAATCTCGCGCTTGTGGTAATTTATTTATCCCTGTGATTCGTAATTTATCCCCGTGACACGTCATCTCGTGCTTCTTGAGATGCATTACGGAAGTTTGTATATTTTTTCAGGTGCGTCGGCTTGATTTGGGATTTCTAATTATTTGCCATCGATATTGCTGGTCAACTCTTCAATTGCCAATTTTATCGTGCCAAATACAGAATTGTTCCGAAAAATAGTAACTTAACTATAATTTTGTTATTTTCGCTGACATGATCAGCGAAACTTGACGCCTCCATCTTACTTTGTCCGTCCAGCCCGAACAACACAGGCAGCTTCCCGTTACCCCAGGCGCTGCTAGTGGGGCCAGCTGTCAGTACCTTCTTCCCTCCTCGACTCCACCTTCTATCTATGGAGCGGCACGGGACGGGGCGGAGCCGCGAGCTCAGCACCCACGCTGGAGCGCGCATCGGCTGGAGGTCTAGAAACGCGCAGAGCAGGGCGGTGATGCCGACGGGAAGGCCTCGAAGATGGCTCTGACCCGGACATTCGCGCGCGGACTCGCTGACGAGACTGAGGAAGATGGAGGCGTACTCGCCATTGAGCTCGTGTGAGTCGCCACTCAAGTAGCAGACGAGCCTCCACAGGTGACCCCTGGCGGAGACGACCTCGGAGCTGATGAACTGCTCGGGTGGCGCTCGTATAGTAGTACTTGCCGTCGTTGCGGCCACTGCTGCCCGCGCGGCTGCCGGTGCGGCGGAGCTCGCCAGGCCACGCTCATGCCGCACCAGGTGCGCACATGCCACCGTCCTGCCCCGCTGCCTGCCTTATGAGGACGCCGAGCTCTCCCTCCCTCGCGCCCTGCTCCACTCGACTCTCTCCTTCGCTTCTCGCTCTCTCTGCCAAAAGCGCTGCCGCCCGCCATTGCCGGTCGACGAGCTCGTCGACGCCACAGCCGTCCCCGCAGCCACGACCCATCCCGAGCCGAGCCGAGCACTCCACAGGGACCGCCGCGCCTCCCTCCTTCCCTTGCGCACGCTGGCTGAGCCTGCCAAAGCTGAAGCACCAGAATCCGCCGCCATCGTCGCCGAGCTCGCGAACGACGGCCGCCGCGAGGTAAAAGCCGGTGAGCTCCCTGCTCCGCATTCCCCTTTCCCAACCCAGCCCTCAGTTACCTCCACCGTGCTCCAACTCCTGCGGCGCTCCTCTCTTCCAGACGCCCCGCCGCCTCGGGCGCCGCTGCTACGTCGTTGCCGCGCGCCTCTACTCGTCTGCTCCAGCGCGTGATAGGCGAGCCTCGAGCCACTTTTCGCCGAGCCACGGCCAGCCCAGGGGCCGAGTAGGCTCATCGAGTCCTCCCGGCCCGCCCTTGCCGCCAGTGTGGTCTTCCCTGCGGGGAATCAAGCCGCGGCCATGCCGATGCGCGCAGAGCTCGCCAGCCACGAGCAGCACCGGTGCCCCTGCTCTGCTCTCGTTGGGAAGGAAGGGAGGAAGAAGGTAGTGACAGCCAGACCCCACTAGCAGTGATCAGCAGAGAAGGGAGCTGACGGGCAGTTGCTAGCACCATTGGTCTAGGCAGACGGAGGCAGCTGGAGACGTAAGAGCATCTCCAACAGTACCTTAAAAATTCTTTTTAAAACTACTTAGTTTCTCAAGTCCCAAAAAAATATTAGAAGCATTAAAGATGTGTTTCTCCAACCGTTTCTAAAACCACTCCTAAAAAATAAAAATTTGTTTTTTTCACAGGAGATTGCGATCATCTAGGTCGCGGGGAGAACTCCACGAACGCCGGCCGCTAGCAATCCCCAGCACAAACGCAACGAAATGCACCAGCTAGCTAGCAGTAAACGGAGAGTAGCAATAGAGCTCTCAGTCGAGAGCTCTAGCTAGTACCAATCGCCCATCCAGCCTCACAATCGAGCTCCCGACCACCAGCACGCCTCGCGCTCGAGCTTCCCTCCCAGCACCGTGCCACCTCCTTCAATGGCTTCTCGGGCGCGCCTGCCGGGCTCGATTGCCGTCCTCATCCTCTCCATCTTCCAAGGTACGTACGTGGCGGCTCCGATTCATTTCCTCGCCTTTGGATTGATTGCTTGCATTCGTGGGGGGATGGATGGGCAAGCCGCAAGTATGACTGACTGAACCCGCGTCGGTTGTTTCCGGTGTGGTGCCCACGTCCGTCCGTCCGTCGCGCAGGGTCGGTGTGCGGCATCACGTTCACCTTCACCAACCGCTGCGACGACACGGTGTGGGCGGGCCTGCTGTCGGGCTCAGGGACGCCGCCGCTTGAGACGACGGGGTTCGCGCTGTCTCCAGGGCAGTCGCGCTTGCTGTACGCGCCGCAGGGGTGGTCAGGCCGCTTCTGGGGCTGGTCCGGCTGCGCCTTCGACAGCTCCGACAAGGGCTCCTGCGCCACGGGCGACTGCGGGTCCGGCGAGGTCGAGTGCCGTGGCGCGGGGGCGTCCCCGCCCGCCACGCGAAGATGGACACCGCGTGGGAGAACTGGATACGCGCGATGGAGGAGCCGCGCAAAGTTACGCGCAACGGGTGGGATTTAGCAAGTGAGTAAATTTTAGAAGGAAGGATTAGAAGTTATCGGAGAGGGTTTTTTTCTCATCTTTCTAAAAAAACAAGGATTATGAGAAGATTTAGAAAGATGCTCTAAGTTCCACGCTGCCGCACTGAAGTGTCGCCATGTCAGCGAAAACAAAAAAAACGTAGGTAAGTTACTGTTTTCTAGGATAATTTTATATTTAGCAGTGACAATCGGAGTGTTGGAAAAAAAAATAGAAATCCGTCTCTTTCCACGTCACACGTCAGATTGATGTCGATCGAGGCGGAAAACAAATCCGTCTCTTCCCACCAAGGCACCAAGCCACCAACCGCCGCCATCCAGTGATGGCCGCCGCGCCCGACGAGCGAAATCAGGTGAGGCCGCCGAGGCCTGTGACGTCGCCGGCGAGCGTAGCGGCGGACTTCGCCATGGGCGGCGCGGCCGCCATGGTGGCCAAGACGGGGGCCGCGCCGGTCGAGCGCGTCAAGCTGCTGCTCCAGAACCAGGCCGAGATGCTGCGCCGGGGCACCCTCACGCGCCCCTACAAGGGCATCGCCGACGCCTTCACCCGCGTCCTCCGCGAGGAGGGCCCCGCCGCTCTGTGGCGCGGCAACCAGGCCAACGTCATCCGCTACTTCCCCACCCAGGTCCGTCTCCGTTTTTTTTTTCTCCTTTTCCTTAGTATACGATTGCTTGATGCGCCTCCATTGCATATGTGCATTGCCTTCTCTTACTGTCAAGCTGCTTATGAATTTGACACCGACTCTATCGAATGCCCTACTCACAAAATTAATTAGCAATCAATGCTATGCATGGATTATCCGATCCTGAGTGCAGAAATTACAGAGCCAGAAATCCAGAATTCTTTTTTTTAATTCTTCGGGGACTCACAGTTCCTGAACCCACATGTTTGTTACGGCCTCCAGTGTTCACAATTCCTTTCCATCACAGAAAAGAGGAAAACAAACAATTCTAAATGTGTTGTCTCGCCAGTATCCTCCATCCTTTCGTCGCAAAGAAAGCTGTGTGCATTTTGCTAAAACAGTTTTGGAAAGAGAAATGGCTTGGTAATATGACCACTTATGTGAACAAGGAGTGCTTCCTCTATATATACAATTCAGTGATTCACATCTGCACTGCACTTTGAGGTAGTGAATCTTCATAAATGAAAATACACTAGGCCTGTTTAAGGAGAGTGTGGGGTGCGTGTTTGTAAGGGCTCTTTCCCTTTATTTTCTTTCTCAATTCTTAATATAATGATACACAGCTCTTGTGCGTGTTCAGAAAAAAAGTAGGTCAAATTTTAAGTCATACTTAGTTTTAGTGATGACATAAAAAAACAACCAGAGTCAGCATTTGCATCTGTATGTTTTTATGCATTTTACTACAAAGGCTTATAATTTCTGTGAAAAGAGCAATCCTCCAACCTTATGCAGGTCACGCGGTTGAACTATATGGCAGCTATCTTTACAGCCAATTATTCGAGCTATGTTATCGAACAGTTAAATGAGCATGTGCTGCTGTTTCCTGTAGTTTGTCTAACTGTGCTTAATGTTACATTATCTATGTGTGTCGCACCGCACCCTGGAGGCGGTGGTGATAAGGTTCTTTGTGTCCTATGGGTGGCCATTCATATTTATGCTTTGTCAATAATTTTGAACTTGTCACTTATATGTGTTTTGCACGTAGAGTTGAGTGTGAGGTAGCGCAAGCTAAACTCTGTATTGTGTGAACTGAGGCTTCTTCTTTGAAGATGCTGAGGCCGGAAAATGAATCAGTTTTTTCCCTTCATGACGAAAAATCAACCTAAATGAAACTTCCATTGTGCAGGCTTTTAACTTTGCATTTAGGGGCTACTTCAAAAGCTTCTTTGGCTATGACAGGGAGAAAGACAGAAAGTGGAAGTGGTTAGCAGGAAATGTAGCCTCTGGCAGTGCTGCAGGAGCTACAACATCATTGCTGCTATACCATCTAGATTATGCAAGAACAAGGCTAGCTACTGATGCAATTGAATCACGGGGAACCAAACGCCAGTTCAGGGGGTTGCTGGATGTTTACAAGAAGACACTTACAACCGATGGCATGTCTGGACTATATCGAGGTTTCAGTGTGTCTATTATGGGAATCACCTTGTACCGGGGTCTATATTTTGGTATCTATGATAGCATGAAGCCTCTAGTTCTAGTAGGCCCATTGGAGGTACTGACAGTCTCGTGAAGTAGCATGACTATCACAGGAGTTTCCTGCTAAGTTCTATATGGCACCCTTAACTTTTGTTTTTGTTGCTATTCAGGGGAATTTCTTTGCCAGTTTTGCCTTGGGCTGGGCAATAACTACATTCTCTGGGGCCTGTGCCTATCCATTCGACACGGTCCATCGTAGAATGATGTTGACCTCAGGACAACCATTTAAATACAAGAACGGTTTCCATGCAGTAAAACTGATAGTTTCAACCGAAGGGTTCTTCACATTATTCAGAGGTGTTGGTGCAAATATTCTCTCAGGGATGGCAGGAGCTGGAGTTCTTTCTGGGTACGATCAACTCCAACAGTTGGTGAGCCGGCATGGTCACAATTTTGAGCGCAAAATGAAAGGGGCAATGAAATGATGTGCATATGGTTATGAATGTATTCAGATCCTTGGTCGAAGTCCAGATCATTCAAATGGGATGCACAAGCAAGAATCCCTGAGCCTGATGAAGTTCACAAAAATTATTGGGGAAAGAAAAAGGAAAAATTTTCCTAGAGATTTTTCTCACAAGGAAGGAGATGGAGTCATTGCAACAAAAGATAACTCTTGTAAACAGAGAGTGCTGAAACTATATTTAATGTGTAGATCTAATCCTTCAAGTATGAATACATGTACATGTTGGTGTTTCTTCGATCATTTGGGGCAATAGTATCCTATCAATGTGAAATGTAAATCCAAATCCTTCAGTAGGTCATGACCAAACTGTTTTTCTAAGGAAAAAGAGATGGATCTCTTGACTCTTGAGGAAGGTTCTTCAGTTCCAGATTTGGATTTCCGCTAACATCATATGAGCATGTCATGTGCAAATGCACATGACATTTTTGGAGGGGCATCCGACCTTTTTCGAAGAGACAGGATTCAAGTGGATTTCGCATCCATTAATCTGTCAGTCACTCAAAAGAGGAGTAAAGGAGCCTTTAATCCCCATCTGTCTCCAATTCTGATCATCGCCGCTCGCTGGAGAGCCGAGTAATTGCCACCGCGCTGGCAGCACTGAACAACTGAAAGGAGGGGAGGCTGATGAGCCGTGTGAGCTCACTGTCAAATCTGGTGATGGACTTCTCCATGGGAGGTGCGGTGACCATGGTGGCCAAGATGGGGGCCGTGCCAGCAGAATGTGTCAAGCTGCTGCTCCTGAAGACCAGAAGTAGGATGAGATATTGTGTCTGGTGGCCCTCACGTACTCATACAATGGCATCACGACACATTCACCCACATCCTCCGCAAGGAGGGTGCACCTTCAACCAGGCCAGCGTCATCCACTACTTCCCACCTAGGTACGGTCTCCTTTTCTTTTCCCTGTGTAGAGTCATTGCTTGGTTCGCCTTGATGCATTGTCTTCTCTTCCTGCCAACCTCCTTATGAATTTGATGCCAAGTGTTAATCGAATGCTCTGCTCATAAAATTAACTAGCAATCGATACTATGCATAGATATTGCAGCACCAGAGGAGAACTTCTACTTCCTGCACCCACATGCTTGTTATGGCCCGATTTCTCACAATTCCATTATATCACAGAAAAGAAAAACAATGTCACAACTCTTGAAGTATTGTCTGGCTGGTTCCTCCATCCTCTCATTCCCATGAATGTTATGTGCATCCTAAAAGCAAAATTCTTAAAACTAATACTTGGAATTTGGAAATCGCAATAGCTTGGGATGGTACTCGCGCGTTTATGGTGTGGTCCTCTTTATATAGTTATATATACACTTCACATCTGCATTGCACTACAATATAGTGAATCTTCATAGATCAAACTAAACTATGCCAAGTTTTTAAGGCATACTTATTTTTATTGATGACATAAGAAAGACCAGACTTTGGTCCATCTGTTTTTATGCACCTTACTTGAATTGAAAGGCATAAAATTTCTGTGAAAAGAGCAATCCTCCAACTTATGCAGGCTATGCAGTTGAACTATATGGCAGCTATCTTTACAGACAATTGTTCTAGCTGTGTTATCGGACACAATTAAATATGCTGGAGCATGTCGGCGCACTGCCTCTCTAGCTCATCTTTGAGCAGCTGGGGGTAGCGGTAGGGCCGTACCGCAATCGGGGCCGTGCCTGGTAGGAGATGAATCCGATGATCACAGGCACGAACTGGAGGCAGTGACGACGGCGTGTCGAAGATATCGCCGAACTCAGCCAGGAGCAGTTGAAGGAGGTCCAGGCGCTCGGCGGCGTGGAGAGCAGGGGCCCTAGGAGGGGCAAGACGAAGAGGTCGATGTGGAACTCCTCGGTGCCAATGGTGACGGGGACGACGGCGCAGACCCCGGCGGACCGGACGCGTTCCCCGTTGGCAACGCCCACGGTGAGGCCGGGGCGCGGCGCGGGCTGGAGGCCGAGGCGACGTGCAGTATCCACGGCAATGAAGGAGTGAGTGGATCCCGAGTCCACCAGAGCCCGGACGGATGCGCCTTCGACAAAGGTGGTCAGGTGCATGGTGTCCGCCGTCTTGATGCCGGTGAGGGCGTGGAGGGAGATCTCGACGTCGTCGGTAGTTCAAGACTCCTCCACCGTAGCGTCCTCGACTGGGGTGTCATCATCGAGCTCCATCAGGTACAAGCCCTTCTTCATGCAGTTGTGGTCCGTCGTGAAATTTTTGGGGCAGTTGAAGCAGAGGCCCTCCTCTCTGCGTTGGGCCATCTCTTGCTGCGTCAGCCGCTTGAAGCGCGGGCCTGCTGGCGGTGGGCCTTTGGTTGGAGCCGGCGGCGTCAGCGACGCAGTTTTGACCGTGGGAGGAGGCGTGGCCGAATTGGCGGGTTGGTGCGGGTGGGGACGCGGCTCGTAGAGGAGTCCTCGTCCTCGTCCAACTCCAGGCGCCGTTCGAAAGCCCGCGCGAGGGACATGGCGTCGTCGAGCGTGGTCGGATGTTGGAGCTCGGCGTCAGTCTGTAGCGGATTGCGGAGCCCGCTGGTGAAGATGTCGATTTGGTCCTGCTCCTGGAGCGGCCTGCAGCGAGCGAGCATGGGCAAGAACTGCGCCTTGTACTCTTCGACCGTCCCGGTGCGGCGTAACTTCATGAGAGCACCGAGCGGATTGCTGCGTGCCGGCGACCCGAACGCCCGCTGCACCTTGTCGACGAAGTCCGCCCACGTCGGAGCGCCGTGGTTCTACTCGAGGCGGTAATACCAGTCCTGGGCAGCGCCTTCCATGTAGAAGGAGGCGAGCCACACCCGCTCGTCATCCGCCGTGCGATCGGCGCGGAAGAGTTGTTCGGCCTTGTAGAGCAAGAGCACCGGATCGGTGCTGCCGTCGTAGCGCGGGAACCGGAGCTTGTGCTTGGCATGCTCGCGAGGAGGCGGAGGGGGAGGGGCGCCGTGGTCCGTGTCCCTGCCACTGTGGGAGCCGCCGGAGGAGTGGTGGTCCGATTGCAGCCGGTTGACGGCCACGTGAGACGGCTCTGGTCGCCCTTGATCGTCGTCACCTTGTTCTTGATGGAGGAGAGATCGGCAAGGATGGCGTCCAGAGTGGTCTTGAGATTGTCACCCATGACAGGCGAGAGGATCGAGAGGTCTCTGATAGCAGATGATAGAGCTAGTAATCTGGCTGATCTTTATTGACGAACTGGGAGTGATTACAATGGCTAAACCTAGAGATAGCAGCAGCGATAGAGCAGGTTCGCCCTCCCTGGGAGGCTCTGAACGTGATGACTCTATTTGCCGGCCAATTGTTATATCTCCCAATGGCCGGCTGGGCACTAACAAACTCACTAACAAACTGACTCACCAGATCCTAACTTATAGGAAAAGATAACTATGGCCTAAAATTAGCCACTAGAGGCTGGCGCCTTCTTCTTCTTCGTGCTGTATTGCTTCCCAATGAAAGCGTCTACAACAATGTGCTTCTGTTTCCTGCAGTTCTGTAACTCTACTCAATGTCAGCATTATCAAACATGGACCTAGAAACATGTATACACAGTCAACTCTTTGAGTGATGGATGAATATTTTTTTTGTGACAAAGATTCAAGATCTGAGTCATGAAGCATGACTACATGTTGATGCTAATGTTGGTGTGGTCATTGGGGCAACTGTATCCTATCAATGTGAAATTTAAATTATAGTTACGAGAAAAAGGTGGGATGTGAATAGTACACTTGGAATTTCTTTGTTGAATCGTATTCTTCCCTCTCTGCAGTGAATTAGATCCAATAAGTACTTGTATATTATCTTGACATTTGGTGGGAAGGCAGTTGGCCACTCATGACATAAGAGGTGTGTGTGCAGTTGAAAATTGTTAGCTGATTCCTTCATGAGTCATGGCGATCAGCATAAGAGAGCCTTAAATTCCTCTTTCATAGTCCTCAGTCAGCAGCATTGCTCCTCACCAGCTACCCCTAGGATTTAACTGCTTGACCCGAGTACATGGTTGCCACAACTTCATGCATATGTACAAACAAATTTGTGTTGATTGTTGTCTCACAGCGGTTTTGTTATACAGTCTGAAAAGTCTTCTTTGCAGAACAATCCTTTTCACTCAACACACCTCTTAGTGTTTGTTTCCTATGCATTTTGATAGTAATGGATCTTTTAATAGCATGTATCATATGTTCCTGCTTCATGTCATGTTCTTTGCAGAACAATCCCTGTCACTTTTATACCTCTTAACTGTTTCTTTCCTTATGCTTTTTATCGATAGTGGATATTACAGTAACATTTAAGGTTTCCCCTGCAGTGAGGAGTTAAATACATCTAAGCTTCCTTCCTACTTCTGGCCTGGATCACGACTAATGTACCTGAATGTTGCTTCTAGGTGGTACACAGGCACCGGGTAAATCAAACTTTATATGGTGAATTGGTGATTGTCTTGTTTTGACAATATATTTTCCCTTTAGACAAAAATTATTTACTATAGTGTGCCACCATTGTTTTTTGGCTAGCTCCACCACCGCTGGTGTCCTTAGTCGTGAGCTTTCATGTAATTTTAGAGATTATACAGATAACCTTGAGTGTTGCTTTTAGGTTGTAATCGTACCAATGGCAAGGAACTCCTGTCATTATTTCATTCTACAATCATTACTTGTATGCCTGTTACTTCATACTCTTGTTACTGTTGCTGTCCTGATGGTTCAGTACCAGTACTGTTAATTGTTTCATGGCAGATGACAGTGAAACAAAATTAAGATGCATTCAAAGAGTTTAGTGCTTGGGCCTTGGGAGGATATTTATTGTGCTCATCAGCCAGTATGCAAGTGAACCATCACATGCGCATGCATATTATTTGTGTATTGGTTCATTGTTAGATCAGGAACAGAAAGGAGGGGATTTTTTTTCTTTTGTTTTTTATTTATGGTGGTGGTGGTGCTGCTGCTGCTGCTGCTGCTTGAAGGTAATTGTGGCTGAGCCTTTTGGAACCTAAAATTGAAAGGTCCTCTTCAAGTTATGGTTTTTCTTGCATAGGAATAATATAGCATGTAGCTAGGCTTTTTAAACCCCTGCCACATTGTCATGCATCAGTATATACCTGTCGTTTCAGATGAGAAAATCGGCTTGAAGACTTGACTTAAACCCAGTTTTGTTGTCAGTCTTATCCTTTGCTATTTTGATCTCCTTTTACTATTATTATATTACCATTCTCTTTGTTGGTTGTGGCTCCTGTTGGGTTTGCCCTATTGATCCTTTGTTAAATATATATACTTGCAGCTTAATTTACTAAAAGTCTTAAACCTATGTTCCAGTGCTTTTAATATTTAAATCAAACTATAACTGATTACAGTGCATGTTCATTAGTGCGAAATGCTGGACAATTTACTATTGGATACTCCCACTTGCCCTGTTCGTTTGGCTGATAAGTCATGGCTGAAAGTATTGTTGGCTGATTTGTTATGAGAGAAAAATACTATTCGTTGGCTAAAAAAGTATGGCTTATAAGTCAAGCGAACAAGGCAACTGTTATGGAGGAGCGTTAATCAATATCGGAAAGGAGAAAGGAAATCTAAAGCATTGTGGAAACCATTAGTACTTGATAGCTAATGTAGTAGAAACCTCCATCCTATAAGTCGTTCCCCTGCAGATGTACATAGAACTAGCATTAAGAAGATCCAGGTGCTGATGCCTAATCTGCTGTGTGTGAGTTCCGTGGGGTGACAGATTGCAAACATAATAAGATTTCTGGTGGATAGATACAACAAGCCAGTCCCTGCTATTCTGGAGATCCCATCCATATGATCCAGAGCGCGAATCGGTGCTCTCTCAGCGTCTGATAGGTGCATTTGTGCAATCTGCTACTCTGATATACCAATTTTTGTTTTCTCAGATTTTTCATTTTTGCATTTGTGCTAATCTGAACTTGGCATGTTACGGGTGTAGGTGTGGCTCGCCTTCACTTCTCAGCTTCACAATAGATACATACAATAGTCACTTATTTAAGCCAAGCTAATCTACAATCAATTTCTCTTCAATTGATCTTTTTATTATTACACTTAACATTTAGTATAAGCCTTATGATTTATTTGAAATAAGGGCTCAAGGCCAATAAATAAATTCAACAAAGATATGAGCTCGAAATGACTGTACAACAAACTAAATGCAACACAAAGAAATATTTGTTATTGTTAGTAATACTTAATGCATCTTTTAGAATATATGTTTCTCTTTAAACTATTAGGTGTGTAATTGATGGGCTAGTATTTTTAGTTCTCGCATTTGTACGTATTTCCCGTCTATAGATATAGAAATTAGAAAACATTACAATTTTGTGTCTACTTTCTCCGTCCTACAATACAGTGCATTATGATTTCTAAAATTTATACTGAAATAAATGGTATTCCATGTGGCACATATGTTTAGATTTAATGTTCGAAATTTTGGGTGTGTTTTCTTGTTTTTTGGACTGATGCTTCTTTTTCAAAGTATGCTGAAGTCAGAGCTTTTTCCCATTATCTAAAAAAAAATTCGGATTAGCAAAATCTGTTAAAAAAACCACAATTTAAGAAGAAAACTCTTTAACTGGTTTTAATCCATGACACACACACACAATTTAAATATTTACTTAAGTTACTTAATTTTTTTTGAAATGTATTGTATTGAAAGACGAAGTAAGTACGAGCGTATGATTTTGGGCGTGGCTAGCGCCTGCACATTCGGGGTGGATGTGCGTCCGGATACCCACGCAGCCCATCCCCGTCCGCCTAGTAACACCCCATATGCGCACCCTGCCCTTATCGCAGTGCTGAAAGCTCAGTTTGGTTTTGATGAATTGATGAAACCCTAAGTGCTAACCTAGTTTATCAAGTGATCATGAGATAGGTAGCACATTTCAAGTGGTGAAACAAATAAAGATCATGACATGATGATGGTGATGCCATGGTGATGATCAAGTGCTTGGACTTGAAAAGAAGATAGAGAAAAACAAAAGGCTCAAGGCAAAGATATAAATGGTATGAGCTATTTTGTTTTGGTAATCAAGACACTTAGAGAGTGTAATCACATTTAGGTTCGATAGTCGTACTATTAAGAGGGGTGAAACTCGTATCGAAATGCGGTTATCAAAGTGCCACTAGATGCTCTAACTCATTGCATATGCATTTAGGATCTAGTGGAGTGTTAACACCCTTGAAAATGTTTTGTGAAAAATATGCAAACACATATGCACAAGGTGATACACTTGGTGGTTGACACATTTGAGCAAGGGTTAGGAACTTCACCGGCGGAGTGTCCGCCTGTAGAGTGCGGACAGTCCGACGGTGCCACCAGCGCCCTATACAGAAAAGACGGAGGTCACTGTAAGTGACGAACGCTGGTCTCGGAAGGACCGGCGCGTCCGGTCAGTAGAAGTAGCGAAGACACTGGTGTCGGTCTCTGACCGGACGATGGGTCACTTAGTGACTGGACGCTGGAGGGCTGCGTCCGGTCCCGCTGACGTGGTAGTGCACAGAGGAGACGCAGAGTGACCGGACGCTGGGTGAGTCCGGTCGAGCATGACCGGACGCGTTCGGTCGTGATTTCTCGTTTCTGGATGCTTACTGGAAAAGACCGGACGCTGAGGTCCAGCGTTCGGTCACTTCGCAGCAGCGCGTCCGGTCATCACTTGACCATTGAGATCGGGCGAACAGCATGTGAAGCCAATGACACGTGGCATGCATTGCACGACCGGACGCTAGGGTCCTGCATCCGGTCGATATGACCGGAGCATCCGGTCACCCCGTGTTGTGCCCAGTGAAGGGGTACAACGGCTCTATTTCGTGGGGGCTTCTATTTAAGCCCTATAGCCGGCTCAAGCTCACTCTCTTGGCCATTTGCATTGACATAGCAACCTTGTGAGCTTAGCCAAAGTCCTCCCACTCATCTCCATCATAGATTCAACATCTTTGTGAGATTGGGAGAGAATCTGAATGCATTGCTTGAGTGTTTGCATCTAGAGGCACTTGGTGTTCGTGTTTCGTTGTGGGATTCGCTTATTACTCTTGGTGGTTGCCGCCACCTAGACGGCTTGGAGCAGCGAGGATCGTTGAGCGGAGGTTGGTGATTGTCTCCGGCTCCGATCGTGGTGATTGTGAGGGATTCTTGACCTTTCCCCGGTGGAGAGCCAAAAGGTACTCTAGTGAATTGCTCGTGGCTTGTGTGATCCTCATCTTGTGTTGGTTGTGCGGCACACTATTGAAGGTTTGGCGTGTGATGCCAATTAGCGCGTGAATCTCTAAGTGAGTGAATCGCCACAACGAGGACTAGCTTGCCGGCAAACAAGTGAACCTCGGTAAAAAATCATCGTGTCATCATTTGATTCCGAGATGATTGGTCTTCATTGGTATTTATTCTTGTGATTGATTGGTTCACTCCTCGACTCGGCGGTATAACCATGTTACTCACTCTCTTTATATTACCACAAACTAGTTATCAAGCTCTTTAGTGTAGCTAGTTGTGAGAGCTTGTTAGTTTGATTAGTGTGACTTTTTAGTTAGTCTTTGAGAACATACTAACTTAGTGTAGTGACATAGCCATTGTGTGGAAAGTAACTATAGAAACTAGAATTGTGGTAGATGACTTGCTTTTTAGTAGACTAGCGCAACACTTGCTTCGTCTTATAATTGTCTAACCGGTTTGTTAAGTATGGTTGTAGAAATTTTTTATAGGCTATTCATCCCTCTCTAGCCATTAGGACCTTTCAAGTGCTCGCGACTCCTTCCTAGCGACATCGCTCCCCTCTCTACGCATAGGTGGGACCCGGGAGCTAGGATGAGGACAAGCACGCCCCCATCCGTAGGACCCTAGGTGCCCCATGACTCACTGAACATATCTCTAAAACATGAAACACTTGAATGCAAAATATGTCTGAAACAGATAAAACATTTGCAACATACACTTGAAACATATGTAATATTCAGATAAAACACTTACAACATGCAACATGAAAACACTTACTGTAACATAAGACTGAAACAACTAAAATCATTGGAACATAGTCTTGCAACATGTGTAAAACATATGCAACATCTAAATCAAAAACCGCTTGCAAACACGTCTAAAAACATTTTGAACAAACGTTTGTAACGTGCCTCTGAAACACTTGCAACGTATGCAACATCTGGATCTACTACTTTGCAACATGCACATGAAACACTTGAAACATACCTATGAAACATCTAAAATACTTGAAATATAAGCTTGCAACATGCGGCCTGGCAGCGGCCAGCTCCGCAAGTGCTTGGCCTGGGCCTGACCTGCGACGACCCCTCTCCTGGCCACCTGGCCTAGGCGTGGCGGAGGACGGAGCACAGCATGGCGCTACAGGGGATGGCAGTGGCGCACCGGAGTGGGCCGCTGTGCGGATGGAGGTGTTGCGGGGGATGGCAGCGGTGGCGGGTAAATTGGGGCGAACGGCCACGCCATGCAGCACGGAGTAGCGCGGGATGGGGGCGGATGCGGTGCCACCACGTTGGAGACGGCCATGGTGAGCGGCGACGCGCTGCTGGAGAAGGGAGCGGCGTTGTCTTTTTTTTTGAAGTTGACTAACGAGCGGCGTTGGATAAGATGGAGTGCGGACGCACGGCGTCCAGACGGACGACGCACGCGTCATATCATTATCGTATGAATTTTTTTTAAAAAAAGTGTTTTGCACCTTTTTTTTTAGGGGAAGTGCTTTGCACCTATGACCTATGTCACTCGCTCCTTCTGCCCCAAACGCCCAACCCTTTTAGTTGTTCAGAAAAGTTAGGCTTTATGGACGTTTTTTGGCCCATTGAATTCCTCTGGATGCCTAAAACCGTGTTCACCTAATCCATAGATAGACACAAACAATGTCCAATAGAAATTACTATTTTGTCTTATACTCCCTTCATCTAGAAAGCAATTCTAGCACAATGCCACGTTTTAATACCTTAAGTTTGACTAATTATATATAAAAAAGTATAAATATTTATGCTATCAAATAAATATTATTAGATTAATTATGAAATGTGTTTTCATAATAAATTGATTTAAAGTCATAAATATGAATACTATTTAGTAGAAACTTGATCAAACGTGAACTACTTTTTGTGACACGCAACTCATAGTTGCATGTTTTCCTGGACAGAGGGAGTACTATGTGCCACCAGATTCTTTTTATCCTTTTTTATATTTATCACAGAGAACTAAGAAAACATGATTTCTAGTTTTAGAGCATATGCAAGAGTCTTCTTTAAACTCACTTTTTAAATTATTATTATTATTTAAAGAATTATTTATATAAAAATTGTTCTTTATATCTTTCTATTCTTCAACAGATTTTCTATATAAAATCCTGATTATAATAAATCCAGCTGGCCTTAATAAACACTAGTGCCAAGTATGGCCGCCGGGGTTCCACATGCCAGAGGGAACATGGGGTTAATGCAGTCGCAGAGAAGTCGGCAGCGGAATCGGCGCTGCGGGTCTGCGGCGTACGAGCACACGACACAAGACAAGACTTGGCAGTCGCACTCGCTGCACGCGCCCGCGGAGCACAGGAGAACCGAGAACGTCACCGAGGCCGCCGTCTGAAAGCGAAAAGCCCCTTTGCCTCTCGCTTTCTCCCCAACCACAGTCCACAGCAGTCACCGCTCTCAGCAGCAGACCCTCGCCATGGGACTGAGATCCCCGCTCCCGCTCGTGCTCCTGCTCCTCCTCGCCGCCGCCTTCCAACCCGGCGCGGCCGCCTTCGCCCCTCCCACAGGTTCGCTCGCCCGTCGCCGCCGCTATCGTTCCCTGTTAAAATGCGGCCCGATAGGGGCGATTCGATCCCGAGTTTCTACTAATACGTACTCCTGCCTTTTGTGCGGCGCGCAGGCAGCATCGTGAAGCAGCTGTCGTCGGTCGTCAGGTGGCCGCGGGCTGCCCCCTCGTCGCACGGGCCCAAGCTGCCCGGCCACCCCCAGTACGCCGGTGAGTCGCCGTCGCTCCCTAGTTCACCTGCGGAATCCCTCGCGCAGCAAAAGGGGCGGCCTGCGGTTTCGATTTTCGTTGTTCGCAGCGATTGCTGCTGTGGGACGCGGTCGGCTTCCGCTTCTATTATAGTACAGATGATTGATGAACACGGTTCCACTCCACTAGCGACTAGTGTTTCCCGAGAAGAAAAGGATGAGTGGGGAATAATAGAGAGCACAACAAAAGGGGAGATAATGGATAATGGGAGGGAGGAAAGGAGGGAGAGGGAGAGGGAGGGTTGGGGTAAACCATCTTCTCAATGGGGACGAGCTCCGACATTTTTCGAATTTTTCATAATTATTTCAGTATTATTCGCCTTCTGTTCAGCTGGCCCTGTATTGGTGAGGTAACTTGCTAAGCCACCAAAATAAACCCCAACAGGGCCAACCTAATGATTCGGAAGTTTACACATCCTGCTCTTAGAATGTCTTAGGTCTTAGCCGAGTCCAGATCCAGCAGAGGCTCAACTGGTTTGGATTTTTTTTTCTCATTGTGACCTAAGCCTGGTGACAATAAGGGCGGGCCTGATGCAAGCGGTAGAGTCTTACCGCCTGTGACCGGAAGGTCCCGGGTTCGAGTCGCGGTCTCCTCGCATTGCACAGGCGAGGGTAAGGCTTGTCACTGACACCCTTCCCCAGACCCCGCACAGAGCGGGAGCTCTCTGCACTGGGTACGCCCTTATTGTGACCTAAGCCGTTGATCATACGTTACCGCAGCTGCTGATATTTGTGCTTTTGTTCTGTCTCTTGCTCACGGTGTTCGACTATTTTGGCAGATGGCCACGTGGGGGTAGCGCTGCAGTTTGAGAGCGGCTACTTTGTAGAGACACTTGTTGAGGGTGACAAGCTTGGTGTCACGCCGCACACCATAAGAGTGTCTCCTGTTGAGGGCGGGGAGCTCCTTGCAGTCGACTCGGCACATAGCAACATTGTGCGGATAACCCCACCACTTTCTGAGTGTATGTTCTCTTCCTCCCATCTGCTTGGTCCTTTTTTGGCATAATTCACAGCTAACATGATTATGGGTTAGGAAGGCTTAAAGAACAAACTATAGCATTTTGAGCCAGCTTTCTTTGGCATGCTAGTGTTAATATCCATGCATACTAAGGCTACACTGTTACTAGCAATGATTGAATAACTGGTCTTTCCAAATGTAATATCACTCTGCTCCTAAGACTCCCTGCGCCTTCCTTGTATGACTTGGTCATGGCCTCATGGGTACAACGATGGGTTATGATCAAATCATATAGTAATAGGTGAAGTTCTGGTCTCCAGTTAAGTAATAGTATGCATATTTAGGGAGGTGCCATGGACAGGTAAAATGAAAACAAACAGAACTGAAACACGCATCAATGCTTAAAGAAGTATGATATAAATGCTGTAAACATAAGTCCAGCAGTGTAGATTGATAATAGGTCCTCTGCAGATAGCAGGGGAAGACTGGTCGCTGGTTCTTTCCAGGGTCATTCTGGTCATATAGATGGTAAACCAAGTGATGCCCGATTCAAGCGCCCCACAGGCGTTGCCGTGGATGATATGGGCAATGTTTATGTTGCTGATACAGCAAACTTGGCGATTCGAAAGATCGGAGAATCAGGTGATCGGTAGTTAAATAGATATACACTTCATGCAATAGTTGTGTTAAGTGTTAACAGTTGGTGAATGAAAATTCTGTTCAGGAGTGACCACCATTGCGGGTGGGAAATCAAATATCCCAGGCTACAGGGATGGCCCCAGTGAAGATGCAAAGTTCTCTACAGATTTTGACGTGGTGTATGTGAAGAAAATGTGCTCTCTTCTGGTTATTGACCGTGGAAATGCAGCCCTTAGGAAGATTTCTCTTCCACAAGAAGACTGTACTTACCAGGATTCTGCGCTCCTATCTTCAGGTCCATTCTCTTAAATTTGTTTCTATTTCCTGTACAGTACATATAGACGTTTCTGATAAGGAAAGGTAACAATCCAACTCATCAATTGTCACGTTCTTGAGGTGATGAGGTCCTAGAGGAAAGGCTCATGCCGATATGGTTAGTTGTAGAACAGAAGTAAAAATCTGTCAAGTGTTGTGCTTAAACCTTTTCATGGTCCTGTACTGGATTATTATCCATGATACTAAACATAGGGGTTGAACAGGCAGAATAGTAAAATCCTTCGCGTCTTTCTCTTTTGGGATCAATTTTTTTTCAAGTCCACTGGATTATACTTTCTCGGTTTTAGTAGGCTGGCCACAGTGTCACACACTAAGACCTCCCATACGGAAGTATCAGACATTCAGACTATGAATGTCTTTTAAAACTGAGGTGGCATGATTGGAGTTAAATTAGAAGGTTGAACAAATCAAGAAATGCAAAAGTCAGATGCTGACTTATAAACCATGTCTATACATAGTACTACTATATGATCCATGTTAGAAATGATACACTTTATTCCTTATATGCCAGAAGTATAATTCTCCATGCTATATGCTTTGCCATAAAGCTAACTATCACTTGTATGCTGTCACCATAATTTTGCTGCGAGTCTAGGGTTCAAGTAGATGTGAGAAGAACATTTTGCACCGTGTAATATTCTTGAAAGACAAAGTAAAAGGAGAATTCTGGTAGTGTTTATGTGTCGTTTAGTATATGAGGTACAAGAATTGGTAGTACTGCCGTGTTGGTCCCCTTCTCCTTTTCCTTTTGTTTCTGATGCTGTAAAGCTATCTTTCCATGCCCTACTTGATGGCTAAACTAATGGTCCTGATAGATCAGTTTAGGAAAACTGGGATAACATCTGTGCTAATGTGTCTCTTGGTTGTGAAATGTCTTATTTGAAGTTCTTTTATACATATAGATATTCACCTTTTAAAATTCTTCTGACCCTCTTTAATTAGTCATGATGTAGATGCAATATCCCTTTCACACCCTTTTAGAAGAACATACTCCCTCCGTCCATTTATCGGCGTCGTTTGAGCAAAATAGCGTTTTCCAGGAGTCGTCGTCGTCTAAGCTCGCCCCTCCTGGTTTTTCTCGGGTTGTTGCGCGCGAGACGCCTCGTATGCCATGCGGAGTTACTAGGATGCGGCACTCCCGTTATCCTCGTATATGACTCCGTCCGCTCTGTTTTCTCGCCCTCACGGCTCACGTACTGCAAGTCTCGCAGCTTTACGTACCACGCCGCTGCTTAGCTCTGTTGCCTTCTTTTATTTTTATCTCTGGTGCATGCAGAAATTAGTTTCCATCACGGCCGCTATTGCCTAATTTCTGCAAGTTGATCTGTTGCCTATTTTTTCTCTCTGGTGGCGAAATTTTTGGCATGGAAGGCATCTGATGGAACATCCATCACGGTGCGGGAACACAGGATGCATGAGCGCGCAGTCCCTGTATGCAGAAATTAGCTTCCGCGGCCGCGCGTGCCTTCCTACTTGAGCGCGCGATTATGGCCACGATAACGGTGTTTTCAGCGACGTGAGCGCGGGATTAATCGGGAAGTGGACCAGACGCCGGAGAGTAAACAACAGCGCAGCGATTAATTGCAAATCGGCGTGGCTTTGGTGCTCCTTGGCCATCGCGTCGGAGGCTAAAATGATGCCGATAAATGGACGGAGGGAGTAGATGAGAAGACCACTCTCTCCCTTTTAGAATAGCATTGATGGCATCAATGACATGATTACTTTCTCATCCCTTTAGAAGAACATGTTAAACCATTCTTTCCATTCACGTCTGTTTTGAATAGTATCAAAGAGGTCATAGGTGCACAAGCTATATTTTGATTTTAACACTGAAAGTATTAGTGGACTGTAACTTGGGATGATTGGATCTACCATCTCCCTGTATCTTACATGTTGAGATTTATCTGCAAAAATCCTGGCTTCTTTGTCTGAGTTCTTAGTTCTGTTTGTCTACCATAAATTTTGTTATCGCTGGATACCATACATGTAGTTATCTGAATATCGACCTTTTTCATTACTCCTTCAAATTGTCCATGTACTTGATTCGTGATTAATTTCATGCTGATTATGTCTGGCAAATGTATTAGTATTGATGGGTAGTAATTCACTTGTCCATGTACTTGGGGCCTGTTTGGTTTGCTCTCCACCGGAGTTGCCTGGCCCAGGCAGGGCTCGCTCCCAGGCGTCTGATTTCGGTTGCCTGGCAGGCATCTGCCTGGCAGGACGCAATCCAAACACGCTCTTGATCTACTATTTGTGAAATTCAGTTCCATACTTTATCATCAGTGTTGTTTTAATCATTACACAGATCTCATATTGGTCATTGGTGCTGTTGTGGCTGGATATATCTTTTCTGGTTTCCAACATGGGTTTGGATTCTCAGGCTCCGAGAAGGTAGTTATTTGTGTATGCTGGCCCTGTATTGTCCATTTTTACATAGATTTTTCCACTTGATATGCATATTTGTAATCTCATTGAAGCTTGGCATCACAGTATTCCTAATCATGCTTAAATAGCACCTTGTTCTTTCTCAATTTTATAATTCGCTGAAAATGGAAGAAAAAAAATCTGCTAATGTAGTAGTTTGTTTCTGTTGATGCCATTGCAGGTAGATGCACCTGAAAACGAGCAGCATGAGAGCAGCACAATTGGGAAGCCACCTCTGGTTGTGGAGAGCCTGAAAGAGGAACCAGGAGCTGGATGGCCATCCCTGGGGACGCTTATTGCTGATCTCCTGAAACTTGCTATTGAGGGAGTGGGGAAACTTCTTCTCAGTGTCATCCCTCAACGCATGCAACAAGGGAAGAGGAAAACAGATCTCACTCCGCTCAGGGACAGGTTGGTGATGCCCGAGGACAGAGAGGAGACTCCAGCAGCGCAGAAGCTCAGCAGCACGCCAATGAGGCCTGAGACAGTTCACGCTCCTAATGCTGTAACTGAGACAGCAGCAAAGGCCCAGAAGAGCATCAAGTCATCCAAGTTCAGGGATTCGACCCTGTCAAGCAAGCACAGGTCCTCTAAGAGGCAGGAATACGAAGACTTCTATGGCACCTCTGAGCCCGCTCCCGTAGGTGCCAAGGTCCCAAAGGACAGGCTCCGCCACCGTCTTCACCACCGTGAGAAGAGCGGGGAGGTCGCCTACGGGGCCGCCGCCCATCCTGAGCTGAAGCCCGCGGAAGCGAAGCCTGCTGATTACAGTGATCCGAAGTACGATCCCTACATGAGGAGCAAATATGCTGCCGAGAGTGGCTACAGGTATTGACGCTAGCTGTCCTCTCCCTGCCGGCGGAACAGCGAAAGGAAATCTTTCGCCCGGCATCTATCTACCTGGCAATGTTGTTGTGTGAGCCAGCCCCCACAAGTGCAAAGCGAGGCGCAACAAAGCTGCTGCCGGCGCTGCTCATGGTATGGTAGGTGCCCATGAGATGTGGCAAGTAGTCGTCCTAGTTAGGTGGACAGGAACCTGGTGTGGATTGGCACCTGGCCGGTTTCAGGATGCTAAGTGTAATTTTCGCAGAGCGGCAGTTTTGATTTCGATCTGCAGTTAGATGTATCCATCCATGCCTGCCTGTGGGTTGCTTGAGCAACTTCTAGTCTAGTTGCTGCGTTGTACCCTTGCTGTCCCTGAAAGCGAGGCCTCGTTTCCGTTTCGGTCTGGTCCAGTTCTGCCAAAGCTGTAACCATCCAAGGTCGACCTGGCGCCGAAAGAAGCGAGGCTCAGGCCTTGCTTGACCGTGTGTAGTCTCCGCTGTAGCACGTTCCATGGCGTGCCTGCCCGTGCTCAGCTTTGGTGGCATCGATCGGCATGGCAAGTGGACGGGAGAAGAACACCGGTAGGCTCCATTTTAGAGAATTCCGAGGTCGCGAGTGGTGGGCAGTCAAAGGGGGACGGGGGCTCCGGGTCCAAAGGTAGGCCGGACCGGTGAGCTGGACCTGGACGCGATGTGTAGGCCGTTACGTAGACCCGTCTGTCTATCGCGACTTTTGTTTGGCATCAATCATGTAGCTGGACGCCCACTCTCTTGGTTGGGAGTCGTGTGATTGGAACCTTCCCACCCAAAACCCAAATCGGCGGTGGTGGTCCTCTCCAGCTCCTCGGATCCTCTCTTCTCTTCGGACAGCCATGCATGAACACGAGATGAATAGATAGGTCTCATCCAAATGTTGGTATGCATGACGTCTAGCCCTGTTTTTTAGAAGAGCCGAAGGAGCTGTCGCTAGCGAGTTGGAAAGGTGTAGCGGGCATTCAAAAAAACAGTTTCCCCTTCGTTGTTGTGGTGAAAAAAATTGGCCGGCCACCACTGCGCGGCAAGTATAGGAGGAAAACCTGGGTTCCAAAGTGCGCTGGCTGCTGTCAGCCGGGCATGAAACCTGAAACGCAGGAGTAGGTTGATGGATGCATTGTCGCTTGGGCTAAGCTCCAGTGCTCAAGTCAAGTCAAGCGGGTTGGTGGCATGGCAGGGCGGCGCGACGCGAATTGGCTGCACCTCGGCATGTGCCTCTGTCAATTCGAATCTTGCGGTACATGCATGGAGTACTAAATGTAGATAAAAAAAAACTAATTGCACAGTTAGGTGAGAAATCGTGAGACGAAACTTTCAAACCTAAATAGTCCATAATTAGACACTAATTGCTAAATATAAACAAAAGTGCTACAGTAGCCAAAACCTAAAAATTTTTGCATCTAAATGGGCCCTAAGCAATGATAGATGGTGCATGCATCCAACCTAGGGGGATGTGGAAATTTGCTGCCGTGACGCGTGACGGCGGCGCATTTCACACCGCACATGGCTGCTGCGCGCGCTGTCCGTCAGTCAGAACACGACGAGCTTGAGTCTCGCCCGTCTCCCGTGTAAATTAGCTAGCCATTGTGACACGGGACTGCGTACTGCTTTGGCTTCATCCTTGTTCACAGCTGATCTCATGGCCTCGTACGTCCTCTCGACGAATTTTTGTCGGTTGGTCCTAGGTTCTGCTCGCTCCGGTAATCTGCCCCTGGCAATGACGACCGGTTGTTGCGGTTCGTCCATCCTGGAGAAACCGTGTTCACATCATCGTACTAATCGAGCCGTCCCTGATTCGCTAATGAATGGTCATTCAAACGTAAGCCATCAGTCATCATCATCGTGTAATATCTAGCCAATCTACAATTCTAATACGTGTGTTTTATTCTCCCGCCTCTTGTTTCGTGCAGTATGTGTCGTTGGTGAGTGTTAACCGCACCCCGAAACCTTTGGCGTGAATACTGAATAGAGCGTAGAATGACAACTACTACTCAGTGGGCGATAATCAAATTCACCGTCCATCAACTATTGTTACAGTATTTGTAGTACATACGGACAGTCGTCATTCACAAATTACACAATTCCGAAATCATTTCGAGTCACGTTATGGACGACTAAAAAACCCATACACGAGGGAAGCAAAGTGTATAACGCAGCGGATAACCCATACTCTAGCTCGTCACTGCTCGCGAAGTCAAGTCAGAATTCATGTTATGCCGGGGAATAGGTACAAGACATATTTAATTTCTTGGTGGATTTGAAGAAGCTAAATTTATGTAGATACTGGTGCATTTTGCAGGTCAAACTTTGAAAGGCTTCCAACTAAGGGTCTGTTTGTCATAGTTCCGGCTCTCAAGCAGCAACTTTTGCGGAGGAGACTGGCTAAACTTTTTTTTCGAGGAGGATTTGTTTTTTGATAAACAATAGAGGAGTGAGAGCCATTTTAAGGCAAGAAGCCGGAGCCACAAAAGGTGACTCCTCCTCGAGTGCTCCGACTTCTCCAGAGAAGCACTTGAAAAGGAGCCGTGCCAAATGGGCCATAAAACAAATCGTACTTTGGAACAGAGGGAGTAGCTATGAGGATTTGAAACAACTATACTATCCTTAACAGTTTGATGCCCACGAAGACTGGTAGGCAGAGCTGAGGAATTGTGAAGACTAGACAAGCAGAGTACTCGTACACCATTGCATAGTTTTTACGGCGTTGCCTAGTCGTCCGAGCGGGATTCCAAACGGGGAGTTGCGATCGCCGCGCCCTCATCGTGTATGGCGTCGCCTGGCAGCTGAAGGCGTCGCCTAGGCGTCGATTTCGCTGAGGCGGACGCCGCGGGACGGAAAAGTGCGCAGGAAAAGTGGTGCCGCGAGCTCGCGCGGGAAGAGAAGTAGCTGCGCGCCTACACCTCCCGCCAACCCAATCCCCATCGCGTCAGTTGGGAGAGGGAGAGGGAGAGGGAAAGGAAGGAGAGAGGAAGAGAGAGGAGGGCGGCGGTGCAGGCGACAGCCCCGTGCGATTCCGGCCCGTCCGCGACCCGCCTGTGCGAGCGCGACTCCGTCCCGTCCGCGACTCCAGCCCTGTCCGTGACCGACTCCCACTCTGAAAGCTCTAGTTTGGTTTTGGTTAATTGATAAAACCCTAAGTGCTAACCTAGTTTATCAAGATGATTATGAGATAGGTAGCACTACTCTAAGTGATGAAGCAATGGCGAAGATCATAACAATGGTGATGGCATGGTGATGGTCAAATGCTTAAACTTAGAAAAGAAGAAAGAGAAAAAAACAAAAGGCTCAAGGCAAAGATATAAAATGTAGGAGCCATTTTGTTTTAGTGATCAAGACACTTAGTAAATGTGATCACATTTAGGATAGATAGCCGTACTATTAAGAGGAGTGAAACTTGTATCGGAATGCGGTTATCAAAGTGCCACTAGATGCTCTAACTCATTGCATATGCATTTAGGATCTAGTGGAGTGCTAACACACTTGAAAATGTTTGTGAAAATATGCTAACACTTGTGCACAAGGTGATACACTTGGTGGTGTTGGCACATCTACAAAGGAGGTGGTGTTTGCAAGGATTCGGCGCTTTCGGGAAAATGGAATGCCTATTTTCTATTGCGCCGGATGCAAATTCTTGTGGTTGGCACATTGGAGCAAGGGTGAAGAAGTTAGAAGTGACAACGAGTTGATCGCAAAGACGCTGGCGTCGGTCAACTGACCGGACGCTGGGTCTGAAAGCACCAGACCCTGGCAGCGTGCGTCCGGTCAAACTGACGGGTCTGCACAGTACCGAGGGTATTGCACCGAACGCTGGTCTGTGTCCGGTCAAGGTGGACCGGACGCGTCCGGTCGAAGAAATACGCCTCGGGGAGCTTACTGGAAACGACCGGATGCTGAGGATTCTGCGTCCGGTTAGTTTAGCCGGAGCGTCCGGTCAAGGTGGACCGGACGCGTCCGATCGAAGAAAACCAGATTTGGACCCTTACTGTAAACGACCGGACGCTGGTGGTTTAGCATCCGATCAGTTTTGCCGGAGCGTCCGGTCAGTTAATAGCCGTTGTGATCTGGCGGCTCAAGTTTAACTCAGAATGACACGTGGCTTACATCTGTGGACCAGACGCTGTGTCCAGAGTCTGATCAGTATGACCGGAGCGTCCGGTCAGAGCGCGATTTGCCCAGTGAAGGGGTATAACGGCTCTATTTGATGGGGGCTCTATTTATAGCCCCATGGCCGGCTCAAGGGAGCTCTCTTGCATATTTTTATTGACATAGCAACCTTGTGAGCTTAGCCAAAGTCCTCTCACTCATCTCCATCATTGATTCATCATCTTTGTGAGATTGGAAGAGAATCCAAGTGCATTGCTTGAGTGATTGCATCTAGAGGCACTTGGTATTCGTGTTGCGCTACGGAATTCGCTTGTTACTCTTGGTGGTTGCCACCACCTAGACGGCTTGGTGTAGCGGTGGAGGATCAGCACGAGTTGGTGATTGTTCGTGGCCGTCTCCGGTGATTGTGAGGGGAGTTGTACCTTCCCCAGCAGAGCGCCGAAAGCTAACTCTAGTAAATTGCTCATGTCATTGAGTTACCTCACTTGTGGGTCGGTTCTTGCGGTGTCCAATCGTGTGGACGAGGTTTGTGAAACACCTCTTAGCCGCCGAACCACCAAGTGTTGGTCGACACAACGGGGACGTAGCATGTTGGCAAGCACGTGAACCTCGGGAGAAAATCGTTTGTCTCTTGTTCTTGGCATTCTCCTGGTGATTGGCTATATATTCATCTTGTGATTGGTTCATCCCCTACACGTCGGTATAATCACCATACTCACTTATTTACATTCTTGCAAACTAGTTGATACAAGCTCTTTAGTGTAATTAGAATTGAGAGCTTGCTTCATTATTTACATTCATCTAGTTGAGCTCTTTAGAGTAGCAAGATTGAGAGCTCTTAGTGAGTAATTACTTTGGAAGTTGTGTGCCTAAGTAATCATTGCAACTAGAATTGTTGGATAGGTGGCTTGCAACCCTTGTAGAGCTAGAGCAAGTTTGCATTACGCTATTTGACATACTAATCAAATTGCTCTAGTTGATCTGTAGATTTTTAAATAGACTATTCACCCCCCCTCTAGCCATATTAGGACCTTTCACACTCCATCCGCCGTGACCCGCGAGCAGCCCCGCGACCGACTCTGGCCCCGTCCCCAACCACGACTCTGCTCTGCGACCGCGCGATTGGCAGGTATGTTCTCCCCTCCTCTTTCCTCTGCTGCTCTGCGGCTCTCCTATTCCTCCCCCTTCTTCGTTTGCTTTCTCTGCTCTACTCTACTTTGCTTTCTCTGCTATGCTCGTTTCTCCTATGTATAAGTGTATGTTTGTGCTGTCCTATGGAAGGTTAGTGTATGTGTATGGCGTCATCTCGCTGCGCGCCTAATTTGTCTAGGCGTCTGGAAGGGGGTGGAGCGCCGCACCTCGCCTTACCGCCTTAAAAACTATGCACCATTGGTATGACAAAACAAACACTAACAACAGGTAGATGCTCGCCAGATGATTTGAAACCCAAATGGACGACAGGACGGGAGGCGTGGCCATGCAAGATCCATCTCAACAGGCAATGCATGCTAAGTAAGGTGGCATAGTATCTAAGCTGTTGGTCCCTAAAGACTCTTTGATTAGAATAAAAAATAACTCGGCCTGCGGGGTCATGACCGCCCCCAGAGTATTGTGATTAAGAAGAAGGTCTTCTCACATAAATCAAGAAAATCCTCGAACTCCCGTCCCATCCATACACAGGGAGCCACCACTCGTGAGAAGGGTCATCTCTTAACCTGTGCTTTGGCCTCGGGCGAGCGAGTTTTTAACCCTCAACCTGAAATTTGCTTCCATGAGATTTCAAATTCAGGACCTGAAGAGTGCCTCCGGAACTGCTAATCAACTGGACTAGCATCCTTTCGCTCTTTGATTAGAATGATACTGCATCACCCTTCGTCTCCTATGATTGACACCACATTGAGCAAAATCCGGTGGCTCCATCGGCAAGGCAACGGACCACGGCTGCCAAGCATGCACCTGATGACACTAGCAGCCTGAGCAGCACAAACCCCGTGTCGTCAAGCCTCCATGTCTCGCTTGATATCATTCATCGCCGCTGCTTATGTGCACACGGCGTTTTCTCCTGCACTCTACGTATGTATCCAGTGTCCACAGGAAACAAAAAGCATGCATAGTTTGTTAGCGTTTCTTGTTTCGGCTGAGGATCATCGGCGCAGCGGCCGAGCGAAGGAAACAAGCTTTTGAGCTGACAGAAAAGCTTGCTGGTATGTTCCGTCTTACTCTCTTAGAACATCTGATCTCTTATATTACGGCCCCGTTTGGCATGGCTTTGGCTTGTGAAAAAACAGCTCTGGCTCGTATGGAAAAGCAATTTTTTCTGGCTCTGGCTTATTTTGTACAAAAACGTTTGGCAAAACGGCTTCTTCTGGCTTTTCATATTGGAAAGAAGATGTCAAATGTCCAAAATACCCTTATATTTCTTTTTTTCTCTTTTCTTTTTCTTTTTTTCTCTTCATTTTCCTTTTCATTTTCCTTTTCATTTTCTTTCCTTTTCCCCTTCTCTCTCCTTATCCGATCGGCCTTCTCTTCTTTTCCCCTCCTCTCTCCTTATCCGATCGGCCTTTCTTTCCTTCTTTCTCTCTTGGGCGGCGTCCAGGCCACCACCCGTGCCCCCACCTCCGTGCTCTCCGCTGGCGCATCAGGGGCCTGCGCCGCCGCCGGTGCTCCACCCGCGCCGCCGAGCTCCGCCATGGATGCCGCCTCCGCTTGCGCAGTCAAGCTCCGCAATGGCCGTGGCCTCGGCACGCCACCGAGATCCAACATGGCCGCGGCCTCGGCACACCACCGTGCTCCGCTTCGGCTGCTGAGCTTCGGCCCGGCCGTGGGCTCCGCACGAGCCGCCGGCCGCCATGGCGTCCGCCGGCCACCACCCCCACCGCCGCCTCCACGCTGCTGCCGAGCTCGCAGGCTTGCCTGATGGCAAATCTTTTAATTTCTGTGAAATAGCAAGGGCACATGCATACTTTAGTATTTTGGGTGGAGGAATGAGCCGGTATGAGCCACTATTTTTGGCTTCTCATCGGCGGAAGAACCTAGAGAGCGGAAAAGGTGGGGCTTCTCCTGGCTTTTCCTCATGAGCCATTTTGAGTTATAGTGTTTGGCAGGGCTTCACCATGAGCCGCTCAAGAAGCCGCTCGATGACCCCTGCCAAAGGGGGGCTACATCTCTCATAAGTTGTTTTAAGAGAGTACCCTTTAATAAATTTAGGATACATGAGACTGCCGCTGCAGCAGATTGACTAAAACTTGGGTTAGGGGAGAGAGTGTTGTCTCCTTTGTTTAGAAAGATGATGCTTCTTTTAGGAGATTAATTTAAAAAATATATAGGTATAGAAGATGAGATAGGAGATCTGCTGCAACATATCATCTTCTATACTACTACTTTTTAAGTATAGGATATTGAATATGATATCTGGTGGAGATGCTCTTAGTCCCTGTTTGGACTTCTCAGTGACAAAAAAAAAGATCCTCGCTTTTTGGATAGTCAATTAATTTTAAATTTGATAAATCTTTAAGAACTATTGACATTTAATAAGTATCATTAGATTAATTATAGAATATATGTTTTCATAGTAAACATGTTTAGAGACATAAATGTTGATATTATTTTCTATAAGCTTAGTCAAACTTGAGAAAATTTAACTTGGTTCATATATAGGATTGCATTATTTTTGGAATGGAGGAGTAATAGTAAGCTAAAAGGTCACAACTGATATT
This sequence comes from Miscanthus floridulus, assembly GCF_019320115.1. NCBI lineage: Eukaryota > Viridiplantae > Streptophyta > Magnoliopsida > Poales > Poaceae > Miscanthus > Miscanthus floridulus. Next base: position 32,636,308 of record NC_089587.1, read on the forward strand.
AGCTAGTTATCTATTAGCCAGATGTTAAACACACCTAACTATTAGAGCATCTACAAAAGTCTTTGTTAAACGCACTTTCTAAATCATCGTTTTGAGAGTCACTTGGAATATTTTTTTCACCTTCCAACAGCTTCTTGGTATCTTGTGCGCATTTTGGAGGATATACCCGCTCTTCGCCTTTGACTAGCGAGAAACCAGAAATATAAGATGGTAATTAATATTTGGAGATCAAATTGAACAAGTTGTTGGTGAGCTTTTTTAACCAAAATATCTATATTCATATCAATACAAAAGAATATAGAGAAGCTCTTGGAGTTGCTCTTAGTTGGATGGATCTTAACATACTCCATATCATAGAAAGACCATTTTTGCTCTCCTCACTAGCCAAGTCCCATAGGGGAAACCAAAATGGTCTTCTGCCCGTCCCATATAGAGTTGAGGGTACAATAAGTTCAAATTATTTCAATGGAATGGAAAAGAGATTTCGAAATAAGACGGAAACTGGTCAAAGTCCAAGTCATTTTGGTGGTCTCGTAAATTCTGGCTCCCAATTGTCTGCACGCTAGAAGCATTTACAAAGAGTATTAGGTTCTAGAGTACCCGCTAATAATTTTCGCCGCCATCGTCATGCACGTGCAGTCTAATAAGAGACGAGGGGCCTGTTTAGTATAATTTATAAGCTATTTATAGTCAAAATAAGTTGAAAACAATAGCCAAACGCTACATTTTTTAGCAGCTTATTCTGGCCACGCTTATTCCTACCGTTCCTATTTATACTAAAAAGATGAAGCTAGATCAAACCAACTTATTTTAACTGTCGTTTTTACTTTATTTATGTAGCTTTATCTGAGAAGCGCTCGCCAGACAACCAAACAAGGCCCAGATTTTTGTGGTGCGCCGCCTGCATAATTGACCACGGAACGGAAGTTATGGAACTGTTCAACATATATCACGTCACCCCATCGATCCTTGCATTTAATTTGTGTGTGTTGTACCGGCCTTTGTTGAGTTCTTTCCCTAAAGTTTAATTTCTATCATATTAAATATTTAGACACATGCATAGAATATTAAATATAGATTAAAAATAACTAATTACATATATTACGACTAATTTGTTAGGTAAAAATTTTAAGTCTAATTAGTCCATGATTTGACAATGTGACACTACAGTAAAAACAGTAACATGTACTAATGTCGGATTAATTAGGTTTAATAAATTCGTCTCGTAGAATATCGATGACTTCTATAATTTATTTTATTATTATTATCCAAATATTCTAACGTGACATCTGATGTGACATCCCTAAACTTTAGTCACTAGATTAAACACACACGCCACCTTGTATTAGCAAAATACGTTGAACAATTAAACACACACGCCAGCACGTACATACGGTACATGCTTTAATTTATCTCCCGGTCCCAGACCCAGAGTAGGAGCATCATATATCATATATATCGCAGCACGCTTCCTTGCTGATGACCGATCGGTGGTTGCTTTGTCCAATCCAAGAAATCAAACGTTAGACGGCATCAACCGCCCCGTAAAGATCAATTCGTTGAAGCAATTGCTACTTGACGTTTGAAATTTCAAATTTGACGACTCTCCATATCTCCATGTACAGTACGTGTACTATATATACGATCGGTTTCACATGGAACAAACAACAATAGTCCCTGCACTAGCCGCAGCTTATAAGGAAAGTGAGTTTTTTTTAAAAAAAAAAGCTTATTGGAAAAGGTCAAGGAATCGGCAATTGATTAAGCCACGTAACTGACCAGTGCACCTGAATATAACGTATGGTACTACCCGCTCGACGAAAAGGATGCAACGAAAGCGACGGAGATGGAGATATAAAAAACCCTTCCAACCAACAACGCTGGTTGATTAAGAAAAAAAACACGTGAATTGAATAGAAGATATTAATTCCCTGCAAAATTTGGAAGAAGGGAGTCAAATCGTGTAGTAGTACCACATAAGCTATAAACAAGTGTGTGTGTCTCTCTCTCCACACACACACACACACACACACACACACACACACACACACACACACACACACACACACACATATATATATATATATATATATATATATATATATATATATATATATATATATATATATAAGGAGAGTATATTCAGTGGTCAGCTACAAAATAAGTTATTTTGTAGCCACCTCCATTTACGATAATTTTATATACTAATTTACGATAATGTCAATATATATTTACGATAGTTGGGTTACTATAACACATGGGGATAATTTTACATACTAATTTAGGATAATGTCAATACATATTTACGATAGTTGGGTTACTATAACACATGGGGATATTTACCAAGTAAACCACTTAGCAAGGAGTTACTATAATATCGTAAATTAACATAGTAATTATCGTAACTCAAAATGGCTACAGAATAAGTTATTTTATAGCCAGCTATATATATATATATATATATATATATATATATATATATATATATATATATATATATATATATATATATATATATATATATATATATATATGGTCACAAATAGTAAATGACATTCTGCAGTTATGTCTAATATAAAGTGCAAACTTTGATTAAATTGCTCTTCTTGTATTTTTAGTCTGAACATTTCAAAGTAATATAGTACGAGTACGTTTGCATCGAGAACTCTGGTTACAAATACATTACACAAAAGTAGTAGTTTAGATCATATATATTTGTTTGGTAAAAAATGTGGAAAAAGTCGCTTATTTGTGGACAGATGAATGCTTATAGACACGACGAGATGAATCAATCAACTACACTAACAACCGTTACCTACTTCTCTGCTCGACAGTGACGTAGCTAGTAGATGGATCCCAAATAACAAAAATATGGGGTATGTCTGTTCAAACATAGCAACCCCGTCTCTTACCGCTTCCAAAAAAAAGAAGTCATCGTTGCTCATCAATCAATTTAGAAAAAGAAAAATCAACCTCAAAGTTTTTTTTTGAGGAAACAAATTAGCCTGCTTATGCAAATGCACATGGGTTGCATTGTGTACTCGCGTTCCGTCCCATAAAAAGAATCACTACATGACTTATACTGGTGATTTTTTATAAGTTTGACTAAATTTATAAAAAATATTAGGATCATTTGTATCTCCAAATAAATTTATATTATGAAAATATATTCAAAGATCTATTGAATAATATTAATTATGTATCATAAATATTAATATTTTGTTATACATATAATAGATCAAAGTTAAAGGTAGTTCTCACTTCTTGGGAAGCCAGAACGACTCTTTTTATCCGAGAGGACGAAGAATATATTTTTGCGAAGTGATTGCACAGAGCACTCAACGATAACAAAACACCTCATGTTTGGAAAAGAAAAGAAAAGAAAAAGAAAAAGAAATAGCACGGTCATGGCATGTGAAGCGTGGAGGGTGGGTGATGTGGCCGACCGAGAGAGAGCGTGATGAGGGACAAGACAAAAGGGTTCTGCTTCTGCAACAGCTCGATTGATAAAGATAACGCACAGCCAGCAGACAAATCACAGATCCCAGCAGCGCAACATGCAAGGCCTGGAATGCCAATGGGAAACCAAGCCCTACCACCCTCTTCATTTTGTTGAGTTGAGTGCTTCGGGCCCTTTATTACCTTTTGCAATGCCGGGCGGGCCACCCTTGGCCATGGCTGTGGCCTGTGGGAGAGGCCATCGGCTGGAACTGCACAGTGCGATTTGGATGGAACGAATCCGGTGCGTTCTGCCGTGCCGCGTGTTATCTGCTTTGGTCTGCTCCATTCAAAATCATTTCCTCAGATTGCACCAACCGGATCCGGATGTAGTACCAGTAGGCAGTAGCTCTCCCCGTCCTTGGAAAAGGGGTGTTTTTCTCTCGAAACAAATCACCATAAGTATCCGCATAACCCAAATTTCAGCGAACGAACTGGAGCACAATACGTTATTATATAAATAACATTAAAAAAATATGGTGTAATTATTTCTTTGTTTGAAAATAAAAAGGAGTCAAAACACAGTCCCTAGCAGGAGTAGTACTGCAGTGCATTTCGACGTGTCCAGAAAAGCAGTGCGCTCGCCGACAAATCCTTTTGGACCGTTTGTTCTTGGTGGCCGCTGCACCGAAGATCCCCAGCCGAAACAAGAATTGCAGATTGGCAGTAGGAGCGGCTGAAGGTGACGACACGGACGGAGGGAGGTGACGGATGATGCAGAGGTGGTGAGGTGGGCGACGCGGGGAGTGGAGACGTGCCTGCCTGGTGGAGTGGTGGGCTATGGGATAGCCCCACTTCTTTCTCTCTGCGTGCCAGGCAGACTGCACCCGTTGACTTTCTTCGTACCTGCCTGCCCCTCTGCCTTGCGTTCGCGAGTCCCGAACCAACGCACGCATCCCTAAGCCTTCTAAATGCCTATGCGTACGCCGACCGGACCCTAGGCTCGTACGCCTGGTTTTCGAAAGGAACACGCGTTTTTTTTACCGCTTTGCCCCTGTTCAAGTGCCTCGGTATATGATCTCTTGTCGTATGACTGATTTGTTGGGAGAGAAAAATATTGTACCATAGCACTGTTATTATTATGACATATGGAGTAGCGGACTAGATTTATGTGTTGAAATTTAGCGGCCGCTATCGCGACCACAATTCCTCATAGCAACTGCAATAGCATGGTAGCGATGAGGTTACTGCTTCGGACAATATTAACCAATTATGGTCTTATGAATATTTTATAGCTCTCGTAATCTATTTCTTTCTAAACCCTATATATGATGATCTATATCTAATATGTGGAATATCATATTTCATTTTTTCATTTCAAGTATATGAGACATCAGTTCTCTAATAAGTATATAAATGTCTATTTATATTTTATTATTTATGATATATATAGGTAAATTTATATGTGGTTATTGGATATCACTATTGAAACTTAGTGTCAGTGTTTCGAACCACCGACGAGTAAATTTGTATCTGCATGTCTGGCTCGGATGGTGTACTCGGAGGACACAACGATTTATACTGGTTCGGGCAGAATGTCCCTACGTCCAGTGTGCTGCTGCTCGTGTTACCGGCACTAGTTTGTAGTAGGGGTTACAGACGGGCGAGAGAGGGGGAAGTTCCTAAGTCTCTGGTGAAAAGATCGAATGGAGTTGGGTCTTGTTGACTTCGTTCAGCTGTGTGTTCGTTCGTCGTTCGTTCCTCTCCCCCGTGGGGGGTCCTGCTTCCCCTTTTATAGGTGAAGGGGAAGACGCCGGTTATAGAGAGAAAGAAGGAGAAAAGTGAGGGAGAAGAAGGCCTCCATGGCCGCCGGGTCGTTTTTCTCCTTCATGCGGGTCCCGCCGACGCTGTAGATGCCCTGGCGTCATCAGCTGGTCGTGGCGTCCCATCCTCGGGCGGGATGCTAGCGGCGCTCGTGCGATGTGAACCCCCAGGCGTGGCCTGACGTGGCTATGGGTCATGTCGAGACGTGCCTGCTTCTTGCCCGGTGTCAGAAGTTTGACCTTGGGGTCGTACCTTCTGACCCGTAGTGGTTGGAGGCGGTATGGGTCCTTGTCGGGCGAGACGGGGCCTGCACCCCAGGGGTCAGACGAGACGGAGCCCGTGCTTTCAGGGTCGGGCGAGACGGCTTCCGACCCCTTAGGGTCGGGCGACACAGGGCCCGTGCCCAAGGGGTCGGACGAGACGGAGACCGTACCCTTGGGGTCGGGCGACACGGGGCCCGTGACCAAGGGGTCGGGCGAGACGGAGACCGTCCCTTTGGGGTCGGTCGAGACCAAAACACGTCCATGATTATCTAGACGAGTCGTTGTCCGTGGTCCTCAGATCTCCTCTTCGGGTATCTCTAATACTGATACCCGACACTTAGTGTCCGCGATAGCATGCGCGATCCGCTACCTTAACGTATTCCGCTACGAATACGCTATATGCCATTTAATATCTTGATTGTGATCTCGGTAAAGCACAAACTGCATCATCAACATATATTGTTGCGCGGAGAAACGAAGCTCAGCTGTCTCTTTCGATTTCACTTGTCAGTTGTCACATTTTCTTTTCTAATACTAGAAAAAACAGGTGCAGGGAAAAAAAAATGTCATCTCAAAGAAAGAGCGTAGCAAAGAAAAATGCCATCCTCACAAATCCCGTGTGATGGCAAACAATCTCTCTGAGTTCTATACAAACAATTCCCATCCACAAATAAAAAGACACAATACACTTGTCCGGATTCTAGATAATTTTTCATCTTGTCCGGATTCTAGATAATTTTTCATCTTGATATTTTAATGTACTCCGTATGCCATAGTAGTAGACGGGGCAAAGATAGCATGAGACTGCACTATACTTTGCTCTTTAATATTAAATATAAATATATCTATGTGTTGCACACAGAACCAAGATGTATTGCAATCAGACTCCCTATCATTGTTGCTACGAGTATAGTAAGTTATAAATCCGGATCATATACAATATACATAGGGTGTGAGAGCAGTTTGAAAATTTAAAAACAGAATGAATAAAAGGTAATTTATATATAGAAGAAAGTAAAAAGCAGGCCAGAAAAAAAATCATGATATAAATAAATAGAAAATATTGGTAAAAATAGCAATAATAAAGAAGGGAAGGAGGGGAACCGAAGGAAAATTAAAAAACACAAAAAAACCGTGGATCCCAATGAAACACATCCTTGATTATCTAGGCGACTCGTCGTCCGCGGTCCTCAGATCCCCTCTTTGGGTATCCCTAATACTGATACCTGACAGCAGCCCCCGAGCCTACGGAGGAGTAGGGTACTCCTTCGTAGGCTTTTTCGGATGGAGGGACTTGGATCTTCTGCTGCCCGCGAGATGCCTTGGTGGGTTGCGATTCCCTTCTGTCGTGACCGGACTCCTTGGGAACACGTAGCTGCGGGATTCGGTGGGTCAGAAAAGATTTCTCTTGATTCCGATCCCTCCCTAGGATTCGATCGATCCGCCATCGTCCTCCGACCGCGTATTCGGTCTCCTTGCGAGTCCAACTTCCCTCAAGCCTCCGCGCGTTGCAGGGGTCCGATCGAAGGGCCAGCTCATCTTTGTGATTATCATCCCTCAAACATTTTTTCGATAAAATGGAGGGGCTGAGCCGTGCCATGTTTTTCCTCCATATTCTTAGCGACCAATCCATATAGTTCTTCGGTCTGTTCGACCGGTCCCAAGGGCTCGTTGTTTTTCTTCGAGGAAAAACCATAGACTGGGAACCGACCAAAACTCGAACATGGGGCGGGATGCCAGCGGCGCTCGTGCGCCCGGGTACTGGCCACTAGTGGGCCCATCCCTTTGCACCCCTCACTCTAAGGACGCCTCGGAGCGCTTGTGAACCCGTCGGTGGGCCAACCTTCGAACTCCTAGGCCTGAATGGGATGTGGGAGCGTTTTCAACTCCGTATCCCTCCTTATCTGTGGCGGTTCTCAGCCCACTGATTGGGGCAAACCGTCATCCAGCGCGTCCTTCGAGGGAGCGGCCAGAGGTGGTATGCGCACGTTTCTCGGAGAGGCGATGTGACGCGATGCGGCGGGCGAGTAAATCTAGGCGGACGGTTCGCCTCTCGCCGCACCCCACCTTATAAATAGTGGCCTCCCCTTCATGTTTCAGCACACCAAACCGCAATCTTGCCTTCTCTGCCTTTCCGCCGCCGTTGTTCAGATCTGCTACACTTGCTAATTCGCCGCCAGTGCCCTAGATCCGTAGCCTTTGTTTCTCCACCATCGCTTTCGCCTTCCATGGAGTCATGGTACCGCTCTGATGTCATCCATTTACGCATGGAGAGCCTCATCAAGCGAGGTCTTCTCCGTGGGGAGGACCGACATGACGGAGTGGCTTGTGCCCGATCGTGAGGATGTGCTGGCACCGCTCGATGGCTACATCATGTTCTTTGCGCCCTTCCACGAGCGCAGACTTATGATTCCTCTCCATCCGTTCTTCCAGGGACTACTGCACCACTACCAGATCGAGTTGTAGCATCTGAACCCCAATGGGGTCCAGCACATCACGGCCTTCATCGCGCTGTGTAATGGATACCTAGGGATTGAACCCCACTTCGAACTATGGAGGTACTTTATCTTCGTCTCCCTACTTAAGAAGAAGGAGAGAGGCAGGGAGATCCCAGTGTCGATGGGATACGCGGGCATCCACCTCCGGGGGTAGCGGGGTGGTCGAGTACATGCCCTGCCAGTTGTTCAGATCCAACAAGGGATAGCACGCACAGTGGTTCTATTTGAAGAACGACCCTACCGCCCCCTTGCTGGTCTTCACTAGGTGCCTGATAGAAGTGGCATCGCCGACATGGTCGTGGGGGCCACCCGTCAAGGAAAAAAAGAGGATGCGCGACCTCATCGAGGCCGTCGTGTTCCTGAAGAACCATGGCCTCCGCGGGGCCGGTGTCATCGGGGCATATCACGTGAGGAGGGTGGCAACGCTGATGGCGCGTGCCCTCTCGCTGTATAGGATGACACCCGACGCGTAGCTCGACAAGTCGATGCTCACTCAAGGGTCGCTCCATGATAGCGAGGTCACGCAGCGCATCAAGAAGGCGATTGGGGAGTCCGACGCCGTGTTCCCGATCCTGGGACATCCCGCGATACGGCCAGACACGGGCTTCATCGAGCTGTCAGTGGGGTTGGGCTTTCGGGACTCCATTGCACTGCTGCCAGAGCATGTAGCCGTGAGGGCGGTGAACCACGCCGTGGATGAGCGGTGGAAAAAGGATAAGGATGACAAGGAGGCGAGGCGGCGGGCGAGGCTAAACCGAGGAAAGCGGCAACAGGGCTTAGAGGACAAAGAGGAGGAGGAGGAGGAGGTGATGGTTCTGGGTCACCCATCTAATGGGATGAGCTAGGCGATGGGGACGGTTTTGGGTCGCCCATCCAATGGGACGAGCTGGGCGACAGGGATGAGGATCCATCTCTGCCGTAGGCGGGGCCTTTTTCCTGTGGCATGCCATAGGGCATGAGAGGGTGGACGCGCCCTGGAGTCGGTGGAATCAAGCCGCCACAGTCCATCCAAACCTCCCATGGTGCCCTAGGAATCGGTAGGAACCAGTCGCTCCATTCCATCCGGACCCTCCGAGCAGAGGGATGGCTCGAAGCGGCAACATGCCGATGAGGAGCAGCCGGGGTCGGGCGGGCCAGCCCCAAAATGTCCTTGCCTGATGGCATCAGGGTGAGTCAAGAGTTTTTTTATCCTTTTGTTCTAACAAATTTTTGCCATAAACTGACCACCATATCCTTTGCAGCATCGAAGGACGTGGGACTCTACTGAGGCTTACGCTGAAGAAGAGCCTCTTCCGGCAGATGCACCAAGAGATGGCTGGCGCCGCATAGGAGTTGAGCGAGAGTGGCGCTGGGGCAGCCACGGCGTCCATGGGAGAGCAGACGGAGGAGGGCATGTTTGGGGCACCCGTGGCGGGCGTGGCGCGCCGAGTGTGAAAGCTCTAGTTTGGTTTTGGTTAATTGATGAAACCCTAAGTGCTAACCTAGTTTATCAAGATGATTATGAGATAGGTAGCACCACTCCAAGTATTGAAGCAATGGCGAAGATCATGACAATGGTGATAGCATGGTGATGATCAAATGCTTGAACTTGGAAAAGAAGAAAGAGAAAAACAAAAGGCTCAAGGCAAAGGTATAAAATGTAGGAGCCATTTTGTTTTAGTGATCAAGACACTTAGTGAGTGTGATCACATTTAGGATAGATAGCCGTACTATTAAGAGGAGTGAAACTCGTATCGGAATGTGGTTATCAAAGTGCCACTAGATGCTCTAACTCATTACATATGCATTTAGGATCTAGTGGAGTGCTAACACCCTTGATAATATTTGTGAAAATATGCTAACATTTGTGCGTAAGGTGTTTGCAGGGTTGAGATGGGTTTGGGTTTGTGCCGGATGCAAAATTCTTGGTGGTTGGCACACTTGAGCAAGGGTGAAGAAGTTAGAGTTGAAATGGAGTTGATCGAAGTGATGCTGGCGTCGGTCTACTGACCGGACGCTGGGTCACTCAGCGACCGGACGCTGAAAGGCTACGTCCGGTCGAGCTGTCAGATGGCACAGTGGGTACGGTTGAGCACCGGACGCTGGTCTGCGTCCGGTCAAGGTGGACCGGACGCGTCCGGTCGAAAAAACATGCCTCGAGGAGCTTACTGGAAATGACCGGACGCTGGGGCTTCAGCGTCCGGTCAGTTTTATCGGACGTGTCCGGTCATGCTCGGGAGCTTACTGTAAACGACCGGACGCAGGGGCTTCAGCGTCCGGTCAGTTCGAAGAAGCAGCGTCCGGTCGAGGCTGATGACCGTTGAGTCTGGACACGTGGCTGACATTGAGCGACCGAACGCTGAGGGCCAGCGTCCGGTCAGTATGACCGGAGCGTTCGGTCAGAGCGTGTTTTGCCCAGTGAAGGGGTATAACGGCTCTATTTGATGGGGGCTCTATATATAGCCCCATGGCCGGCTCAAGGGATATCTCTTGCACATTTTTCATTGACATAGCAACCTTGTGAGCTTAGCCAAAGCCCTCCCACTCATCTCCATCATTGATCCATCATCATTGTGAGATTGGGAGAGAATCCAAGTGCATTGCTTGAGTGATTGCATCTAGTGGCACTTGGTATTCGTGTTGCGCTGCGGATTTCGCTTGTTTCTCTTGGTGGTTGCCACCACCTAGACGGTTGGAGCAGCGGTGGAGGATCGGCACGAGTTGGTGATTGTTCGTGGCCGTCTCCGGTGATTGTAAGGGGAGTTGTACCTTCCCCGGCGGAGTGCCAAAAGGTAACTCTAGTAAATTGCTCGTGTCATTGAGTTACCTCACTTGTGGATCGGTTCTTGCGGTGTCCAATCGTGTGGACGAGGTTTGTGAAACACCTCTTAGTCGCCGAACCACCAAGTGTTGGTCGACACAACGGGGACGTAGCGTGTTGGCAAGCACGTGAACCTCGGGAGAAAATCGATTGTCTCTCTTCTTTGTCATTCTCCCGGTGATTGGTTATATATTCATCTTGTGATTGGTTCATCCCCTACACATCGGTATAATCACTCTACTCACTCATTTACATTCTTGATACAAGCTCTTTAGTGTAATTAGAATTGAGAGCTTGCTTTATTATTTACATTCATCTAGTTGAGCTCTTTAGAGTAGCAAGGTTGAGAGCTCTTAGTGAGTAATTACAAAGCTAGTTTGTGTGCCTAAGTATTCATTGCAACTAGAATTGTTGGATAGGTGGCTTGCAACTCTTGTAGAGCTAGAGCAAGTTTGCATTACGCTATTTGTCATACTAATCAAATTGCTCTAGTTGATTTGTAGATTTTTAAATAGGCTATTCACCCCCCCCCCTCTAGCCATATTAGGACCTTTCAGAGTGTGGCCACGACATCATAGGCGAAGGCAGCACAGCTGGAGCCATCATCCGCGTAGGTGGCTATGCCTGCAGTGGGGAAGACAGAAGAGGGCACACCTAAGGCATCCTTAGTGGATGTGGCGATGGGGCGGGCCTCCACATCCATGTCACAAGCCCCTACTACCACCGGAGGGTCCGCTCTAGAGGAGTTCCTATCGCAAGAGAGGTCGGCGCCGCTTAGGATCGGCGTGGAGCCATCCCAGTCTCTAGTCTAGGTGGTTGCCCCCGATGACGCAGCAGAGGAGAGAATGGGGCGCGTCCACATGGAGGTTGGGACCATGGTTCACGCCTTGACCATTGTGCTGAGCTCGATGCGCAACATTATCGCCCTGGTTGGCTAGGTATGATATGACTATGCTTCTGACCCTCATTTTCCCTTTCTACGCCTCTAAGTCTTGTCCTCTCCAGTCCCTTGTGGTCCACAGCCAGGAGAAGTCCCAATTCCTTACTGAGGAGACACGATAGAGTGAGGGGTTGGCCGCACAGCTCGCTGTCGTTCGTTAGGAGGTGGCTGAGGTAGCCCCCGCCACCCGGGAGCTGGCCGACCTCCGAGTTAGGGAGAAGGACGCTCATGATGATGCCCATGAGGCCAAGGAGAAGCTCATGGCCCTGATCAAGAGGGCACGCACGGACGCCGTGGAGGCCGAGCGACTATGGAAGAAGCGGGACGATTTGCTTTAGGCCATAGAGGAGCTCCACACGGAGCGTGACTTGGCTCACCAAGAGCGTGCCGACGCCCAGCAGTGGATCGATCACCTCGAGGGTGAGCTTGAGGGGGAGAGGGACCTAAAGGTTGTGGTCGAGGGTGCGTCCGCTAGGCTCACCGTAGAGGTTGGTCAGCGCTAGGAGGAGGTTTGACACCTGGAGGCCGAGGTGACCCAGTAGCACGATGAGATGCGCAGGCTTCGGGTGGATATGGACGGTAAGCCTTCGGTGTCCCTTGTTGTCTTTCTCCCTAGAATCTATGGTAGGCCTTTTGACATGGTCCGTATGTGACTTGGACAGGCCTCAACGACACGTTTGGGGATGAGGTGATGAAGAGTTGTGGCCTAGAGAAGGAGCTCGACGAGGTGAAGGCCTCCCACCTAAAGGAGAGCGATGGGCATGATGCCCAGCACGTCACCGTCCAGCTAGTCTTCGATGACCTCAAACTGGCCCTAGAGGCAAAGATGAGCTCATACACAGTTCGCGCCATCCGAATTACGGATCGAGCGCGTGAGATCGTGAGGGACACACTTCACTTTGGCATTCATTGATCATTTGCAATCGCCTGTTCTCATTATGAGAACATCGATCTGGCGACGATGAGCGAAGGCTTCACGCCCGTCTACACCGACGCTGAGCTAGAGGACATCGAGAAGGAGGTGGCCCCTCTAGCACATGACTTATTTGCCAAGATAGAGGATAAGATCATCCCCCAAGTAATTAGTTAGTCAGATAGGCTAGGCGGCGAACTTGTAATAAGCGGACAAGTTCTTAACTTTTGTTATGACCAAATAGACTTTTAGCTCTTCTCCTCTTTTTGTATAAAAAGGTTAATGTGTTCTGACCCTTTTTCGTTGTTAAGGCTATAAAGCTTAGGGCACGGGCGAAAAAACCCACATCACGCTGGTGAGCAAAAATGTCATAGCCGCTGGGGCATAGATTTCTTGCAGTCCGACCAGTTTTACTCAGTATTTGTTTCTGTAACCCTTGCTTCTAGATCTTAACGTGAGAAAGGGTTGGGCACAGAGAATGTCTATCGGGTAGATATACTCTTATCAGCCCTCAAGTGAGGCCTGACTCCTTGCCATCGCTGGGGTCAGGTGTCACTAAAGATCAAGGAGACGATAGCGAAACCGATAAGAGAAAATGTTTTTTGTTTCAGAAACATCATTCTTAATTTTCATAAGTACATGCATAGATTAGGGGTAAAAAGCGACATAGCTGCTCGATGTTCTAGGCATTGACAAAGACCTCATCGTCGATGGTATTTAAGCTTGTAGGTGCCCGGTCGGAGCACCTCTACGAAGACGTATAGTTTCTCCCACGACAGAGAGAGCTTGTGGCGGTTCTTATTGCTCTGGACAAGGCGGAGCACCTGGTCCTCGACGTTGAAGGCCTAACCCCGCACTCGATGGCTGTGGTACCGGCACAACACTTGTTGGTACTTGGCTAAGGGAAGGAGGGCAATGTCACGCGCTTCATAGAGCTGGTCCATCCTTGAGGGACGCCTTGGTACCCAACTCATCGTATGCCCTGACCTTTGGTGCTCCATAATCGAGGTCAGTCGAGAGGATAGCCTTGGAACCATAGACCATGAAGAAGGGTGTATAGCCAGTCACCCGGCTAGGGGTCGTCCTCAAGCTCCAGACCACCGCGAGGAGATTTGCGACCCATCGTCCACAAAACTTGTTCAACTAGTTGAAGATCCTAGGCTTAAGGCCTTGTAGGACCATCCTATTCACATGCTTGACCTACCCGTTCGTGCGTGGGTGCGCCACGGTGGCCCAATCGATGTGGATATGGTATTTATCATACAATTGGAGGAACTTTTTTTGGTGAACTGTGTGTCGTTGTCCGTGATAATGGAGTTTGTTACTCCAAAGCGATGGTGATGTCAAGGAAGAACAGGACAACTTGCTCAGACTTGATCACGGAGATCAGTCGAGCCTCTATCCACTTTATAAACTTATCTACGGTGACAAACAAGTGCGTATAGCCCCCGGACGCTCTCTTGAGAGGTCCGACCAGATTAAGCCCCTAGACCGCGAACAACCACGTGATAGGGATCGTTTTGAAGTGTTTAGGCCGGTAGGTGGATCTACCGAGCATAGTATTGACACCCTTCGTAGGTGCGCACAATCTGTTCAGCGTCGGCTATTGCGATCAGCCAGTAGTAGCCCTATCAGAATGCATTTCCGACTAGGGTCCTAGGCATGGCATGGTTCCCATAGACCCCACCGTAGATATCCCTCAGCAACTACTTCCATTGCTCGATGGGGATACATCACTGTAGGATTCTAGTGTGGCTTTACTTGTAGAGCTCGCCCTCAATAGCGATGAAGGACTTGGTACGATGCGTGAGCCATCGAGCCTCCATTTTGTCCATCGGCAGTGCCTCATGGAGGAGGTAGTCAAGGTAAGGCATCCTCCAGTTGACTAGAGGGTCGGGCTCTACCGTTGGATCTTCGTCAAGCTCCATGACTTCAGGGCCAAAAGGAACCAATGGTCAGTTGGCCCCCGAGCCCAGGGTAGGCGACCCATCACTGGTTTGTTCTAGCTCCTCGTAGTGGACCGAGGGCTTATACTAATCGCTAGTGAAGATGCTCGTCGGTACTGGCTCTCGGCCGGATGCCATTTTCGCCTATGTGTCGGCCGCCTCGTTGAGCCATCTCGGGATGTGGTTGAGTTCGAGGCCGTCAAACTTGTCCTCCAGCTGGCAGACTTCTTGGCAATACACAATCATCTTGGCACTACGGTAGCTTGACTCCTTCATGACTTGGTCGATGACCAGCTAGGAGTCACCCCAGACGTCAAGCCATCAGATGCCCAACTCGATGGTGATGCATAGGTCGTATATGAGTGCCTCATACTCAGCCACATTATTGGAGGCAGGGAAATAGATGCAGACCATGTACCTTATACGTACCCTGAGGGGTGAAACAAAGTTCAGCCCCACACTAGTGCCTTTCTTCATTATCGATCCATCGAAGTACATCGTCCAGTACTCTTAGTCGATGATAGCTGGCGGCATTTGGATCTCGGTCTATTCTGCAATGAAATCGGCCCTCGTAGCAAGGCCGCCGTGGTAGCAAAGTTTTGGCTTGCCCGGGCGAAGTGTGGGAGGGCTCCATCGTCCTCGATGATCATCTGGTTCATGTCACAGGCCATGACGCGCGCAAACCCATCGTCTCTGTGGCGCTTGATCTCTTGCTCAAGCTCCGCATGCTCCTGCTCTAGCTAGAATTGCGCATCATCAAGTTCCTCGTGCTACGCCCTCGGCTGCTCCACCTATAGGTAAGGTGGGCCCCCTGCATCTCCCTTGACCTTGTCATCGAGGTTGTTTGTTGGGGGTAGCCCTCCCTCATGGGCGCTTTTGATGCGTCTCTCGAGGGTACCTGCCATAAAACATTCTCGCGAGGGGTGATGGCTCCTCTTGCTGTAGTCAGAGCCGGAGGGTGACTTTGAATCTCCCGTGAGAAGGTCATGGAAAGATTCTACGACGTATTTAGTCATCCCCATAAACTTGTCAGTTGTAGGGGATGGGGACGTGCGCTGCCCCACAAGGTGGCCAACAGTCCCCGCAGCATTGCGGAGACCGAATGGGAATGCTGTCGGGGCACTCCAGATGAGGTATTCCAGAGAGAGCAGTTTCCATCCAGCAAGCTGCGTCATGACATTCACGAACGAGAAGGTGAGGCAGCGTAGGTCCTCCTGGGACGGTCGGGGTCCTAGAAAGGCGTTGAGATGGCGCTCCAGCCTCCCGTAATTGAAGTCGAGGAGCTATCCACTCCTAGGGACATGGGCCTCCAGTGCGTGCAGCTACAGCTCCTCAAGCACCTCGACGATCGCGTCGAGGCCGACAGAGTGGAGAGACGGGACAACGGCGGAAGCCTACGTCAACTCTCCCTCTATCATGACGATGAAATCTAGGTTCCCAAAGCACGCGCGCACGCTTGGGATCCAGATGACGCCGTGACTAGCCATCCGAGGCCTGATGTGGACTTCGAGACGCGCAAAAAGCCCCTACCTGGCGCGCCAATTGTCGGTGTTTTGAACCACCGATGAGTAAATTTGTATCTGCGTGTCTGGCTCGAATGGTGTGCTCGAAGGACACAATGATTTATACTGGTTCGGGTGGAATGTCCCTATGTCTAGTGTGTTGCTGCTCGTATTACCGGCACTAGTTTGTAGTAGGGGTTACAAACGGGCGAGAGAGGGAGAAGTTCCCAAGTCCATGATGAAAAGATCAATGGAGTTGGGTCTTGCTGAGCTCGTTCAGCTGTGTGTTAGTTCGCCGTTCGTTCCTCTCCCCTCGTAGGGCGTCCTGCTTCTCCTTTTATAGGTGAAGGGGAAGGCGCCGGTTATAGAGAGAAAGAAGAAAAGTGAGGGAGAAGAAGGTCTCTAGGGCCGCTGGGTCCTTCTTCTCCTTCATGCGGGTCCCACCAACGCTGTAGATGGTGATGGGGATGGCTCCATGTCGGGCTCCTGTTCGCCATTGGTGCCATGTCCCGGCGTCATCAGCTGGTCATGGAGTCTCATCCCGTCCCGGCGAACGGCGTGGCAAACCGACATGCTGGTCAGCGGCCATACGGGGAGTAGGCAGTGACCACGCACCTGTCACTGTTGGCGATATAAACCCTCGAGCGTGGCCTGACGTGGGGCATGGGTCATGTTGAGACATGCCTGCTTCTTGCTCGGTGTCAGAAGTTTAACCCCGAGGTCGTACCTTCTGAACCGTAGTGGTTGGAGGCGGTATAGGTTCCTGTTGGGCGAGACGGGGCCTACGCCTTAGAGGTCGGGCGAGACGGAGCCCGTGCCCTCAGGATCAGGCGATACGGCTTTCGACCCCTTGGGGGTCGTACGACACGGGCCCGTGTCCAAGGGGTCGGACGAGACGGAGCCCGTGCTTAAGGGGAGGAGTCGAGCGAGACAGAAATTGACCCTTCGGATCAGTCGAGACTGAAACACGTCCATGATTATCTAGACGACTCGTTCTCCGTGGTCCTCAGATTTTCCCTTCGGACACTTAGTGTCCACGATATCATACGCAATCCGCTACCTTAATGTATTCCGCTACGAATCCGCTGTACGCCATTTAATATCTTGATTGTGATCTCGGTAAAGCACAAACTGCATCATCAACATATTGTTGCGCGGAGAAACGAAGCTCAGCTGTCTCTTTCGATTTCACTTGTCAGTTGTCACATTTTCTTTTCTAAGGCCGCGTTTAGAAGCCAAATTTTTTTTTGGTTTTGGGTACTGTAGCCCGTTTGTTTGTATTTGGCAATTAGTGTCTAATTATGAACTAATTAGATTCAAAAGTTTCGTCTTGCGATTTCTCATCCAACTATGCAATTAGTTTTTTTTATCTACATTTAGTATTCCATGCATGTGCCGCAAGATTCGATGTAACAAGTACTGCACAAAAATTTTTGGGAACTAAACAGAGCCTAATACTAAACAGGTGCAGGGAAAAAAATGTCATCTCAAAGAAAGAGCGTAGTAAAGAAAATGCTATCGTCACAAATCCCGTGTGATGGCAAACATTATCGCTGAGTTCTATAGAAACAATTCCCATCCGCAAATAAAAGACACAATACACTTATCACTTATCAGGATTCTAGATAATTTTTCATCTTGATATTTTAATCTACTCCGTATCATGATAAAAAAGGCCCAGTTCGTTTAGCTGAAAAAGAAGCCAAAACACTGTTCTGACTGATTTGTTGTGAGAGAAAAATACTGTTCTAATTAAAAAAATAAGCTAAAAATACGGATTAAAAGACAAACGAACATAGCCTAAATATAAATATATCCATGTGTTGCACACAGAACCAAGATGTATTGCAATTAGACTGCCCATCATTGTTGCTACAAGTATAGTAAGTTAAAAATCCGGATCATATACAATATACATAGGGTGTGAGGGCAGTTTGAAAATTAAAAAACTGAATGAATAAAAGGTAATTTATATATAGAAGAAAGTAAAAAGCAGGTCAGAAAAAAAATCATGATATAAATAAATAGAAAATATTGGAAAAAAAATAGCAATAATAAAGAAGGGAAGGAGGGAAAACCGAAGAAAAATTAAAAAACACACAAAAAACCGTGGATCCCAATGAACAACCTGTTCGCTTTTTTTTTCCGACACAACCAGCTATTTTCCTTTTACAGTAAATCAGCCGTGTTTATCCGCCCAACCGTCCACCGAACATGCTCGAAAACCGAAGCGAGAGGAAGGTTGACATGTCAGCAGCTGGCGCCATGGGCCCCACCGCTCACCTCTCTAGAAGACGAAAGCCGTGGTCGGGCGTCCTCCTCCCCTCCCTCCCTCCCCCGCCTCCGCTTCCGCTTCCGCTTCCTCTTCCTCCTCCTCCTCGCCTCCTCCGCCTCTTTCCCGGCCGGCCGCCGTTTCTTCCCAAGTGGCGCCGGTCCTGGTCCCAGTCCCAGCAGGCGCCAGCGCGCAACGCGACGCGGGCAGTGGGTACGCCTGCGCGAGCGCGACCATTTCCGCGCCGTCGCCGCCCGTCTCCCACCTAACCTAACGAGCCCCCACCCAATCGATCGCCTATCCGCCTCGTCTCCTCAGGCGGGGGAGGGGTCGGTCAAAGGAACGGGGGGGGTAGGGATTTCGCTCCTCCCAGCCACCGAGGAGCGGGGCCCTCTGCGCTCCTCCGGTCCGGTCCTCTTCGCCATGGCCGCCGCGCCGGCCTCGTCGCCGGTCGAGTTCCTGCTCCGCCGCCCGCAACCGCGCCAGCGGAGGAGGTCGCCTCTGGCCGGCTCGTTCTTCGCGCCCACGGGGCTGTCCGGCGCGCCGCTGCTCCGCGCGCTGGCATCGCTCGCGGCGGACCTGCTGGGGACCCCGCCCCCGCCGTCGCAGCGACGGAACCTCGACGCGCTCATGCGGAGGCTCGCGCTGCTCTCCGCGCTCCTCGACTCGCTCCTGCTCCTCCTCGCCGACGAGGGGGAGGACGCCTTCTCCGACGCCGCCAACCTCTGCTTCCGCGAGCTCTACGTCGTGCTCTTCCGCGCCGACCTGCTCGTCTCCTATGTCGCCTCCGCCGGCCGCGCGTGGGCGCTGCTACGGGCGCCCCAGCTCGCCGCCTCGTTCCGGGACCTCGACGCCGAGCTCGCCGTCGTCCTCGACGTCCTCCCCGCCGCCTCGCTCCGCCTCTCGTGGGACGCCGCCCAGTACCTCGACCTCCTCCGCGCGCGCTGCCGGCGGCGGGCGCCGGCCCACTACCACGACCCCGCGGAGGCCGCTCTCGGAGACCGCCTCCTCGCCGCCCTGCGCGACTTCGAGCTCGGCCAGCCGCCGGACCCCTCCACTCTCCGATCCCTCCTCCTCCAAATCGGCATCTCCGACGCCCCTTCATGCCGCTCTGAAATCGAGTACCTGGAGGAGCAAATCCTGAGCCAAGAGGAGGACGCCGACCTCCCCCTCATCGGCGGCGTCGTCGCCTTGCTCCGCTACTGCCTCTTCTCCCTTTTCGACCCCAGCAACACAAAGGCGTTGCGTGTTTGGCTGTCGGCGGGGAACAGGCAGGGGCTGCTCTCCTGGAGCTGCAGCGACGACAGCTCCTTCTCGGTGCCCAAGGAGTTCTCCTGCCCGATTTCTTTGGATTTGATGCGCGATCCCGTGGTGGTCTCCACCGGACAGACATATGACCGGCCGTCGATCATACAGTGGATCGAGGAGGGGCATTCCACCTGCCCCAACTCCGGCCAGGCCCTCTCTGACAACCGGCTTGTGCCAAACCAGGCGCTCCGCAGCTTGATTTCACAGTGGTGCGGGGTGCATGGCTTTCAGTTTGATTCGCCGGAGAGCAACGAGGGGATGATTGAATGTGTTGCTGCATCGTGCAGCAGCAAGGCAGCAATTGAGGCGAACAAAGCCACAGCCAGGATTTTGGTCAAGACACTGATGGAGGGATCCGATAACGCAAAGCCGGTTGCTGCTAGGGAAATCCGGTTGCTGGCTAAGACTGGGAAGCAAAACCGGGCGTTCATTGCCGAGTTGGGTGCGATACCATTGCTATGCAGGTTGCTGCTGTCGTCGGATTGGATGGCGCAGGAGAATGCAGTGACTGCACTGCTCAATCTATCGATCTATGAGCCGAACAAGACAAGGATTATGGAACAAGAGGATTGCCTGCATCTTATTGTCAGTGTGTTGAAGAATGGTTGGACGACAGAGGCCAAGGAGAATGCTGCAGCTACGCTCTTCAGTTTATCTGTGGTCCATGACTACAAGAAAAAGATCATGAATGAGCCAGGGGCTGTGGAGGAGCTTGCCTCTATGCTGACCAAAGGGACGCCAAGGGGAAAGAAAGACGCAGTGATGGCATTGTTCAACCTCTCAACACATCCAGAAAGCTCAGGTCGGATGCTTGAGTCTTCTGCAGTTGTAGCTTTGATTGAGTCACTGAGGAATGACACCGTGTCGGAGGAAGCTGCTGGTGCTCTGGCTCTGCTGATGAAGCAGGCTACCATCGTGCATCTTGTTGGGAGCTCTGAAACGGTGATCACTAGCCTTGTTGGGTTAATGAGGCGTGGAACTCCAAAGGGCAAGGAGAATGCAGTGTCAGCTTTATATGAGATATGCCGAAGAGGTGGATCAACATTGGTACAGCGCGTGGCAAGGATACCTGGGTTGAACACAGTAATACAGAACATCACGCTCACAGGAACAAAGCGTACCAAGAAGAAGGCAAGCTTGATTGTCAAGATGTGCCAGAGAAGCCAAATGCCATCGGCATTGGCACTAGGAAGTACATTGACAGTGGTTGATCATTCATTGGTAGGGAACAGCACATTGAGGCGCGCTGCAAGCTTTGGCAGCGGGGAGTTGTCAAACCCTGTGTCAATTTCAGTGCCTGTGCCCTAGGTGGAAAAAAAAATCCATTCCAGAGCCCACATAATTGTCACATTTGGTGAGTTTTGTCCCTGAAATTCTTTCATTGCATCCTCAAATGAAGGTATACAAATTTAATCCAAAGAATCAAATATATCAGATGTGCTTGGGTGTATGTGATTGTGAATAACTGTGCAGATATAGGTTTACAGGCAGAATTCCAGCTTGATGTTTCCTTGGCAAGCTTGGAAATTATTTATTTTTTGTTCAGTTTCAAAAACACCGAATATGTATGCAACTTGCTGTAAATCGTTCTCATAATTTAGTACTCGCTCCATTCCAAATCGTAAGTCGTTTTGGCTTTCTCGATATATAGTTTTTACTGTGTCTCTACACATCACTTATATTTAGGTACGTGCATAAGCTATGTACCTAGAAAAGCCAAAAAATTTGCAAATTGGGACTGAGGGAGTAGTTTACTTTTGAGGCAACATTGGAAAGAGATGATATATCATTTCACCAATGAACTTGTAATAGAACAGAGGATGAATTATCACAAATGCATCTTCAACATATGCATGTCTTGCTTTTGATCGACCAAAGAGAACCGGTGCCGCTTGTTGCATAGGAGAGGGAATAGATGCCAATCTGAAGAACATCCCGAAAAAGGCAGAGCGCTTTGATTCTTGAAGATATTTTTCGTCTGAAGACAACCTTTTTGCAAAAAATTGAGCTCTGACCAGAATCTGAATCCCCAGGAAGATTGTACATGTGCAAGCCAATCTATGCTGCACTAAGAAAAGGACCTCAGCTTAAAAACAAAAGATTCTTTGGAGGAGCTGAGTATCAGTAGAACAAAGGTTACAATTCGTAATGATGTGGATCTGGGGTTTCACATAAAAGTTTCAATGAAGAGTGCTTGCCGGGACCTACAAAAACGAGGCGCCTCCAGCAAGAATTGCTGCAGGTAAGCAGAATAAGGCGGCCATCTGATCTAATGGCAACCCTTGGCGTTCACACATCATGATTGGTTTCAAGGCTGCTTAGTTTACATGGCCTACAGTCTTCCATTCTGCAGCTGTGAGCTGTGAGTGTTCGTCATGAGAAACCGTGTGGAATATTGTGTTCCCAGTTGGAGATTTGCCTACACCCATTTTGGATACTTTGTCTGAATGCATGTTGCAACAACCGGATATCATCATGATACTGGAGACTTGTTCTGGAGAAACACCCTAGTTAGGCTGAACCATCTGTCACGCCCTTGAGTACTTGATTCAGGTCTCAACAAAAGATTCCCCTTTTTTTCTTAAAAGAAAACTTAAAATTCATGAAAACATTTTGGATGCATGCCAACCTTTAGGAGCCATTTAAAAGTTTCAGAGCACCTTTCCATAATTCTATTTTTAAAAACCTTTCCGGAATTCAAGGATGTATGAATCATTAGCCACTCTTTTCTTTGTCCATGAAAAAGTGTTGAGCAATTCTCTTGTTTGACCTACATTTGCCCCATAAGACTCCTACAGACCTTTGCACACTGTCCCACGTTTTGTCGTTCTGGTAACACCACCTCGCCGTTCGTCCTGGTCTTCCCGGCAACTTTGTTTCTAAACGAAACCGTGTGCCCTCTGCAAACTTTCTGCCTGTAATAATAAATAAACTGAGAAAAAGGCCGTCGTCCATTCTCTACGCCGCAGCTCTGACGAGTTTCACACCACATGATTTAGCGATGCGTCAGAGATCAACCACAACCAGGCAGAGGCAAGGTCTAGAACTTTGCCAGACTTGTCCACACCTGGATCATGTCGACATGTGACGGAGGTTTCCAGTTGATTGGTTCTGAAGCTGATGTGGATGCGCTGGAGCAGCCTGATCATGGAACTGCAGGATACGTATCAGGAAAATTAGAGAGTTGCTCCAAGATTGATGATTTTGTGGTTGCTGTGGATTCAGGTCTGTTATGGTCGGCAAGACGTATAAGTGCCGGACCAAGGAGCAAAGTGGCTGAGACGTTGGATTAGATTTGATTCGATTTGGAGTTTCCTTAATTAGAGCATCAGGTGGTTGAGTCTGATGGTATAAGAGTCACACTTTGCAAATTAATGGGATAGCCTGGATTGTGTCATCTTGACACCCTTGGGCGCCCGGCGCCCTAACCCTATCTCTCTCTACCCCTCGTTTCCCCTAGCGCCGCCACGGCGCCTCGCCGCCGCCAGCGCCAGAGTCAGCCCCTCCACTCTCCTCCATACGCGTTACGTAGCAAGGCCAAGCGCCATACCAACTAACAAGTGGGCCCCAGGACTACCTTTCATCATCTTCGAATCTCCCTGAGCAGTGACTGAAGCTGAAGCTGAGAGCTCTGGGAAACCGAAATAAAGATGTGTCCATGGTTATCGTGGAGCAGATTTTAGCTCCTGGACCTGGGCGATATTTTTTTAGCAAGATGCATGTTTAAAGAGTATACTGGGAATCAAGGCAGAAACCAAACATGCATTTCACATTGAAAATCTGGTGTTTTGTCGAAGAGTATTTGACCATACATCTTTACGCTTACATCCATACCAGAAGACGTGGTGTGTTCCTGTCTTGGTCTTCGTGTATCCACCACAACCTCCTTGATGGCGCGATTTTCATAAACATTCACATTTTCAGAGGCAACTGCAAGAACAAAGATTTTAGCTGAGAAGGTTGTTTCTTTTTTCACTTCAAGTTCTCATGGAAACTGAACACATGATGCTAGTCATGACACCAGCAATATAAACTTTCAGACCAAAGCTCGTTAAGACTTCCTTTTGCCATCACAAGTAATCAAATATGCTTCACCAAGTTTGTCACCCAAAAAAAAAACTAGATCATAAAATATGTCAACACAAACCATGGGTCCACAGTTGATCAAACCATTTATGTCAGTGAGGAAGTTGGACTTGCATGAGTGCTCTATATGACTTCTTTAGTTCATATTCATAGAGAGGTAGTGCTGTGCATGACAACCTCCGATAACCGGGATAAGTCCAAACTATCTAATCCAAGCTCGCTTGATTCCTGGACCTGCATCCTACAATGATATGCCTCGGTTGCATAGCATACGCTCATCTAAAAGGACACTTCGGTTCCCTGATAGCAAGTTTATTTCACGATTGAGAACCAAAACTTCAGCAACTGGATTCAAAACAAGGACTTAAGGGTGTTGGCCATGAACTATGGCATCAGAATGCTGATGCCAACATCCATCGGAATTTTGTTTCCAGTGTACTTTATGTTTGCTTTTTAGAACTTGGATACCACTAAGTCTCCACTCCTCCCCTTGTCTAATTGTTTAATCTGATACATGGACACTTGTCTTTGCAAAAATTTCCCTCCAGGACAAGCTCTAAACTGCATCTCTCTCCTCCCCTCATCTATCTCCGAGGCCACCTCTCGAACTTTCCATTGTCCAGACCAAAAGATCACATGATCTGCAGACATTTCCATGTCCAGTCCAAGAACTCACAGATCAGCCATGCCTAGGGTTGAAAGCTTGCTACTCCTTTTCATGTTGTCCATTCCTTTCTCCCAAGCTTGGTCCATTGATTACCCTAGCCCCATCGCCAACCTTCCTGCTATATGGACCAACAATGAAGCTACTATCCCTTACAATACACATTTTTTTTATTGCCTCTCATCTGGGTACAGCTGTAGCATCTGTTCGTACACACGCACACAACACACAACACACAATACACCTATGAGGACGGTTCCACGATCAGAGTCATTCTTGTCAGGCAGAAGCCTGCCGGGTTTGGTCCATCCTTCGGCTGTGGCTTCATCTGCACTGCGCCCTGCAAGGTCTTCTTCTTTGCAGTCTTCTTTATGTCCATCGGAGATCCAAACGACCCTGCCTCCAATGCCTCGGCCACGCCAAGGATCATCTGGACAGCCAACAGGTACCGACCAGTGAAGGAGAATGCATCAGTGCAGTTCAACAAGGATGGAAATCTCGTTCTGAGAGACTTCGATAGTTCACTGGTCTGGTCCACGACTACATCAGGCAGCTCGGTTGCTGGCATGAACCTTGCTGAGACTGGGAATCTGATACTCTTCAACATGATGGGCAAGACGGTGTGGGAATCGTTTGCGCATCCAACTGACACTCTCCTCATTGGGCAGTCATTGTGGCAAGGGAAGAGACTTAGTTCCACTTTCTCTGAGACAAATAGTACTCAAGGTCAGTTCTACCTCACTCTGCTCGACAATGGCCTCTATGCTTTCATCGATGAAGATCCTCCACAGTTTTATTACCGGAAAAGCTTTAATATAACTGATGCAATAGCTCAATCAAAGAGGAACATATCCTCTGATCAAGTGAAGAATAGCACGGCTTACATTTCCTTCTTACAAGGGAGCTTCTCAGCATTTCTTAGATTCAACAGCACAGATATCAAGTTATTCGATATCTCTCTGCCTTTGCCATCTTCAGTGCAATTTATGAGTCTTAAGGATGATGGGCACCTGAGAGTTTCTGCATGGGATAGCGTTTCATGGAAAGCTCTTGCTGATGTTTTGCATGTGTATCCTGATGAATGTGCATACCCTAGAGTCTGTGGAGCATATGGAATCTGTTCACAAGGGCAATGCAGTTGCCCAGGTGGAAATAATGATATTGACCTTTTCCGTCAGTTGGATGACCGGCAACCTAACCTTGGCTGCTCATTAGAAACTCCTCTGTCCTGTGACCTGATCCAATATCATAAGCTTATGGCACTCCCAAATGTCACGTACTTCAATTTTGCAAACAATTGGACTACCGATGAAGAAAGCTGCAAGGAGGCATGCTTGAAGACCTGTTCGTGCAAGGCAGTATTTTTCCAGCATCAAAATGTTTCTAAGGGCTCCTGCTATCTGATGCCAAAGATCTTCTCACTCATGAATTATCAGCCAGAAGTGGTTGGTTACAATTTATCTGCATATGTCAAGGTGCAGATGTTACCACCACCATCAAGTAAGAGAACAAATGCAACTACTTACCATGTCGGTGTCCCTGTTCTGGTTGTAGTCATCTGCCTACTCAGGCCCTGTTTGGTTGAGCTGTGGCTGTGGGAAAAAGCTGCTGTGGGCTGTGAGCTGTGGAAAAGCTGCTGTGGGCTGTGAGCTGTAGAAAAGCTGAAAGCTGTTTGGTTAAACAAGTATAAAATATACATTTTATCTTTATCTCTCTTGAAACAACTATGGAAGAGCTTTTTATTCCACCAATTTCGAAAAGCAGAAAGCCAAAAGCCAAAAGCAGGGTCAACCCAGCTTTCAAAAATGAACTACGGAAAAGCAGCTGCTTCTGAAAAAGCACCCTCCAAAAGCAGCCCCTTTGGTTGGGCTTTTGGCTTTTGGGGCCAAAAGCCAAAGCCAAAAGCCCAACCAAACAGGGCCTCATTCTCATGATCAGAAGAATAATAGTGAAGAGGATGGAAGAGGATGATCCATTTAAAGGAGTGGCTGGAATGCCTACACGGTTTTCGTACAAACAGCTGAGAGAAGCAACCAATAACTTCAGCAAAAAGCTGGGGCAGGGAGGATTTGGGCCAGTGTATGAGGGAAAACTTGGAAATGTCAAAATTGCTGTCAAATGCTTGCGCGACATTGGACACGGGAAGGAAGAATTCATGGCTGAAGTCATTACCATTGGTAGCATCCATCATATTAATCTTGTCAGATTGATAGGAAACTGCTCAGACAAATTCCACAGGCTCCTTGTTTATGAGCATATGAGCAATGGGTCTCTGGATAAGTGGATCTTCAGAAAGAACCAAACTGGTTCACTCAGTTGGGCAACTCGATACAAGATTATCCTAGACATTGCAAAGGGTTTGGCCTAACTTCATGAAGAATGCCGCCAGAAGATTGCTCATCTTGATATTAAGCAGGGAAATATCCTCCTTGATGACAAATTCAACGCAAAGATCTCTGACTTTGGTTTAGCAAAGCTTATCGATAGGGATCAAAGCCATGTGATGACCAAAATCAGAGGAACAAGGGGTTACCTAGCACCGGAATGGTTGTCATGAACAATCACTGAGAAGGCTGATATTTACAGCTTTGGCGTAGTTGTGCTGGAAATAGTGAGTGGAAGGAAAAACCTGGAAAACAATCAGCCTGAGGGTAGCCCTAATCTAATTAATATACTGCAAGAGAAAATGAAGGTTGGGCAAGTTCTGGATATAGTAGACAATCAGGATGAAGATCTCCAGTTACATGGGTCAGAAATGGCAGAAGTAATCAAGCTAGCTGTCTGGTGTTTGCAGCGTGACTGCAGTAAACGACCAGCCATGTCACAAGTTGTCAAGGTCTTGGAAGGTGCTATGGACACAGAAAGTACTGCAGGTCACGATGCAACTGGCAGAGATGATATTATTTTTGATGCTTCATCCCCTTTGTCCCCTGTGCCAGTGTCTGCAAGATAATATGTTTTAGCAAAAGTAGGGGAGAAAGGGTTCCTTTGCAATTTAGTTGCAACTATCGTGTGTAGTGTCCTTGTAAATTTGTTTTTTTACTTTGTTATTTGTTAATGTATGAATGGATGAAATATGAAGTTTATTGATCAATAATCTTCGAAAAGCATGGAAAGATGAGCAGTAACATTTTTTTTTTCTTTAGGTCACAATCTATTTGGTCGCTTAATTAAGGAACCCTATACGCTTGGAGCGTTTTGGCAAATGAGACTAAAAGAACTGCCTGCTGCATGGATGCCAAGTGTGAAACCTCAATAATATCATAACGAAGTGAGCACACTTTCGAAATTGTGTTTTGGAGCATTATTGACTAGAGTTATAGCAGGTAGCATTCTATAGCAGCTAAACAAGCAGGCATACAGAACTCTGGCTGGTTATGTAGAAGCATACCATTTGGTCTTAAGATCGCATATTCGACTAATGTTTGTGCATTCTGTGGCACTGAACATATGATCACCCCATTGTTTTCAGATAACATGTACCTAGCAAAGCATAAGCAACTAAGGCTTATACAGGCGCACTCTTCCAACTACCACCAAGAAGAAGCCACAGCCACGGCATGGCTCCGAAACAATGTGATGGGAAACCGGGAGGACGCGTGTGCGGAGTGTACCACGCCGTGGCCAGAGAAGAAGGCCCAATAGTTCCTGGCTGCGCGTATCGTCGAACAGCTCGCAGACTTGCCTGCCACCGCCGGTGGAGAGATGGGGCGATCCATCTGACCGCCTCATGCCAGAAGACCAGAAGTGCTAGTGCCAAGCCATGCAACTATGCAAGAGCGCCGCCGCCCCCCGCCGAGAGCCGCCCGCTGGGTGGGGCTGCCGCGCGGCGCAGCGTGGTTTGATTGTGGCTTGTGACCAAAGCGTCGGCGCACACAGCTGTAGCGACTTGCCACTGATACTCCTGACCCAACATGGCAACATCAATAATGGGGGTCCTAAAATCCAAGACGACACTAGTGAGCTTTCTTACGGCATACTTTACTCTCCCGTCCAATTAAAAAAAAAGAGATAAATGCACGGCAGGTCCATCAACTTTTTGTGCTGTGTCATTTAGGTCCAGTAACTCTGAAAGTGCAGGTTTGGGTACATGAACTTTTAAGTTGTGCCATTTAGGTCCAAATCTGTCCGTTTAGGGATTAGATCCTACGCGGCAATGCATGACAGCACCATAGGTCATGTGAGCAGCACGTGAGGACCCTTTGCTATTCGTTTTTTTGCCGATAGCCCCCTATGCTTTCCATTCCCTCACTCTTCACCCCTTCCTCTCCCTTCCCTTCGAAGACATCGTCTTCAGACGACGCCGGGGCGCTGGGTCGATCGCCGTGAGAAAGTCCTTCTCGCAGAAACGAGCGCTGTGGAGGCCCCCCGTGGCGCCGGTGCTCAGGGTCTTCTTGGCCACCGTCATCCCGCGGCTCTTCACGGCGCTCTTCAGGTTCTGCTCCAGGTGGCGCAGGTCCACGACCTGGCACAACGTGATCAGGAACGTCGACGACACGAGCTTCAGTACGTCGACGGCCTCGGCGGTCTTCCTGGACGAGATGAGGCCGAGGGAGTTGACATCTTGATTGTGCTGCTCCGCGCTCTGGACGTGGTTGGTCACAGGGTTGGCCAGGAATTGGAGCTCAGAGCAGTAGGACGCGATGGCGATCTCGGCGCCCTTGAAGCCGTAGTCCAGGCTCGGGTTGCGCCCTCCGGACAGGTTGGACGGCAGGCCGTTGTTGTAGAAGTCGTTCACCAGCTCCGAGAACTGCGCGAACATGAGCTTGCCGATCGCCGCGATGGTAAGCCTGGTGTTGTCCATGGACACGCCGATGGGCGTGCCCTGGAAGTTGCCGCCGTGGAGTGCCTTGCCACGGGAGACGTCGATGAGCGGGTTGTCGTTGACGGAGTTGATCTCGCGCTCGATGGACTTGGTGGCGGCGCAGATGACCTCGATCTGAGGGCCCAGCCACTGCGGCGACGTGCGGAGCTCGTACCTGTCCTGCTTCGGCTTCATCAGCGGGTCCAACTCGCCGAGCTTCTTGGCGAGCATCATGTAGGAGCTGCCATCCAGGATGTGCTCCATGATGGCCGCGGACTCGATCTGCCCCGGGTGGTGCTTCAGCTTGTGGGTCAGGTGGTCGGTGTACTCGGGCTTGCCGTTCATCACCTCGCAGAACACGGCAGACATGACCTCGGCGAGGACGTTCGCCTCGAACAGCACCATCGACGCGAGCCCAGAGCCGACGGCCGTGCCGTTCACCATGGCGAGCCCTTCCTTGGGCTGCAGCTCGAAGAAGCCGTGCTGGATGCCGGCGATCTTGAACGCCTCCGCGGCGTCCACCTTCCTGCCGTCGGGCGCCACCGCCGTGGAGTTGGGCCGGCCGGTGACGAGTCCCGCGATGTTGGAGAGCGGGACCAGGTCACCCGATGCGGTGATGGTGCCCCAAAGCGGCAGGCACGGCGTCACGTTGGCGTTGAGCAGCGCGACGATCGTATCCAGGATCTCGAAGCGGATCCCGGAGTAGCCCTGCAGCAGGGTGTTGATGCGGACGAGCATCGCGGCGCGCGTGGCCGCCACCGGCAGCACGTGGCCGTTGTCGCTGGTCCCGAACGCTCCGGCATTAAGGAATCTGTATATAGTAACAAAACATACAAAAACGTGCGACACAGGTAAGCAAGCCTGTCTTATTAATGATTACATTACAGCAAACAATTTACCGTTGGGAGGGAGTGTAAATAAAAACTAAAAAAATCCTTGTCTGATTGCTTACCGGATGAGCTCCCTCTGGAGAGCGCCGCCCTCCTTGGTTCTCCGGTGGGAGGTGGCGCCGAAGCCGGTGGTGACGCCATAGCTGTCGGTGCCGTTCATCATGCTATTCATGACCCAATCGCTGCTGGCCTTGACGTGGCCGCGCGTGGACTCGTCGAGCTCCACCCTGGCCTCGCCGACGGCGGCCACGGCGGCAACCTGGGCGACGGTCAGGCTGGCGCCCTCGATCTTCACCAGCGGCCTCCTGTACTCCTCCACCATCAGCTTCACGGCTTCCAGGTGGCTCCCGGTCAGGTCCTCGGCCGCCTTCACCCAGTTGAGGGCGTCGGCCGCCCGCGGCGTGGCCAGGCAGACACCATTGCCCCTGGCGGCGGCGACGTGTCCGTTCTCGCACTCCATATCGAGACGGCAACGAACTAGCACGGATGAGGTAGCAAGTTTTGACTGTGTCTGGAGGAGGCTTGGTAGTTGTGGTGGGCGTCTGGAGGACACATGAGCGCCCCAGCGTCGTCTGAAGACGGTGTCTTCGAAGGGAAGGGAGAGGAAGGGGTGAAGAGTGAGGGAATGGAAATCATAGGGGGCTATCGGCAAAAAAACGAATGGCAAAGGGCCCTCACGTGCTGCTCACATGGCCTATGGTGCTGTCATGCGTTCCACGTAGGATCTAATCCCTAAACGGCCAGATTTGGACCTAAATGGCACAACTTTTCATGTACCCAAATCTACACTTTCAGAGTTAATGGACCTGAATGACACTGCACAAAAAGTTAATGGACCTACAGTGCATTTATCTCTAAAAAAAAATTACAATTCTCACTTTTGAGAAATCAAACGATTTTAAGTTTAATCAAATTGATACAAAAAGATATTAATATTTTAATACCAAATGAGTACCATTATACTCATTATGGAATATATTTGCATAATAAATCTAATTAGAGATATAAATATTGATATTTTTTCTATAAACTTGGTTCAGCTAGAAAAGTTTGGCTAATCCAAAACCTAAAATTACCTCTCTTTTTTAGGACAGAGGGATTATTTTCTAAATTTAGAGCGTTTGAATTTAGGGGGCTTCACTAAAAATGTATTGTAGAATCGAGATACATAACTATAATGTTCTTTTCTGAAGCCAACATATAAACTATAGGCAAGAGTGAAATTCATTTTGCGGTTATTAATTTACCCCCACATTCTTATTTAGGTCTATATACTTCCAAAACATTACTTTTAGGTTTGCCTGTTACCATTTCACACACATGTATTGTCCCAGAGCAAGCGAGTTGGTGAGGAGCGAGGGCTAGGTGGAAGGGGACAGTGCATGGGGGGTCTTGTCAGAGTTGAGCGACGTCGCTAAGGTGCACAGCTGGAGATGGCGAAGCCAAAATCGGCTAGAATCAGTGTGATAGCGAAGCATGGCCATGGGGGTTTGATGGAAAGTGAGTTAGCAATACTCATGGTGGGTGCCTCGATGCCCCAATTGCTTGCGCGTTTTAGGAAATTTAGTTGTTTAGGTTGATTTTTTTGTATCATCTAGTGTGGTGCTTGAGTAAACAAAGGATTTTTAGGATTTCGATCTAGTAGGATTTTTGGATTTTGGTACCAATTGTAGTTGTGTACTAAAGTATGCTCTATGCACAATGTAGCTCTCGAATAGGAACGTTGGACAAAGTTCAAGAACCACTAGTAAATTCCACTCTATAAACAATGCCTACCTTTGCATATCAAGTTTGTGTATAAATGCATGCTTTTTTTTTTCTTTCATTCAAAGTGTGAATGGAGGAAGCAAAAGGTCATACGAAATTAACAAATCAAAGCAATTGAAGAGTCATTTGCAGGATTTTGAATAACCAGGTATTAGATCGCAATGGAGAGCTCTACGATGATGGACAATTGAATCCCAACCGTGAAGAAGAGTAGAATTGAATGTAATCCCAAGGACATGCAGTACTACAAGCTTTTGTTAGCTTATGTGTATAGTTCCATGCATGTACAAGCTTTTGAAATATATGTATAGTTTCATACATTTTGTTATGTATATATTGCAAGCAGTGCTAGCGGCTACCTTGGCTTGGTGCAGGAGCAAGTGGTGGCTTCGTGTGGTGGTCGGTGTCTTGCAGGATGGAGGCGGCCCTTGCGGGGCGGCAATAGGCCATCCAGTGCCTCAACAATCTCCTGCTGGGTGGCGGTTTACTACGGTTCAGCACAGCTACGAGGTTCCTCGTCGTGGCAGGATTTGTGTAACACCCTCGGTGTTACACTGTACAATTTTTTGCTAAAACACTGCATGTGCATCATTTTTATGTGATAGTGTATGAATAATAGTGTGTAAATCAATTCCTGTGAATCGAAACGTTCATCGGAAACGCGAAGCGAATGTTATATTTCATGTCGCATTATATCGCTTATAGTTCTAAACGAATTTTTACTGAACGAAAATGCTATAGAACACATAGACGAAACTTTAATAAAGTTTGTAGTACGAACTTCGTAGGTGACGATGAAATACTTGCGGTCGAGAATGGGATTCGCTAGCTAGCATGGTTGGTAGCTTAGAAATCGAAGTTGACTCAAATCCGAGCGAGACAACCAAATTTCTTAAGTTAGAAACATGTGCGATGAGGCTAAGTTTGGGAATTTTTATAGGAGAATCGGGTTCGGTAGTGGCATGGTCTTAGGGCTTGTTTTAGTAGCTTGACACACCATCTCGAGTGTTAAATAGTTGGTTTGGCTGATTGAAGCAATGAGATGGATTTTTGGGACGCTTTAAAAAGCGTGCAAGACACGTTCCGAACGGTAGCAGCATCTGGCCGCGGTCACCGTGACTTGGTCGGCGTCGCCGCTCGCCACGCGTGCACCTGTGCGCGCTGCCACATGGGCTTCGCACCACCACTGCCGCGCTCATGCACGCGCTCACCCACACACGTACGCGCACGCCGCGCCCGGCGACTTGGCCGCTCGGCCACCACTGCCGTTGCGTGGGCCCACTGCCCTGGCTAGTCCACTACCACCGCGTCGCCATGTCGCTGACCCTATGCGTCGTGTCACCGCGCTGTTGCTAGCGCAGCTGCTTGTACAAAGTCACCACATGTGCTCTGCCACCGCCGTCGCGTCCGCCTGCCGCTCTGCTGCCTCGCGCTCGCCTATGCAGTATCGTGCGCGTGGCCACACTTGTCCATGCCCGCACATCGCCTTGCCGCACATGGGCTTGACCCGCTTGCCTTGCCGTCACATTGGCGCTCGACGATGCTACGCTGCTGCCTTCTCAGACCGGCGCCATCCACTGTGGCGTGCAGGGCCGAGCTGCCATCGTCGATTTGCGGTTTATGGCCGTGCGGCCCACTGTCCTGAGCGCGTTGGCCGTTTTCCCATCACCCTGTAGCCCGTGCGCGATTGTGCACCGATTGACAGCCGTGTCACGCCACGGCAGCGACGAGCCAAGCCACGCCTGTCTTCCATGTTCCTCTATCGCCGTGGTCGCCGGACCCGCTCCTCTCAATTCGGGTCAATGGAGGCACCTCGGTCCAATTAACCCCGTCTACGGCTCTGTCATGTAGTCAGACAACCATCTGACCCTAGGTAGTGAGCCTTGCCGTGCCATGCTCCAATTTGGAGCTTCCTTCCCACCGGGTCAATAAGTCCATCTCGGCACACGTCGACGGTAAGCCCCCAATCTAGTCCTGCTCGTGTTCAATTCGTTGCACCACCAACTTCGCCTTCACCTGCTCATCACCCTGTGCACCCTTGCCAAGTCGCTACCACCCTCTAGCCTCACCTGGCGCAGCCTTGCCACCGTCGTGCACCACCGCACCAGTCCGTGCGCATGTGGCCAACTTGACTCAGGGCCGCCTCCGATCGAACCACCGCCTCGATTGGTTCCGTGGTGAGTGCCTAGAGCTCACTAGCTACCCTATTTACCCCGACGCTGTTGTAACTCATCGGAACATCACCGTTTTTAGTGCAGGAGCTCCGCCACCATGGTCCGGCCTTACTACGACATCCTAGCTCGTGATTCCTTCGCTCAGTGCTTCGTGTTCATGCCTAGGCAGGTATCGGCTCCGTAGATAGGGCGAGGAAGGACTGGTCTGGTCGGCGTAACCGCCCGGTGCCAGCGTCGCCGCGCCGGTGCGCGCACGAGGGCCCAAGGGTATGGTCGTGGTAAAGATGGAAAGGGGGGATGGGCGTAGTTGTAAGATAGCAGACTGGCGGAATAGTGCTCTTAGTGCTCACATGATTACCGGGTAGGCTGAGGGCGTTTTCGCAAGATGACCGGCGCACGCGGGTCCTCCCCGTCGCGGGCCATTATCGTGCGTCCCGTGTGTGCGCGCGTCGCGCCGAACTGGGCCGCGCCCGCATTTTGGGCTGCATGGTAGATTGAGGTTTTCCATTTTTCAGTAAGGTCATAAATGTTTATTCAAATTAGTTTGGAGCTAAACTTTGAAAATTTATAGTAAATTGTATAGATGTCCAAAAATAGTGAAACAAGATTTGTTAGGTTCACAAAAATGATATCTATCTGTTAGTGTAGTTAGTTTACAGTTAGTTATGATAATGATAGGTTCATAAATTCAATTTAGAAAGTTTAGTATTATTTAGCTTAATATTTGTAGAAATTTTTGTAGCAAATTGATGATAGCTTTAGCCATAAATTTTTTACAGTAGGTTCATTAGAATATTATGTACTCACTGTAATTTTTGTAGCCCTAGAGTAGGTTGATAAATAGAGTAGCTAGTACCCTTGTTTTATCATATATAGAGTAAATCGGTATTAAGAGTAAGAATACCTTTAGTTGATAAGATAATATATGTCATGCTTCATACTTGTTAGTGGTAATAGTAGGTAACTTAGCACCTTAGTCGGTAGAACTAGCTTAGTAGCTTGATAGAGGTATTTTATTTTTAGAGTTGCTGTTGCCGTGTTACTAAGTGTTGCATCATCATTTCATGCATGTAGATCACGAGTTGGTAGAGTTTGTGCCTACGGACGAAGAGGACTACGAGGAGGTCATTGAGGAGTACGAGGAGGAGATTCTCATACAGGAGGGAGCCCCAGAGCCGTTCGGTGCTGACTTTGTTGACCCACCATCTGCCCAAGGCAAGCCCCGGTGCATAACCCCTATTTTTGAATGATTACTGAATATATATATGATGTGCATTTACGTTACAAGCATTTTATGAAAACTGTATGCATAGATATACTTACCTATGAGTCATACTAGTATAGGTCGAGTAGCTACTATGCTCAGGGTAGCGGTAGCGTGAGTAACCTACCGTTACTCATAATAGGTGATAATTATGATCACTAATGATAAAATGGTGGAAAGGAAAAATGGTGACTGGGCAGGGATATGATTTGAGTATTGGTGGGTGTAAGAGGTTGTGTTCCTGCGGCCAACATGGCATAGCTTGGTTACACTTTTTCCCTACCTGTGTCGGTTAAGGACCGGCAGTTACATAAGTCTCTAGGCAAGTCATATATTTATTATTCCGAGCATATACTTGGGTATGGGTGTAGGGAAGACTCGTTGCTCTCTTGTCGTGGGTTTCGGCTCTTTCTAGACCGACTGATTAGAGGCGGGGATGGTGGAGGTCCTTGCACCGCACTAAGTCCAGGACTTAGAAGCGGGGGCTTGGAGTCTAAGTTTAGACGGGGACCTGGACTCTGTGACATAAGGGTGATGGGTTGGTCCTGCTTGTACCTGAGGTACAAGCGGGGTGTGTGTTTTCGGGGTACCCAGCTGGGGGCATTAATTCGCGAATCATCGGACAATTTGGTACGGCTTGTCTACGGTCTAGCACCGTAGTAAGAACTGAAAGATGGAAGGTGATGAAATGGAACTGATTACTCAACTCTTGCTTAAAAGTAGAACATGTGCTTACATAGAATGGCTAGATAATAAATTAATCATGGCTGCTAATAATAACATAAATAAGGACTCACTATTAGTATTGCTTTCTACAAAAAGGAAACCAACAAACCATCAAGCTTATCATATTCCTTAGAGTCGGGAAATTATTTCTACTAGTCGGATAAGTCTTGCGAGTACATTGTGTACTCAGGGTTTATTTACCCCTGTTGCAGGTAATGCTTGAGGAGTACCGTTGTGTGAAGGATTCTTCAGGTGGGATCAGACGAATCCTTGTTCATTATCGATAGATGTTTATTATCGTTCCTACTGTTTAATATTCCGCACTCTGAATTTGGATATGTAATAATGAATTTCTAAAAACCCTGGATGTATGAAATAGATTAAGTATTGTAACCCGTTCTAATTATTGGATCCTTGAGAAAAATATGGATCTTTCGGGCTCTCCCTTAGGGGTGTGCCCGACGGAAATCCGCCCGTTGTACTTGCTTTCGGGGGTGCTTAGTGTCCTGGTGGAAGACAAGCGCCTCCGTAAGTGTGTTATTTCGGGCGGTTCTGCCACAATTTGGGTCTAGGGTGCTTTGGGTTCTCGGGCGAAAGCCCTGCCTAGGCTGTGGCTTTGGGCGGGAATGGTGACGCCTTTGGCGTCATTCCCCTCGTTTGAGGCATTGTAGTGAGGCCTCTGTCCCTATAGGAGTTTGAGTTGAAAATCTTGGTTCTCCGATTGGTGTTTGGGGCACTTGTGGGTGTCGTTCCTCTCATTGGAGGACTCGTTGCGGAAACCTCCTCCCTCATCCCGCTATTAAGCTTGTTTCTTGTGCCATTCAGGTGGCGTCTGGTCGTTGCTTTGGTGGTTTCGTGGGTGTTGTTTTTTACTGGTGGTGGTCCTGTTGTCACATTCAGTGTGTTTGAGGTTTTCTTTTCTTTTCTTTTTGATTGTATTTGGCTCCTTCTCTATTCATATATGCCCGGCATACTCCTGTCTATGGCTTTTCAAAAAAAAAATGCAGTACTACCAGCTTTTGATTGCTTATGGACAGTATATTAGTAGCGTAAAGAAACCATAAAAGAAAAGAAAAGAAAAAGAAAAAAAAGTATATTTAGTACCGATTGCCAATATCAATCGAGATTAAACGTGCAAGCCTAAGGATAAGAGGCTCCACGACCGAAGTGTCAAATAGATAAAAAAGTGAAAGATGTGACAAATAGAGAATATTTTAAGTTTAGATGTCAAATAAAGGGGAAGGTTTTTCTAGTGCCAAACCGAAAATTTTCTCATCAGTTTTTGTTGAGATCAGGTATCAAACCTGACCAATCAACATACTAGCATCGGTGAAACTTTGTCCACTTAGATTTGAATCTTGGATTAACCGATTTTTTTTTTGGTACTTTTGCTACGCCTAGTAATCCTCCGCAGGATAAAAACTGGCCATCGAAAATCCGGTGTTCACGCAGCACGAATCTCAAGGTCATATACTGGGACGATTTGCGAGTCGTGGGCGCACCACCACGTGCACGCAGCAGACCGCAGGAATTTGTGTGGTCCGCGCCTCCCTTCCACGACGCTCCAGCGGCATCCGCCCCTTGTGGCTTCGTCGTCGTCGTGCCGGTTCCTCCTCACCAGTCCTTCTCAGTCCTCCCAATAATGGTAGCGTGGTGAGAGACCCTTCCGTCCGGCCGTCGTCTTCTCCAGCGAGGGAAGAAGATGAACTGCTCCTCTTGCTGCGCCGCCGCCGTTCCGTCTCCTCCGGTGCTTCTCGCCAGGCCGCGTGTGAGTGCGCTCCTGCCCCCTTCTCCCCACCGCCGCATCATCGTTTTCCCTTCTTTGACAGCGCGGTAGACGGAGAGCTAAGGTACCCGGCCGAGGTCAGCTAGGGATTTAGCCTAGGTCCTTGTTCCATTCGTTTTATAATTTTATTAGGGACTGTGGACATCAAAGGTCCCATGGTCTAGCGGTTAGGACATTGGACTCTGAATCCAGTAACCCGAGTTCAAATCTCGGTGGGACCTATTTTTTCTCATCCATTTTGCTGAAATCAGGCTGATCAGCACAACGTCACAATATCTAAAGATTGAAATGAAATCACTAATTTATTATTTTTGTTTTTGTTTTGTTCCCTGTCATCAGGGGGGTTTAGCTGCTAGCTGCTCCACGACAACAGATCAGAAGGTGCTTTTCCTAGGCTCAAACCAGTTTCCACGGATCACATACAGCCCAGTAAGCCGCGCGTCATCACGGTTGTCACGGAGAGAGGTAATAGCTTTTGCTGGGCAACAACCATGGGACCTCGGCAGGTTTTTCAAGACGTTGTACTTCTTCAACGGGCCTCCAAACCCTCTCAAGGTTCTATCACTAACTTCTGAGTTTTCTGTTTGCTTTCATGTTACATTCAAATTGAGTTTGAGATATGATGTCTCCAAGTCTTGATGCTTTTGCTTCGATTCGCAGATTGTAGAATCTATCATCGGCAGTTTCACTGGACCTGCTTCTAGTGAAGCGCCGAAGAAAATGGACACATTGGATGTGGTGCTGGTTACGGGAGCCACTGGTGGTGTTGGGCGACGGGTGGTCGACATCCTGCGGAAGAAGGGCATACCTGTTCGAGTATTGGTACTCTACTGTCAACCATGCTCACTATGGCCTTTAACATTTTTTTTCCATTTTTTTGTATGAACAATTCCTATAGTCCT
This sequence comes from Miscanthus floridulus, assembly GCF_019320115.1. Lineage (NCBI taxonomy): Eukaryota > Viridiplantae > Streptophyta > Magnoliopsida > Poales > Poaceae > Miscanthus > Miscanthus floridulus. The sequence goes on from NC_089587.1 coordinate 32,675,075, forward strand.
TATGACATTTGTTCCATTTTTGAGTTCAGGCTAGAAATGGAGACAAGGCAATGAGCATGTTGGGGCCGGATGTACATCTGGTAGGTCACTTATTTTAGTTTAATTACTACTGCTGTGCTATGGGATTTTTTATTTCAGCAACTGCACTTCTGCCCTGCTTCAAAGCAACCAAACAAATTCTTCAAGTGTCATAGCTATGGAGGATTTGCATCCCAATGGCATTACCCGATACCGTTTCTTTAGATAAAGGCACTTTTATTGCCAAGAGGAATAAGGTCCCCCAAAGAATTATTTTTGGCAGTGCTCAATGCTGGCCTACAGTTACATGCCTGACATAAATGCTGCTGTTACATATTTTGAAACCTGTCTCTTGGTAGGAAGGGTAACTATGGAATTTGATGATATTATATGGGGACTAAAATTTGGGTACATATTTGATATTTCTGACATTTTATCTGAAGGACAAAACAAATGAATGTGCAATGACAGGCTGAAATATGATTTAGCTCCTTATCTTAGTGCCTGTGGTTCATGCTATTATCTATATGACGTTAAATACTCACATTCAAAGAATCATGTCATGAAAACTCCATATTTAAAGTTACAAACTTACTGCTTGCTTCAGATCATAGGGGATGTTACAAAGGAAGATACACTTGATCCTAAGCTCTTCAAAGGGATAAAAAAGGTAGTCAATGCAGTCTCTGTCATAGTGGGGCCAAAGGAAGGTGATACACCAGACAGGCAGAAGTACAAACAAGTACGTCATATGCTCAATACTATGATATGTGAAGAATTTATGCACTCTACCATCTGGCTACATCAGTGTGACACTTCAGTCTCGAATTCATGCAGGGCATCAAATTTTTCGAACCTGAGGTAGGGTATCAGAAAGTCTTGACATGTATAATAAGTAGCACCTGGTTCTCCTAAAAATTACAGCTCTTGCTATGTGACCCCAAGTTCACAACATTAGATGTTTCTCCAATCAGATCAAGGGACCTTCACCTGAAATGGTTGAGTACATCGGAATGCAAAACTTGATTAATGCCATAAAGAATAGTGTTGGACTGAGTGAAGGGAAACTGCTATTTGGGCTCAAAGGTATACCTTTCAGTGCCTTATTTTCCTGATCAAATTAAAAATCTTTGTTATACTTATTTTCATATATGTAGTCTGGCACTACTATGTGTGCTGAAAACCCAAGTGTGTCCACAAGCATACGGGCCTGGGATCATGTAATCCTGTTCCCATATAGATTGATAATTGATCATTTGGTTATTATTGCATAGCATATTACTAGTACATCCTTTTGGTATGAAAACTTTATTGTGAGATGGAAACTAATCAGGAGATTACAACCAATCAATCGTAACTAATCCTATCCTACCATAACAGCCAGGTCCTTCGTATCTCTAACATGTACTCTAACATTAATTAAATCCATTTTATTCGCTAATAATGATAGTTTTATTTCATGTAAATGTATTTATTTACATTTTTATGAGTTTATTTTCCTTAAAAGCTAGCACAATAATCTCATTTTTATGTAGGCAACTTATCTGGAAAGATTGTGTGGGGAGCTCTTGATGACGTTGTAATGGGTGGCGTTAGTGAAAGTACATTCCAAATCCTGCCAACAGGAAGTGAAAGTAGTGAACCAACTGGGTTGTTCAAAGGTATTTTTATTTTTATTCACAGAATTTTGGATGAGATTGTTCCATTTGCTTGAAATGATGGTATTCTAAGCTGATAACCTGTGGATAACCTACCTTCCTTGTAGGGACTGTATCTACTTCAAATAACGGTGGGTTTACTAGTATAAGGACAAAGGTAGTTACTTCCATGAAATTCTGAGGAACAAAATTACTACTAGGCATTTAATTATTATTTGTGTGCTGTGTTATTTGCAATGATCAACTATATACTGCGTTGTTTCATGCAAATAAATGAAATTGGTTTTTTTCCGTCACAAGCAAGTGTAATTTTGTAGACACCTAATAACTTATACTCCCGTCCAAGTTCCATAATCCTTGTAGTTTTGGACAAAATTGAGGTTAAACTTTTAAAACTTTAGCTATTGATAACTTTGAGTTTGATGATGCTAAGACAACATGAATAGATTAGTCTGTTGATTTTTTGTATATACGAACCATTCCAACTTATAGTTCCCATTCAGATTGTCCTAAATCAAACTTCTCTAACTTTGACCAAGTTCTTAGATAAATATGTTACCATCTAGTTCAAATAAATGCACTATCAAGACCTATTTCATCGTAAAATTTAATGAAACTAATTGGAAGTCATAGATGCTGGTGCATTTTTCAATAAAAACATGGTCAAAGTTAGAGATGTTTGAGTTAGGACAAAGCTAAAGTGACTTATAATTTGGAATGAAGGGAGTATTATAATAGGAAATCTTCATCAAAGATATGCTTTGGAGACCTTGTCGTAGTTCAAAATGACAAGAATTATAGAACTTGAGGGAGTAACTCTATTACATATTTTTATTTATCAATGTATACTATTTATACTGATGTTACATTGCTAACAGTATGATACTTTACTTGAATGGCAGAATTTTACTGTGCCAGAGGACCTGTCGGCATATGATGGTATTGAATTACGAGTTAAAGGTGATGGACGACGGTATAAACTCATTATACGGACTAGCTATGAATGGGATACTGTTGGCTATACAGCAAGTTTTGACACAACTAAGGGGGAATGGCAAAGTGTATGTCATATCATGCTGTAAATATCTTCATAATATGTTTCAGCGACTTAGAACTGTGTTCTTATTCCTGGATCAGGTTAAAGTACCTTTATCTTCTCTGAAACCTGTATTCCGTGCTCGTACTATGACTGATGCTCCACCCTTCGATGCAAGCAACATTACTTCACTACAAGTATCACTTCTTCCTTTTTTTCTTCATCAGTAAACATTTGAAGAATTGGTAAACTCTCATCTAAAAGTTGATGTGACAATTTTTGTAGCTTATGTTTAGCAAATTTGAATACGACGGAATACTCAACCCAACATTTACTGAAGGTCCATTTGAGCTTCCTTTTTCAAGTATTAGAGCATACATAAACGAGCCAATCACTCCAAGGTTTGTCTGTCTACTAGTTTTCAGGCAATGACATCAGTACAGCAGAATACATATAGCCACTTCATTTTTCAGTTTCGTTTTGGAACCAATCAAGACTAACTGGCCTTGCTTTTCTTTTATATGAAGGTTCGTTCATGTGAGTTCTGCGGGAGTTACAAGACCTGAAAGACCGGGGCTAGATTTAAGCAAACAGCCACCTGCTGTTCGATTGAACAAAGAGCTTGGTTCCATTTTAACTTATAAGTTGAAGGCATGCTCACTGTCTTAAACACATCTTTATATATATATAAAAAAAAACTGTCTTTCGTTCTTACTAAAGATGAATGTTTTTTTTATTCTCCTGACATAACAAATCACAATTGTACATTTGTTTTGTACTACAAATAAACCATCCATATGCATCTAAGTACTTAAGATATAGAGTGAGCAACTGTGCTGCTCATTTTATCATGTTTGTTATCTTGGAACCCTTATATAACGTCTGAGGTGGCCTTTCAGGGAGAGGATTTAATTCGGGAAAGTGGTATTCCATACACTATTGTACGGCCATGTGCATTAACTGAGGAACCAGCTGGAGCCGATCTCATCTTTGACCAGGGGGACAACATCACAGTATGTATAGGAAGCACATTCATCCTCATATCCGAATTCCCAATGTGCTCTTTCTTCTCCAAATTGATTTAATAACATTCTTGAAACATCTTAGGGAAAGATATCAAGGGAAGAAGTTGCCCGTATTTGTGTAGCAGCTCTGGCAAGCCCAAATGCAGTGGGCAAAACTTTCGAGGTTGAATTCTGTAACACTTGTTTGCAAGAATATTAGGGCAGAACTTATTGTCAATTATCTTAGAGACAAAGCTAATGGTGGTAATTCTTATGATCAGGTCAAGAGCACTGTTCCATTTAGCGAACCATATGTGATTGACCCTTCAAATCCCCCGTCTGAAAAGGACTATGAAGTATATTTCAAAGAACTCAAAGAAGGCACCACAGGTAAAGAGGCATTAGAGGCAACCCCTGCTCAAGTTTGAAGATATCATTGAATGAAGAATTACATCTGCTTTCATAAATTCTGACACAGTAACCCCCACTTCGAATGTCTTAAGCCATCTAGAAAGATAGATGGCACTAATGCTAAATTTTGTAGTTGAAGATCACACGAATAAACTAGATGATACCCCGCGCGTTGCCTGCGGAAATTTGTAGTGTTGTATATATCTATTTGACATTTGGTGAAACATAAATACATAATGAATTTTATTGTGGTATGTACAAAAGTCGGAATTGTATATGGAAGTTATAAAAATCGCATGTAGTAAACAATGACAAAAGCCAGGTTACAGAGGCAGCCTTCTTGTCTCAGCAACGGTTCGATGTGTTGGCGTCATCATCACTATCTTCTTCACGTGGGGTGCGGTGGCTTTGCCCTTGCTGTCGAAGTTTGCCAGAATGACATCCTCGCCCATGGCATACTGAATGGTGATGTCCAAGAGCTCCCGCGTCATTCGCCGGGCCACGCGCTCGAGCGTCTGAACGAGTGCCTCACACGTGGTGTCGCAAGTGAAGGCGTTGATGATGTCGGTGTCGATGACGTTGGACAACTCGTTGCGCTTGCGAGAGAAGCGCTAGATGTACTCTCGGAGGGTCACCTCGTCCTGCTTCTACCTGTAGGTGCGCAGCTCCCATGAGTTCTCAGGGCGGGTGTATGACTTTGAAAGTGCCCTACGAAGGTTGACCGGAGGTTGGCCTAATTGCGGTGCAGCTGCTCGAGCCATGCCCTCGCTGAGCATGATACGGAGTAGAGGGAGGTACTGGACCGCGAAGTCGTCGTCTGCCCCTTTGGCCCTCATCCCAAGATGGTAGTCCTCAGCGCTTGGGGTAGCGAGCTGTCCGTATCCTACACCCGAATGCCTACGTGTACCGAAGTAGTCCTGGCTCAGGCTTCCTTCTCGTTGGTCAGGGCACGGGGACGGCGACTTAGCTCGAGCTCGTCGCCTCGCCTCGATGGTGTCCCGCACGTCCCAGTACTCTCCGATCCGGTCACGCATGGGCGGCCGACGTGGGTCAAGCTCGCCTCGTCGCTCGCGGTGGGGCTTGGCCCCCCTCGCCCTCGACCAGTCGTAGTCGTTATTGGTTAGTGGAGCTGTCACAGTTGCTGCCACCGCCATGCAGGGCTTGGGCTTCGCAGCGCATCTCCTTCCGAAGGCGGCACATGCTATGACGGCATTGAGTTAGTGGCGTTGCGGCACCGAGACAATGAGCACTCGGCCTGTTTTTTGAGGGCGATGTTCAGGAAGTGCCGAGGCTCGCGGAGCTTCCCATTGGTCTCTGGGTCCGACGTGTCCGGGATGTCGTGCAGATGGCAGGCAGCGACCGCCATGTTGTACACCGTGTGAGGGAAGCGAGGCGGGCATGGAGCCCTCGCGTCATTGTTGATGTCCCGCTGGACGCTGCGCGCGCGCGGGTGTGTGCGCTGCTGACTTGCCGGCACTCCATCTCCTCCCGCTTCAACTTGAGCTCGATGTGTTCGGCCTCTAGGTTAGCCTGTCGGCCCGTGAGCCGCTCTACCTTCTCTCGTTGTTAGGCGGACTGCTAGGTCAGAGTTAGGTCTGGAGGCATATCTTCGGGCTCGTCGGCGGGTGGAAGCTCTCCGTGGATGCAGTAGCACTCGCGTGCCAGGTGGAAACTTTCTGCTTTGTCAGAGCTGTACTCCGAGGCAGCCCCCGAGAGTATCTCAAGGAAGGTAAGCAACGAGTAGGGATGAAACTGGATCGGATTTGACCCTTTCAGATGGACGAATATCGAGAAGCAGCGAGGGGGCGTCGGTCTGGCGGTGCTCGAGAGGACAGCACCGCACGACGTCTCCCTGCTGGTGAGCTGCTCCTGTTCTAGTTGGAACATAGCTGCTGTGTTTCAGATCCTTTACGGGAGATCAGGAAAGGCGGACTAAAAACACAGGACCATGGTAGCCCCTCCTCGTGACGATGTAACACCACAGCCATTTAGTAACCTGTAGTAAAGTTGGTTCATATGGCCCAAGTGGCACATGTGTAATTGTGGTTGGTGGGTTTAGTACCACATTGAAAGTTTAGGAGGGTGAGGGCTAGTTTATAATTCTTGTTGTTCTAAACATAACACCTCCGGGTTAACCCTTTTACACGAAGCGAAGACGAAAGTATAAGAGAGATATTACGCGTATGTAGGCCCGTTCCACGTGCAAAGCTGGGCCATATAAGCAGTTTTGGATGCGATGTGTTATATACGAACTGGTGGTGGACGTTGGTCGGTGTATAGAATATCCAGCGGCGCTCCACCACGGTGGGGTTTGGGCCTAAACTGGAAACTGAGGCAGATCCGTAGAGAGTATCTTGAAATCGGCATGCAGGAGCCCAACTAGAGGGTACATCGCCATGGACTCGTCTGTCCTTCGACGCCTCATCGTAGAGGTGAAGCTCGCCACTATGATCAGCGACATAGTCCAGACTCCCAAAGCAGAGAGCCTGACTAGGGGTGAGGGCGCTACCGGTGGAGATGATCCCATCAGAGAAGCACACTGCCGCCCTCGGGGGCGGCGCCTCCGGCTCCAGCGGCGAGGATGCTAGCCTGGACCATCGAAGAGCAACAATCACACATGACGCTCCCCTGCCGGCAGTAATCAGGTCGTTCGATGTGGGTCAATGCGTGAGTCTTACGGTGGCTTAAGCACTCAAAACACAAGGGATTTATCCTGGTTCTGGTGTCTAAGCCCTACATCCAGCAATGGTGTTCTTCATGTTACGAGTGCTCAATCGAGTTCTTAGAACTGAGAGAAAGAGAGAGATGTCGAGGAGCGTTATGCCTACTATTATGGGGTTTTGGTGGCTCGGGCGAAGAGTCGACCCAAGGCTGAGTGTCTCGACTCGTAGGTCTCGGATCCAGTCTAGAGTGTTTTTGGTTTGTTAATCTAGAGTTCGATCCTTTCTATAGGAGCCCATTCCCCGCTTTATATAGCGGAGGGCGATCGGAGTTACGTGGTTGTGGGGTTTTCCTAGGGTCTCTTATCCTAGGCTTTGGTTCTCTTCGGCGGCATCGTACGGCCTCCTTTGTATTGTAGCAGGGGCCGACAATGTTCCAACTACTAACATCTTCTACCGCTACCTAGAGTTGACCCTCAGATGTTGTCTTCCGCCGTTGTGCCTTCCTAGAATTCGCCTTCTCGCTGCTCCCTTTGTATACCAGGATTCCTCTTCTACACAAGGATTCTGAAGTCCTCCAGACTGCATGTACGCCGAGAGTCCTTGTCGTGACGCGTCATGTCCCAGGCGTGACCCTATGCCAGAAGTGGCTGACAGGAGTGGAGAAAACAGGCCCTCAATAGGGCATGACACCCTGCTGTTCTACTCGCCTGTTAGGTTCCGGATGCCTGATAGATTTCAGGGCATATTCTCGGTGTTGATCGGGGTTGGAGCCTAGCCCGAGCCAAGGCCAGGACGAACGTGGCGACGCTTGCTTTGACAGATGCCCCCAGGTCAGGAGCCACTTTAGCATGACCAAGCCGCCGAGCCCTGGGGCAACGGCAAGCCCTAGCGGGGACTTGGCTTCTTGGCTTATCCCTTTGGTGCGCGGGGGGGGGGGGGGGGGGGGGGGGGGGGGGGGGGGCTTCTTCTAAAGTGGGCCCCCTATGGTCCGCTGGGCCATCTACCGATTGGCCAGAGGGTGCGCGTGAGCGCACCCGATGGGTGTAGCCCCTCGAGCCCCTGGCTAATTTGGACAATCAGTCAGGGGGTTAATCGGATTGTTATGGCATTAATCTGCGGATTTAATCTACCCCTATTTGACACTCAATAGGGACATCGCCAGGGAGTGATGGGTGCTAGTTTTTGATGGCGGTGGAGTTTTTTCAACTCGGCCAGATGCACGTTAACTCCACTGTCTCCTTTGGATTCTCTATCGCCTCCATGTGTTGCGCTTGCTGTGATGTCGGGTGTGCTATCGTGGCAGATAGAGGTAGGATGGTTGAGGTTAGGGAGAAGTACTAGACGATGACGTTTGTGGGCGTTGCTTCCTCCTTGGATGCATCCACTCCATCCTACCCTACTAGTTTTCTTTGGGTGAAAACCGTACATATTTTTGGGCCAACGATGACGACGCTTTAGCATCGTGACCTTCTTGAAGGCATTGCCGTGAGAATCTTGTGTCATGTTCGGTGCCTCGTTTGGTTGTGATAGTGGTCAGCAAGGAGAACCTTGGTGATATACTTTGTCTTTTCTAGCCATTTTTGGACTTGGGTGGCAACTTGGTGCTTTGATGAGTCTTTGTCTCATAGCTTGAGACATTAATTGCTGAGGTCCGTTGATTCGATGCCGAAGCTACTTTCTAGTGGTAAGCTTGGCAATGATAGTTGTCGCGACAAACTCCATCACATGTTAGTAGTTGGAGATGGTGCTGCATGGTGTAGTTTTGTAAGTAGTGGTTGTATGGCTTCTGGGCTCAGTTTCTCCCATAAATTGGATCAATTCACTTCTTATTAATATATACCAGAACAAAATGCACTTGTATCTTTTAAAAAAAATGCTCTTACAAGTAGCATACTAGCATAAGCATGATATACTTTAGAAGTATCAATAGAATATAGAGATGAATAATCACATCATCCATCTAAGTGTCATTCTCCTTTCCAGTAATGCATACATGCGAACTGTGCGTGTATAGGTCCCTTGGGACTTAGGATCAGCTTCGCAAAATGCTTATAGTTCTATAGAATTTGCCAAGTGGAACCTGTATGACAAGAATAGCAACTGCAAATCCTAAGTCCGAATCCCAATCCAACAAACATAAATAGAGTTATATCGACATGATCTTGTGGCATTTTGGGTTTCAACTCATTTGACTGAGGTGAACTGGCACATTGTCTGCTCAAGGGTGCTCCACAAAGGCCTATGTTACCTTCAAATGAATTGTTCTCAAACGTTCCAAATTGGCGTGATTGTGGAATCCTACCTTCCAAATTGTTGTTAGACAAATCCAGGGTTTCAAGAAATGTGAGGTTTGCTAGTTCTTGCGGTATCTCCCCAGAAAGGTGGTTCCATGACAGGTCCAGTGATTCCAGCTGGCTCATCTTGCCTAATTGGGTTGGAATATTTCCTGTGAAGGCAGTTGTGTGACATATTCAATATATGTAGTGAAACAAGGTTTCCGACCAAATCTGGAATGGTACCATTGAGTTTATTATTTGAAAAGTCGACTGAAGTTAAGGCTGTCAATATCCTTTCAAATGTGATGTATCGCCCCTTAACATGTTATTGCAACAGTATCTTGGTAATATTTGGATGCAGAATGACCCAGGATCTGTCCAGTGTTATTCATCTTCTCCATCATAGATTTAAACATCTTGAACCATTGTGGTTTCACATTGCCAGAGAAATTGTTTGAGGCAATATCAATTATTTGTATCATCGAGAAGTACCCCTGGAAGTTTCCACTTCTGAAAGGGTCATCTAATGTGCCATAGAATTGATTGGATCTTAATACAAGGACATGAAGATTGGAAAGGTTGCCAAGCCAAGATGGGAAAACATCTACAATTTTATTGTTTCCAACGTCAAGAACCTCCAAATCAGTGCATTTAGAAAGAGCCCTAGGCAACTGTCCTTGAATGTTATTTCCATTTATATCTATTGTCTGCAGATCACATTGGCTATTAATATTATAAGGCAACTCTCCTTCGAAGTGATTCCCCCTCAAATTTAATACTGCTTAAGTTGCCATCTTCTATCAGGCAAGATGGAACCTGCCCTCTGAAGTTGTTATTTGCCTAGGTCAAGGACTTTAAGATAAGTTAAATTGCAAACTGAGGGTGGTATATAACCTGTTATGTTATTGTTGGACATCTTGAGATACACAAGTTTGGCTAAGATACAAAGTGAAGTTTAACATAACAGATGTGAATCTGTTATTTGAATAATCCAAGACTTGTTCTGAATAGCTATCTTTTGTCAACATGTTTGGGATCGGGATCTGACCCTGGATTCTGTTGGAACCCAAATCAAGATATTCCAAATGACTGTTAGGGAGAACATATGAAGTGAGTTGCAAATCTTTGAATGCGTTGTTCGAAAGATTCAAAGCCTTAAGGCTATGGTCCCATGTCTGCCATATCCAATTTGGAATAGTCCCAAGTATCTTGTTGCAGGAAAGGTCCAGTATAGTGATATAATCAAGGTGTACCAAGAAACTAGGAATTTCGGTCAAGCCACATGACTTCAGATCTAATTAATAGAGTTTTGGCAATAAACGGAATGTGGAGTTACTTCCTTTTCCCTCCTTGATATACAGCTTGTTGTCGGATAGACTCAACTCAGAAGAGCTTTCTTAGTTTCCAAAAAGAGTCAAGGTCTACCAAACCAGTCAGGTTATTTGAGCTAAGATCCAAAACAACCAAATTTATGAGGTGGAAGAGTGATGAAGGAATATTTCCGCTGAATTTATTATCATTTAAACTAACAATTTCCATGCGTGAAGATAGTGTATGAAACTCTTGTATGGGTCCAGAAAGTTGATTCGATGAAAGATTCCAATTGTAATAATGATGGTAAAGTGAATAGAAATGTCGGCACATCCCCTGCAACAAACTCAAGGATGGGCTATGTTAAGTTCGTGTTTAGAGAACAAAGTGCATATTCTGTGAAAAAGTAGTAATTAAGAAAATGAGACAGCTTTTAAGGAACAGTCAAGAACATCAAAACAAATTAACAATAACAATTTGCACATAACTTTGTATACTATGTTTGCGTTCTCTATTGAGTGAAATCCACCCTAGGTCCCTGAAGTTGTCCGTAGGTGTCATATAGGTCCCAAAGTCTCAAAACACATTTTTGGGGCACTAAAGTTAGTTCGGGTCTCATCCAGGTCTAAACGGATGTTTACCCGATCCGGTAGCTGACGTGGCATGCTGACAAATGGACCCACATGTCAGCGGCAACTTAATCTTAGAAAAATCATATCATTTTCATACGACATTGGCTGAATATGATCTTTATATGAAAAATTGTAGCCCTCAATAAGATCTGTAACTTTCTAGTTTTAAGTTTTTTCAACTGATGAATGTTAAGATGCTCAAAAATATATTATAAGGTTTTAGCAGGATATTAATCGCGCATCGAAATTCACTTTAGAAAAATCTTATCTTTCTTGTATGTTATTGCATAAAGATACTTTGTATACAAAAATTAATAGCCCTCGGATTAGATAACCTTCTAGGTATTGAGTTTTTTTTCATTTGAGATTGTTAAGATGCTTAAAAAATTATAAAGTTTTTGTAAGCATAGTAATCACGTACTGAACTTCTCACCTTAGAAAAATTATATAGCCTATAATTATTACAAAAGAGAAAATAGTGACGTGGCATCTATCAAACCACAACGAGCAATAGTACACAAAATTAACTTAAGCTTCATCAGCTACCCACAACTAAGGTCCTCCAAGAGCAACACCCCCAAAAGGGAATGATAAACACACACGCCGCCGTTGCCATGATCCAACTAGTGAAAGCTAGACCAAAGGTTTTCACACTTAACAACTTTTTCAATCTCTAGACAATACCTTGAACTAGGAAACGACAACAATGCAGCCATTGCCATGCATCCACTAAGACAAACCTAGGAGTTTCTCTCCAAAGTTATTTAGAGAATTATGAGGTGTTTGGAATTGATCCACAAACTCTGCTCCACAAACTCTATCGTGAGGACAGCTTCCACAAAAAATCTAGAGTTTGTGGAGCACCCCTTTAGGTGCTCTCACAACTCTACCTTTCTTATGCTAAAAAACGTAGAGTAGAGCAAGTCTCAAACATCCCTTATCTCCCATCCTTGAACAATTATAACCGGACACATACTCCCAAGTTGACACCTCCTTCTATGTCCAATCCAGTGACCACAATGTCACGAACAAGCCAATAGGCACATAGTACAGGACCCTATCCAAGGGAAGGCTGACTTGCTAGAGAAAGCGATTCCATGAGTCGATACCAAGATAAATCTAGTCTCTAGGTCAGTAGAAATTCTGACTTATAAAGTTGCCACCGCGATAGCTATCCCCACCTGGTCCATGGCCCTCATGCAGGAACCTTGATGCCACATGGGAAAGAGCCAGGTTCTAACGGATGCCAACCCGAAAACCGCCCGCACCAGATCCGCCACATTTGTTTTGCTTCCACAGAACATTTTAACTCTCTCTCTAGCTCTCTCTCTCTCTCTCTCTCACACACACACACACACACACACACTGTTGGTTTAAAAAAGCATTTTCCCACTGTGAGGGTGGCTTGTATGTAGAAACATATCTGTTGGGAGGATATGTTTAGGTGGGTTATAGGAATTAGTCAGGAAAATAACAATGGGGATTATAAGTTAGCCCTACCTCACCTAAGCTTTTATGGTGATACTAAACCTACTAACTACAACCATACCCACATGGGTCTTACTACTATAGGATATTGGAAAGCGGTATTATTACAAATTACGATAAAGATTAGGGGTTTCTTTATATTATTTTTTTCTTAATGGCAGGCTATGAGTAATAACTATAATATAGCTATAGATTTAGGGGGCTACTTTATATTATTTTAGTGATAGAGGTTGGTAATCTAGATATGGATTTTAGTGGTTACCTTAAGCTATTTTCACAATGGCAGGTAATTTTCAAGAAAATATAATAGATCTTGTGTATCATTGTCATTGATGATTCCGAGTCTCTAGAATTATGACCGGATGGTTTTTATTTTTGTGAGAATTCTTTATATTACCTTTTTTTCTAACACATCTCATAAGAATTAACACCTCTAATATGAGTAAGAGTAAAGATAGAGATAACGAAGAAAGAAATGTTTAAGAGCAAAAAATGGCAACTGTTATTTGTGACAAAATTTGCCATGAGTTCATGTATGTTAATGGTTCTTGTACGTATCATATCATTTGATGCATAATTCAAAAATCACAAGGTATAATGTGATAATTGGATTTTGAATCTTACCGACAAGGTCATTCTGTGAAAGGTCCACAAAAATCAGTTTAGTCATGTTGGCAATTGTATTTGGTATTCTCCCAGAGAAGCTGCAATCTCCCAATATTAATACTGCCAACTTGTTGAGATGTCCAATTGCCGGTGTTATAGGGCCAGATAAACCTATGATAATCATAGGATATTTGCAGGAATCTTAAGTTTCTGAGATTGCCAACGGAAGAGAGTAATTGACCCGAGAAAAGCACAATCAGAGATTGTCCAAATATTCCAATGTCGTGAGGTTGCCGATTGAATGTGGAATTGGCCCAATGAAATCACAATACCTGATATCCAAGCTTCTCAGATTGGTGAGGTTTCCAATCCAGGAGGGCATTGTCATGGTGGAGTAGCAATCAGAGAGTTTCAATATTGTCAAGCTCTGGAGATCACCAATCCATGAGAATTTTGACCCTACCTCCCATGAAAAATTTATCGAAGAGAGTCGCAAGGCACTAATATGGTCCAGCTTGTTTACAAAAAAATAGGGAGGCTCCGTAAAAATTGATCTTCCATCTATTCCCATATCTGTCAAAGATGTGAGATTGCCAAAGTAGCTCAGAGTGACACCAGAGAAAAGGGTATCCTGCAGATTCAAAGTTTCCAGGGAGCTCCCATAGAGAAATTTTGGAACATTCCCCGATAGCTGATCGTTATTTGACACATCCAGTACTCCCAGATTCTTCAGCTGAAATATTTTGGGAGGAAAGCTGCCTCTCAAATTATTAAAGCTGAGTTGAAGAACTCTTAAATTGAGAAAATCTGCAAAGAATTCTGGAACCACCCCGGAAATTCCATTCAGTTTGAGATTGATCACTTCAGTAGAGCGGAGAAGTGACATGGAGTAATGGATAGGACCAACAAGCCTGCAATGTGCCATGCTAAGAACCTGAAGATGAGGAACATAGTTTTCCAAGCGTTCTGGCCCAGTCTTCTCCTGCCACTAGCTATGTCCACTCCGTCAAGGTAGAGCTCTCTCAAATTTGTGAGGTTTGACACTAGTGTCTCGAAACTTGGTTCTTGTAGGACCAAAAGGCTATAAGCTGTCAACAACATTATAGAGTGTGTCTATTTCAGCATCATCAATGTAATGGATTGAAGAAATATCCAAGGATATGAGACTCGAGAGTTTGCCTATTACAATGGGAATCTGTCCATAGAAACCTGTGTAAGAAAGGTTAAGGTGTGTGAGTACCGAAAGCCTCTCAAAGCCAGCTGCCGGAATACAGGATCCACCAAAGTCATTCTTGCTCAGGTCGAGTCGCTGGAGCGAGGTGAGGTTGAAGAGCGCTCTGTCAAGACTGTAGCTGTACAAGCCACTGGCCACTGAGGTCAAGAATGGTGACATGGCCAGAGACACTGTCGCAGCCAACACCCTCCCAGAGGCAGCAGTCAGTGTCTGCTTCCCATGAAGGAAGGGTGTTGGTGGAGTAGTCGAAGAGGAAGGATTGCTTGAGCTGGAGGAGTGCTGCAGCATGGTCTGGATGGCACGAAGGGGCTGTGAGGTTGCCATAGGAAGTGGATGAAGCTAGTGAACGGAGGTGTATCAGTACTACGAAGAGGGGAAGGAGATAACTAGCACGAGCCATCATTCTCCTTGCAGTTCAGAACAAAAGGAAGACAATACAGTTCTATATATATATTAGAGATGGACACATCCAAAGCTATCCCATTCATTATGCACCACCCACAGACCACACTGGTCCACGGTAACGACTTTGAAGATTTCAAAGTCAAGCCACCGAAAGGTATCAATGATTAAGAGGGGGCTTCGATTGGGTCAATAATGCCGGCTGCAGTCACCATCCTGTTGGAACCATTTTGTTACTCTTAAATACTCTCTCCATTCTAAATTATAAGACGTTTTAACTTTTCTAGATATATTGTTTTTGCTTTGTATCTAAACATAATATATATCTAAATGCATGATAAAAACTACATAAGTAAAAAAGCTAAAACATTTTATATTTCAAATGGAGGAAAAAGCTTTGTAGGAGGATGATCTAACAGATTTGAACTATTACGGGTATGTTTGATTGGGTGTCCAACTCCTGGCTTGGTTTTCTAGAGCCAAAAATGGGCTTGGTGGTTGGTTGTTGATGGCTGTAGCCAGGTTTCCGGAGGCCACCACACGCCCCTGGCGTGGTTCCCAAAGGACGTGAGCGTTGGCCGTTTTTCTAGAGTTTGGCTTGGCCAGGGCTCGGTGTCCAGTCGAGTCACCTCTCAGTGCATGCGTGCTCGAGCGGAGAAGGACGACGGCGGTGCTCCGGCCACCACCACTCCGGCCAGATCCTCGGCGTCCACACGTTCCCCACCCGCGAGGAGCTCGTCGTGGCCGGCCACTGCGACCTCACTGCCGTCGGCGCCACCAGCCAGGGAACTGGGGCGCGGCCAGGGCTGCATGGGTCGAGCCAGAGCTCCGCTCGATCCCCTTCCCTGCTGCGGGCAAACACACAAATCCCATCCCATCACCGACCGATCCACTCAGCCAGGATCTAGGAGAAGAGCGGCTCTGTTCATGCGGATCCGGTGACGTACGGCAGGTCGTCGTCTCGATCTCAGTGGAGATGGAGGAGTCTGCGTGCTCCGCCCTGACGCGCGAGGGGCGACGACCATCTTGGTCCACCTCAGCCTGCCGCGCGCGTGGATGCCGGAGAAGGACACGCGCCTGTGGTGCCTGGCCAAGGAGATCGAACCAACTTTAACCCAAACAATTACGTGTGGCATGTGCCAAGTCGAGAACTTTAACCCAAATAGTCCGATTTTCACTACAAGAAATCCAACCAATTTAGCTACGCTCACTTCGTTGAATTATTATCATTTCAAAGATTATGATAGTGAATCATACACCTATAAATATCTTGCAATCGGATAGCTTGGAAAATTCATAGCCACACTACCTGCGGGACTTCATTCCACTTGTAGGTAACTCGAGTGCGCATCCAAAAGGAGGAGAGGTGAGTTGGATTGCTAAAAATTTAACCTTGGACTCTACTTGAATTCTCATTACAACTAATGTGCATTTAAGTTTATCTAGTGTTATCTATCTACCCAAACTCAGTTTATCAAATTAGAGCCAATTATATTGACTAGCCTAAGGTACTCCAGAAAAGGTAGGCCACGCTAGTAGAGCACATTTGGAATGTAAATGCGGTAAGAAAAGAGCTCAAGCTAACGGGTACAAACTCTTGAGACAAGACGATGCGCCCCATGATGCCAGTGAAAAAAAAAGACTCCAAATAATCCATTGCATTGCACCTAGCCATCCATTGATCCATTGTTTCTGATTTCTCTATCTTTGACCCCAGGCGACTATCGAGTGACGCCGGAGTATTTGAGGGCATTATCTACAGCTGTGAGGACGGAGGGCCACAAGCCATGGATCATGGTGGTGTCATGTTTGGTAGTGTGGTGCAAGGCGTGCGCCATGGCTACATACATGATGCAAGTATGAGACAGAGGGCAAGCATCGGTGCAGAGCGTTTGGGCCGGGCTTGCTCCTAGGGATGAAGACATTGAAAACTATGAGTTACGATATATTTTTTTCTAAAATGATTCCTCGACGACCAGAAACTCACTATATTTTCAACTGAACTATTTAATAATGACATAATACACTGCTTAAAAATTAGGAAAACGCACAAAATTTTAATAAATACCGCAATGATCGGAAACAGTCATACTACATAATGTTTAATTTTCGCTTTTATCTCTCCTTGCTGTGTTCAGGTCTCAGACGTAGCGGCAGGACATCTCCATGCGCATAGGTATATTCTTCACTATCACTTCCTCTGTTCCAAATTGTTACTTTATATAAACACGGCAATGAAATTACAAACAAGGCAATGGAAAAAAGAATAATGCACATGCATAATCAGGACTTCCTCCTCGACTCTGACACCACCGATGGATTCGGCAAGATCGTTGCAAACAGCAGCGCCACGGAGAACGACGACGGCATCATGACCTCCTCGCCGGCAGCCAGGCTACTGTTTGATGCCGACGTTAGTGTCCTCGTGAACGCCGTCGCAGACGCCGCCGCGAACTCCTCCACCAGGTTTGCTAGGTGCCATCACACACGTCGGGTACGGACGGTGGGCCGCAGGGAGGACTGGAGATAGAAGAGACAGGCGGACCCAGTACATAAGAAGCGGGGGCACGTGCCCCCACTTAAATTTTGGTTTTGAGAGTTGGGATTTTGAATCTTACCGACAAGGTCATTCTGTGAAAGGTCCAGAAAAAATCAGTTTAGTCATGTTGGCAATTGTATTTGGTATTCTCCCAGAAAAGCTGCAATCTCTAAGTATTAATACTGCCAACTTGTTGAGATGTCCAATTGCCGGTGTTATAGGGCCAGATAAACCATGATAATCATAGGATATTTGCAGGAATCTTAAGTTTCTGAGATTGCCAACGGAAGAGAGTAATTGACCCGAGAAAGCACAATAAGAGATTGCCAAATATTCCAATGTCGTGAGGTTGCCAATTGAATGTGGAATTGGCCCAATGAAATCACAATACCTGATATCCAAGCTTCTCAGATTGGTGAGGTTTCCAATCCAGGAGGGCATTGTCATAGTGGAGTAGCAATCAGAGAGTTTCAATGTTGTCAAGCTCTGGAGATCACCAATCCATGAGAAATTTGACCCTACTTCCTATGAAAAATTTATCGAAGAGAGTTCAAGGTACTAATATGGTCAGCTTGTTTACAAATATATAGGGAGGCTCCATAAAAATTGATCTTCCATCTATTCCCCGATCTGTCAAAGATGTGAGATTGCCAAAGTAGCTCAGTGTGACATCAGAGAAAAGAGTATACTGTATTTCAAAGTTTCTAGGAAACTCCCATAGAGAAATTTCGGAACATGCCCTGAGAGTTGATCGTTATTGGACACATCCAGTACTCCAAATTCTTCAGTTGAAATTTTTTGGGAGGACCCAGTACACAAGGACCAGATGCATATGCCTGCTCTTAAATTTTGAATATTCAAATAAAATATACCTTCTTCCGTGTAGCTAGGTCCATCAATAATAGACCGCTACTTAAATTTTATGATAGTTCCACCCTTGATGAAGCCGCGTCCTCCAGGCTCCGGTGCGTGGAGTTGGGGCCGTGGCAGCTTTGGGTCCACGTCAAAGTCAGTGTCTAGTCTGGTCCATTTCACAGTCAACTATATATAGCGATCAACTATATATAGTGACGGGGGATACTTAGGAGACTTTGAAGGCAAACATCTTGATCGTTGGACTTATTCAACGCGGATTGGAAGCAGATTGGATTCAGTCCTCACAACGAGGATGATGCGAGCATGCATCGAGCTACGTCACGCACTTACACCACCACACAAGTACACTCACTAATAGTACACCTTCAATCATACGCTTGTTGTGAGGATTTGATACCAAAAGGATGCATACATCCATTTGTTCGTCGCCCTAACAATTTGAAACGCGGGAGTGTACTAATTAAATATTTCAAAAGAGTCTCCACCTTATTCCTCACTAGACATGTAGGGAAACAAGATAAATCATACAAGTTCTCATATTAATTAGAAACATATATGGCATATAATAAAGATAGACCCTAGCAAAAGTACGTCTAGTGATTTTGATGGTTGATCGACAACATAAACATTATGACTAACAGTGATTGCTAGTATATAAGGTACACTGGCTCTAAGGATGCAAAGATGAACTTGAGCTAGGCTAAGGTGGAGATCAAGCAAT
Source organism: Miscanthus floridulus (assembly GCF_019320115.1). Taxonomy (NCBI): domain Eukaryota; kingdom Viridiplantae; phylum Streptophyta; class Magnoliopsida; order Poales; family Poaceae; genus Miscanthus; species Miscanthus floridulus. Next base: position 32,693,950 of record NC_089587.1, read on the forward strand.
CACCACAAGCAAAAACCTTAAGACATCAATCAAGTAAAGCCCGGACAGATGGACGTGAAGAAACAAGACTCAGAGAGCATCCCAGAGCTGCAGCAGGAGAAATCCGATGGCGTCAGAGCTATCCGATGGGGTCATTGGAGATTTCAAGTGGGCCCCATCCGAAGCAAAATGAAGAAGCCTAGATATATACTTCTGGTGTGGTCATCGGGGATACAGTCCACTCGAGCTTCCCGCTACTTTGTGGGCGTGTAACTGTGCACCCATACTGGCAACTGTTGTGCCCTCCGATTTGATCTGAGTCCATTCCGCTACTTGTTTGATTTGACTCTCTTCTGTTCCTCCTTTCGTGGTTCTTTCGTGAGTATTACTATTACAGGCTCGATTCGTAGAGGCCTCTATAGACGGTTGTCTCTATGCATCTCTACGAATCAATGGTAATCAATGGTCTCTAGAGACGACTGGCTTGAACATGAATAACCCCTTTTGTTCTTCTATGTGCATTCTTCCATAAACAAAAATGAGCATTCCTATACAAAATCAATAAGCACTTTCTTACATGAACCTATTTTTGGTATAGCTTTTATCTTATTTTACTATCTCATAAATATGAGTTAGAAATAACAAAAAGAAAAAAGATACAAAGGTATCCATTTCATGTTAAAATATATCTTTTTACATTTATTTAATTATTTGCAATTTGGACATTTCCATGGGTACTTTTTAAACTTTTTAGAAAGAAAAACTTCCTTTTCAAAAGATTACCCCTGCCTTCATGCGGTTGCCTCATCTGCCTCTACCTATCCATCTAGGATGCTGGAAACATGAGCCGCCTCTACAAATCGATTTCCCATTTATGAATTGGGTTCCAATTTTTTTAATCTGGGAATACCCCCACCAGGCATGCATTTTTTTGCATGAAATATGTGCACCTGTGGTCGCGGGGGCTCAAACGCACGATCTCAAGCCTCGCGTGTACCCACCCCCACCCACCCTATCCCAAAATCACTTGTGAGGTGTGACTGAAAAGTAGATACGTTCATTTTGTATTCACTTTACTAGATTTGGAAATGAATTTTTGAGACCTTAAATGAATTCAAGAAAAATGTTTCAACAGGAAGGTTGCGGATATCATCGAGTACTTCAAGTTTGGTTTTGGTCGTTTCACCATCCAAGGTCATTTGATAATTTTGAATTTCAAAGTGTGAGAAGTTCAAATAAAATTTTCCTCGGATAAATAGGTTCAAATGAAAAGGTGTTGTAAACTACAAAATTTGCCTTTTGTCATTTCTTTATCCAAGGTCATTTGAAAAATTTGAGTTTCAGAATGTGAGGACTTTGAATTGAATTTTGAGATCATATTATTATTTCAAATGAAAAGTTTCTCAACTTCAATGTTTTAGATCTTTTAGAGATTTATAATTTTGGTTTTGGTCATTTCTCTCGTTTGAAAATTTTAAATTTCAAAATGTGAGAAATTCAAACAGAATTTGTGAGATCTAAACGGTTTTCGAAAAAAAGTCATCAATTACAAAGTCGTCAATCTCTTACACATATCTAAGAGAACTATAACTTTGATATAAAGTTTGTCTTCATCTGACTTTGTTTGAGAAAGTTATGAATTTTACTATGGTCTACTTTTCTTAGAGGCGGGCCAAGTTGCTATTTGTCTCTAGAAATCCATTTACAATAAATCCGGTGGCTTCGGAGCTATCAGATGGGACAACCGGAGATTCCAAGTGGGCTCGGTCTAAAGCAAAGAGAAAGAGCCTAGATGTATACTTCTTGTGTGGTCACCGGAGATATAGTCCGGAGGCAGCATTGGAGACACAATAGAAGCTTAGAGAGCACTTTAGCTCTCGGGAGCATGCACCAGAGTGTGCACCGGAGTTGAGTGCAGTAGGGAGGCCTTAGTCCCTGTATTCAACGCTCCAGATTTGTCAGGAGGTAAAGAGAAATAAGCGAAGTGGTCTTATGATTAAGCTTGATTTTGAAAAGGCACACGCCGAAGTCAATTGAGATTTTCTTCTCTTGGTCCAGAGAGGTTTTGCACCTAAATGGATCACATGGAACAAGTTGTAAAAAATGGTACGATATGTGTTAAGATAAACAATGAGACTGGCCTTTATACAAAACATGAAGGAGTCCGACCAGGTGATCCTTCGTCTCTCCTTCAATTTGAATTTATTTAGTTTTAATTCTTTATTGAATCTTATGTTAAAATTAATGTTACCCATTTTTTATCTAACTCTTTTGGCCGCGTCAACACGCTTCGCACCACAAAATCACACTGTCGCATCACATGTATTGGCACTGGTAAAATTTGTCACACTGGATGGAGATTTTCACGTGGAAAACCTTATTGCGCCGGCAATATTGTTGAGCATCTTAGCAACTTTAAAAGTAAAAACTCAAAACTAGAAAGTTGTAGATCTCATCGAAACCTACAATTTTCATATAAAGTTGTTTTCATCCGACATTGCATGAAAAAGATATAATTTTTTTAAGGTTGAGACTTACCGTGCCAACGGGAGTGGTGTGGCAAGGTTTTTCACGTGAAAATCGTTGTCCAGCATAGCATATTTTACCGCGTCAATGCATATGTCGTGGCAGCGCAATTTTCCTATGCCATGCGTGTTGGCGTGACCAAAGAGTTGGAAATAAAAATAAAAAATGGGTTAGGTTATTTTTAAAATAAGATTTGAAAAAGGATTAAAAATGAAAAAAAAAACCTTCAATTTTGTTGTCAATGTCCTTCGATTATCAATGGCCAGCACACCAACCTTCTCATAGGTCTTGCTAGCAATCTGATAAATAGAGGCTTCGCTATTCTTCAATACGCCGACCATTCTCTGTATCAAAGATGATATCGAGATGGCAAGAAACCTTAAGCTGTTGTTATACGTATATATACAAGGTGCTTTCTGGGCTAAAAAATATTTTTTTTTCCAAGAGCGAGGTTTTCATGATAAATGTCAATAATGATAACTTATGGAAATATGCAGAGCTCTTTGTTCATCAAACGGGTGAATTCCCTATTAAATACCTAGGGGGTTGATGGCATTGCCAACTCTATCCAACAATGTTGGAAATGGTTTATCAAGTGGCTCTCTAATGATAAATGGATGTATGTTTTTTTTCAATGTTGCTATTTTTTCGTGATCAGGGATTATAGCCTATGTCCCATTAAGAGGGATAGAGCTATACGATGCAGCTACGAGAGAGTCCTCATAGCACATATTAGGATACATCAACGCAATGGTTGCCTACAGATGGGACAAAGCCGTGGTGGCAAAGCATCCACCAAAAGAAGACAGACGAGCATCCAACAGTAACAATGGAAAAGCATCCGCCAACCAAGACCAAGCGACCACAGCGGCAAAGTATCCACCAAGAAGTGGGCCAACATTCTCTCAGTGGCAAAGCATCTACCTGAGAGGCCGGGGGCCAAATAGACAACGACGGCAAAGCATCCGCCAGGGAATCCAACGACAACCAGCCTCCACCGAGGAAGGAGCGAAGATGACTATGGTGGCAAAGCATCCGCAAGGGGAACGGTCATCACACTCTCAGCAACAAAGCATCTACCAGAAAGGAGACCAAGCGACATCATCGACCATGCATCCACCATGGGAAAAAGGAGAACGATAAGGCTTCCACTACGAAAGCAAAATGATGGTGACACGGTGAAGCACTGTAGGACAGACCACTGCGAAAAAGAACATGAGGCACACAGGCACAACTAGAAACTCCACTAGGAACCGACGGCGCGGCATGAACCATGCACGATGGTGGCAACGTCGGGTAACAAAGCAAGCTCCAACGAGCAAAGAGGCCAAGGGGAGCTCGTGTCGAGCCGTAGGTGAATCTTCAGTGATTCCTCTAGGAAGGGGGTGACGCCCTAGGATTTCAGCATGGGCACCACCGCCGCTGGCCTTAGAGGCTTCTAAGCTAAGGTGGGGCTAACGCCTAGAGCCCGACGCCGACGACGCAGCCTAAAGCATGGGATTCTTCAACGATGTCCCCAAGGAGGTATCTGGCGCCCGAGGTGTCACTATCATCAGCTCGGCCAAAGCCCGGCTAAGCCCCGTAGGCGGGCGACCACTAGGCCGTCGGGTGAACGTAGGGTCCACGAAGAGTCGTGGACCACACGGAGCTAGACGCCCAAGCCTCCATACCTAGGAACACCGAAGAGATGTTGTAGCGTCGCCCTGATGCACCGTGCTCCCGCACGAGGAGGGCAACCGCCGATGAGGAGGCGCGCCACCACCTCTGTGATGTGCTCCATGTGGGCCTCCTCGAACTCGCGCATGGCATGGCGTGCAGTGCCTCCCGCCACGGCACCCTGCAACCATCAAACCATGCGAAGAGCCACGTCTCTTGGAGGATGTTGCGGTACAGAGCCAGCGCCTCCTACCAGGAGCTCGTCAGCCGCCATCGCGCCTCTACCGACTCCTCATCCGTGCCCACTGTGGGCTTCTTCATGAGGTGCTAGTCCAGCAGCTCCCCAATGCTGGATCCGGCGCGAGCAAGCATAGATCTCACTGCCAGCCAATAGGGAGAGCCTAGAGAGGGGGGTGTCGACGCCCGCGCCTACGCTGGCCACAACGAAGAGCACCCACGCTTAGGGAGGGCGATCGAGGGGGGAGGAAGAGGGCTGCAGATGGCCGCCTTTTTTAGCGCCACCGTGGCCACCGCCACCGCTCGCCGAAGACGGCGGCGGCAACCAAGGAGCATCCAGAGGTGTGGGCCCTTGAGTCCTCGACGGCGGAGGCCCGTCGCCTAGAGCCGCCTCACGGCAAGAAAGATGTATGTCTCACTGTTGCTATTTGTTGGTCTAAGAGCATCTCGAGTACCCAATATTTTCTTCCCAAAAACATGGAGTTTTATAACTCCTAAAAAAAGTATTGGAAAGAACAAAGAAGGCCATCTCCAAGAGTTTCTAATAATCCACTCCTAAAATATAAAAGACAATTTTACATCAGGAATCATATGCTATTTCTAAATTATCCTAACCACTTTTATATATTCTTTCTCTCTTGTATATTTTCATCAGGAACCCTTTCCTACTATTTATTCTTTCCACGTCCTTCCACCTTTAGATTGGCCAACAAACACACGCGGGGAGAGAAGATACACGCGGAAGCGCGTAACTTTATGCGGAACAAGGTGACTTTCCCCAAGTTTTAAAAGATTAGAAGGATGGATTAGGAGTTGTTGGAGAGAGGTTTTTTCTTATCTTGCCAAAAAATAAGGGATTAGGAAGGGGTTTAGGGAACTCTTGGAAATGCTCTAGTGGAAATATCGAACCACTGTTGCTATTTGTTGGTCTATATGGAAATATCGAAACAAAGTCTGTTTCGATAAAAAGATCATTAAACACCCATGCAATGTTTACAAGTCGTCCGATTAATCGCAATTCGATTAATCGTCCTAATCGGTCCCTCGTGCTCAATTAGGAGGTTTGACTCGATTAGCTCGACCAGAAAGCTGGTCCTCCGACTAGTCGATGACTAATCATGATTAGTCGTCCGACTAGGCTATGGACGACCAGGGTGGCTGCTCTGTTTTTTGGGCCGGGCTTATATGTGGCCTATTGGGCTTCCAATTTGGCCTGTTAGAGTTAGAATAGACACAGAAAGCAGGAGGCACGTAGGCACACGCGACCGACCGCGCCTCCAGTCTCCCCCGCACGCCTCCAGTCTTCCCCGCGTGGTCTTCCCTGCGCGCCTCAGTCTTCCCCGTGCGCCTCCAGTCTTCCCCTTGCGCCTCCAGTCGCCATCCTTCGTGATGAGCTGCTCCGACGATGGTATGTGCCTTTCCCCTCTCCATCTTCTTCCCTCCTCCCCCATCCCTCACTCTGCAGCCTCTCTGGCTCTTTGCTAAACTGCTAGGTTGCTTGTTGTGATGTACTGTTGTCTCTCTGCTATTCTCTGGCTCTCCATCGTCCATCCTAAGAAGTTGTTCTTCTGTAGATGTGGACCGACAATGTGCAAATGTGGAAGTGTACATGCCTCCGCTTGACCTTGAAGGAGGTGTTCTAGATTCATCAGTTGGGTCAGATCCTGCTGCCACGGCTTCCTCATAGTAGAACACCTTGAAGGAGGTGTTTCAGAAGAACCTGCAGCTGTACCAGCACCAAGTTCTGGAACAAAAGTTAAGCAAGCCAAGAAGAAGATTGCTCAGGCTGCCATCACTTCTTTCACTATGTGTACTGAACTTGAACACTTTAGCTTATGTAGTTATGTGTATTGAACTTGTTTGCTAAATGCTAGTTATTTGCTACTGCAGCAGTGCTTGCTAATACAGCAGTGCTACTGTTGAGCTGTGTCAAGATCAAGACTACATTAGTGTTGCTAATTATGGTCTTCTTTGGTATTTTAGGCTTCCAGCAGTAAGTCAGCAAAGAAATGAAGTTTAGGACGACTAGGGGTCGACTAGGTTCGACTAATCGACCTGGTCGACAACTAATCACGATTAGTCTCCTGGTCGGTCCTATGGCGACCGGGTTCGACTGAACGACTTGAAAACATTGCACCCATGTGAGATGATTACAAAAGTTTGCTCTGTTCTTAATTTTGGGTAGGTCTCTCAAAGGAGGAATCAAGGAGAAGGTGGCCGAGAGCGCGAACTTGCTCCTCCGGACTGCCCTTCAGCTGTTGTTTACCCCGGAGCACCACCCTCCGTCCCTCCCCTTTTGATCACTGAGACTGAGGAAGATTCTGAAGATGACAACAAGGGCGACGTCCATCCTGAACAGATTTGATACGGATGGAGTTTCTTCTGATATGATTGTCTTTGTGTTGCTTCAAAGTTTAAACTAAGGACCTGCGATGTATACATGCTAGTACTTTCTTTTGAGCAGCGCCCTAATCTAGGAGATTGAGAGTATTTAGGCATGCTGTTCACCTGAGTCAGGTGTTGACGTAATGTCTTTTAATCTCCCTCCAAGTCGTTACTAATGAACTCTGTTCTTGATTCGTTTTTAATGGAAAAATCGGGTGTATCCTGATAAAAAAAACAAAATTCTAAATTACTCCAAGCGCATATATCCCAACAAACCAAGTGGTAATATCCTTTGAAGTGATCCAATGAAAACCATAATGGGGGCCAAGAAAACCATGTGGCCAATATATTGTGACACCATATAGTAATCCTGCCGCAAAACACACATTCGTCACAGTACCTTGGCATCATTAATCACCAAAGGTGAATTATGGGCCAAGATAAGCAACAGTATTTTAAGCAAGCTTAAAAAAATAAATCAGTGGACACACAAGTACTTATTCGAGAGAAAAAAAACAAGTACTTACAACCCCAAGCATCCAATGCTTAATCAGGATTCTGGGCAAACTACAAATTAAATCAGTGGGCACACCAGCACTTACAAACCCACAAGCATCCTAGTAGTACTATCTTTACATCCCAGTAAAAAGTAATCTTCATCATATCATATCCGAAAGTAGAAACTAACTTCATCACCAAACTAAAGTACGAAACAGTTTGTACATGAGCGACTGGGGAGAAGTTTAGGAGATACACAAGAACCTGTCCAACATAAACATTGCACAACATGCCTGGATGTCAGCAACAACAGAACACCTAAATCAGAGAAAACAAGAAGAACAGTCAGGATAGGGGGAGCAGATGAGCACCTGCAGCACCCTTTCGCCGTAATTCTTTAGAGAGGTCACCAACTCACCATACCAACCTTCCTCCTCCAACTCCGGCGGCTGCGCCTCGGTCGGTCCCGCCCCGCGCTCGCAAGGACCTCAGGACGCAGGACCAGCGGCGACCAGAGGCCGCTCTGGGTATACTCGAAGCCGAACTCGCTGGTGTCCTCGAACTTGCCGAGGAGCTCGTCGGAGAGGTCCCTCGGCACCACCTGCACCATGCCACAGCTGCTGCTGCTGCTGCATTCTGAGGATGAGTCCGCCGCCGCTGCTTCAGGAGATGGAGACAGCAGCTCAGGCAGGCTCATGAGGTCCAGGAGCGACGGTGATGTCGGCATGGCTAGCTTGTCCTGATCAGGCCGGCAGACAGAAACAATTCATGCATGAGGAACAAAAAACAAGGATGGGTGGATGGATAGGTGAGAACGTGATAGGTGAGCTGTTGTGCTTTCTTGGTAGCGGGGCAAGATGCCTGTGGCGTCCACTGGGGATGCCGGGATGCAGGGGCGGACACAGCAGTGGGGCGGGGGCTCAAGCTCTCCTACCCATATCGCAGCGGTGGAACCTCTGTAGAGCCTCTATGAATTTTTAGGTAAAATTCTATAGTGTAGAGGGCTGTGACTTAAGATTAAACAGCAGTGTTATTCAGATCTTCTGAAATATTTTCTGGGTCCGCCGCTGCCGGGATGTGAGGGAGTGAGAACAGAAAGAATCTCCTGCTGGCTTGCTGTTGTCGTTCGGTAGTTCAGGATGGTGAAAGGACCTGCTTTGTTGGTTTCAGTGTCCTTCCGTGTTTAGAATGTGTAAACTTCAGAAAAAGAAAATCGAGGGGGTTCAATGGTTCATATTGATAATATTGTTTTTTTTTTCCTTCCGGTCTTGTGGAATTCAATTGCTAAATCCGTACTGCATGGTGAGATGTGATGTGGCACGCGTGACCACATGATTAGGTTTTGTTGGGTCATTTCTACGCATATGCTTATTAAATTAGTAGTGGTAGTAAATATTTTAGTGCTGGTTATATGCCTTTAATTTGTTCTCCTATACGTACCTTTCAGTCATAGTAGCCATTGTTCATGAGTGACCAGCTAGCCGATCTATGGAACTTTCTTCGTCAGGTCCTCCATGTGTGAAGAATGAAGATCACATCTGTAGACGTTGGCATGCATGATGGCGATGCAAGCAACCACGGCACGCACGCACGACACGACCGTATAGGCCCTGTTACCTGGTTTAAAACTAGGCTAAAACTGACTGAAAAATACTGTTTCAGCTGAATTGTTGTGAGAGAAAAATACTGTTCCAGCTGAAAAAAAAATCAAACAAGCTAAATATAGGATAAGCCGAACAGGGTCTAAAGATACAAAAGGGCTTATGGGTTTATTTATGACATTGCATGCCACGAATGGTTGCAGCACACTATGATACACAGTTGATCATAAGGCATAAGATGCTTTTAGGCCAATCTTGGTGTAAGGTTTTATCTCCCAGCTTTCAAAGACTCGAAACTTAACATGAAACGAGTCTCTCTCAGTCAAGTTTCATTGCACAATTTCATACGGTTATTTTAGCCTTTCATGGGTCCCCCGGTGTCTCTCCCTTCCCCGCCGCCTGCAAGGCTCCGCTCACCTGCGAACATGACGAATCCCACGGCCGTGGTGGCGATGGACACCCACTGCGCCACCAGCGGGTTGCCGTGGTACGCCTAGATGCCCGCCCAGTTCAGCAGGTAGCCCGGCAGCTCGTAGTACGCGAAACTCGCAAAGAAGACGATGAGGAAGAAGCGCATCCGCGACGGGCCACGGGACTTGCCGCCCTCCTTTTCTTTCTCGTGCAGCACCCGCGGCCGGCGGAGCAACCCGACCTGGAACGCCACGCTCCGCTTCGCCGTCCCGGCGACCGGCGCCGGCTCACTCCACATCCTCCTCTGCGCCGAGCGCGCCATCGGCGACCGCGACGACGGCGAGGTCCACATCCAGCTCTCCGAGCTCCTCTCCGGCGCCCCCGATAGCCCCATCCCCGCCAAGTTCGTCTCGTACCAGGTCCGCAAGATCTCCTCCGGCAAGCCCCAGGGAGTCCTCAACCTGTCGTACAAGCTCGGCGAGGTCACCCAGTCGGCGGGCGCCGCCAACGGCTACGCCCCCGCCCAGTCCGCATACACCCAGCCTCCACCGGCCGCCGCCTACCCACCTCCCTCAGCGTACCCGCCGCCGTCCGGCAAGGCTGACGCGTACGCGGCTCCCGCCGCCGCCTACCCGCCTCCTTCAGGCAAGGCCGACGCGTACCCGCCTCCTGCCGCCTACCCGGCGGAGCCGCGGCCCGCAGAGTCGCGCCTGGTGGAGCTCGCGTTCCCCTCCCGCGCTCGAAGGAGGAAGAAGTCGCGCACTCGGGCACGGGATGAAATGAAGGGCGTGTTCTGCTCTGGCTACTTAAAAATGACTCCGACTCTAGTTTAGGAAGGAGCAGCTTCTCCGAAGAAGTTTGAAGCCATTCTCAAAGACGTTTCGCAAAACGAAGTCCCCGTGAACGGGGCTACAAAAGGAATTTCAAGCTCAAGAAATCCTCTCAATAGAGATTGGGCAAGCAAGCTGTTTGTTTATTTGATCTTACCCGGTTGTGAGACGGGACGTGAAGTCAACCAAGTACATGTGTGTTTATAGTGTCCCCGGCACCTTTCTCCTAGCTAAGTATGGATGCTGCACTAGACGATGTGAACCCACAGCAAGGAGCCGCGCGAAGCTCGTTTTTTAGGCTTCTTCTGCGTAGGCAAAAAATGACTCCGGCTCTTGACCGGTTCCCTATGCGGAGTCTTTTTCAAAACAGGCGTTTGGCACAGCTCCTACAGGAGCCGAAGCTGAAGCCCTTACAGGAGCCATGCCAAAGAGGCTCGAAGGAGGGTCTCAGTGGGGGTTGCATCCGCTTTCCAACGTTTTGGAACCATCGTACGTTCCTCTTCTCTCTTCTTCTTGATACATGTAAAAACTCTATTTCTGTTGACGTGGCACCCTATTTAATGTATATAAAATTTCATAAAATCTGTATTGAGATTGGCCTTACGTCGTCCATGTACTTATGCGATAGCATGTGTTCTGGATGCCTCGATCTGATTCTGACCGTTTTTATCCAAAAATCATTATCATATACATAGTGTTGATTTTTATACCTAAAAGAGAAAATATGCCTGTGCAGTTCTGGTCAAAATTTATTTGTCGAGGTGGTTTTCGCAACCTCGTGTGTGCGCAATGGTACGTAGAACTCAGCGTGTCTTTTAGACGGGCATTAGGTAAGAACAAGCTATAGAAATGTCACAGTTTGGAGGATAACAATAAATTTATTTGGTTGCTCTAATAGAAATGGCACATTCTCTGTAAAATCTATGTATAGTTATCTAATCAACAACTGTTTATTAGTTACGCTGGAGATTTTATGTATGACGTACCTCTAAAAATAAAATAAAAATCCTTTGGTCTCATAAAAGAGGGGTGATTCTTACAAAATATAAGCTTGCTAGGAGAAACCGGGATGGTAGCAAGAAGTGTTGCTTTTGTAGTAAACCTAAAACAATTCAAAATTTGATTTTTTTTTTAGTGTCATTACACTTGATTTCTTTGGTGTGTTGTGTATTATGTGTTTGGAATTAACCCACCAAGACATTATTCTCTCCATTTTTTTAACATTTGGTGAAAATTGTCTGGGTGGTACTAAGCATAATCAATTGTTATTGATAGGAGTTGTAGCTATGTGTTGGACAGTCTGGCTCACAAGAAATGACTTGGTGCTTGATAAATGCACGACAAAATCTTTTCTACAGAGAGCTCGGATGACAATAAAGAGTGCATCTTAAAGGCATGCAAAACCCTGGAGTCAAGATCAGTGAGCTTCTTCGTAGCTACTAATGGCTGGTCGTTTACTTTTCATATTGGACTTTAGTGGTGTGGGTGCTTGTATTATGTTAAACTTTAAGGTGTATGAGTTTTGCAATATGTTTGGTCTGATGCTTCTTCTCTAAAGAAGTTTGAAACCGAAACTCTTTTCATTATTAAAAAAAAAGAAATCACCTATTTATACGGGTGGGAACACAAATACCCTTGAAAATCAATTTATTGGCAGAATGTGTGGTCGGTGATGGATCGGACTAGAATAACTGAGGTTCTTTTGGAAGATCCTTGGTTGTTCAGGCAAAGCAGGGCATGCATGTGAGAACTTGCTGATGTGTGAATTAATTTGTGAATTGTGACTCGATGTTAGCGTGTTATTAAAAAAAGGAATCGGCTACTGATGTATGGAAAATTTAGTTCTGGAATGAAGATATATAAAGATACTGCGGATGGTGATATTATACTCAAAGTAACTAAAGTCCTACCAGTCTTCCCGATGGCTGGCAGAGACCGGTTATGATAATCAACGGAGACCAATTCGATGGAGTAGGATCCACCCAAACTGACGGTGGAATATTAGGCACCTAACATGTCCAAGGCTGCACTGCACCTTTTGAAGCTGATATGGATGCATCAACGTCTAGAGACCCAAGTCCACTTTGATGTTGAGACTCTTGGTGAGATGTTATCCCCTATAATTTTAAGTATGTACTTAATTTGGCTGTGTGGGGTTAAGCGTCTAGTAATTGATACCATGACATTTAATTTAAACTTTGACCAACAATGTTTATTCAATTATTTAGTTAAGTAAAAATAGTACTACTATACTTATCATTATAAAAAGGGTGCTTTGTAATATATTTGCACAGTATATAGAAAAGACGAATATCTTATGATAAAAGTCACGGTGTCAACGTATATTTAAAAACCTAGATAGGACGGTGCTTAACACTTTTGTTTTTTAAGGAGATCCATATTATGTTTTTTAAGGAGACCGTCTAGCCAGCACTCGGTTATTCGGGGCCCAAAAAGTAAAAAACACTCGATTTTTGGAGCATTGATCTCCTTATCCAACGGTTCACGGCTCTCACTCAAACCCAACATTGTCTTCTTCCTAAAGCCCAACGCGCCACCGCCGTCCTCTGCCCACCACCCCGTCGCAGCGCGGTAGGGTCTCGTCGGAGCTTCGACAAGACCGTAACGCCCACGGCGACCTCCTTCTTCCCCTCCCCCTCCTGCCAACGCCATGGCCATGGACGCCCCCACCTCGACCTGGCTTGACCGTCTCCTACGCCGCCAGAACCCTAAATCGCTGCCCTCCCGCCATCCCCACCGCCTGGCCCCTTCTAAGCCCACCAAGTTGGGGAAGAAGAGAGGGAGAGTCGGAGAGAGAGAGAGAGAGAGAGAGAGAGAGAGAGAGAGAGAGAGAGAGAGAGAGAGAGAGAGAGAGAGAGAGAGAGAGAGAGGGTGATGAACCACCGTCGCCGCCGCCAGAACCCTAGTCGTTGCCATCATCTTTTTCGTCGGCACGGGCACGGGCGCGGGTGAGGAGGAATTGAGTGTTGTATAGTATTCCTTTTTTAAGTGAGAAGGATGGAGAGTAAAGAGAAGAAGTGATCTCTAGCACACCCCTTAAGGCCTTGTTTGTTTCATCGTAACTCCTAACCCTCACAATCCCTTAGTTTGGGATGAAATAAACAAGACCTATAGAGCATATATAAAACAGCTAAGGTTCCCATCCGTTTCGTTCTCATCCCTGGATAGAGCATATAAAATAATTAATGTTTAAAGGCTATAAAAGACAATACCATAACACTAGTGAGTTACTCCTTTAGTTCAATTTTAAGGGTTCTAAGTCAAATATTTATATTTTTAACTATTAATTTAAAAAATATGTAGATTCATAACATAAGATTTATGTTTTTAGCTTTATAATGAGAAATGTTTCTATAATAATATAGTTTGCATGTTGTCAAACTAAAAAAAAAGATGATAAAAAATATTAATATTTGATTTAAGGTAAAAACTGATGTTAAAGTAAAATAGAACGACTATTGTCATGGCAAATTCACTCGTGCCATGCAACAACATTCGAGAAAGAGAGAATTCCTTATTTGACACCAGACAAATGACCCGTTCCTTTCTTGGCCCTCAAAAAATTTTCGTTCCCTATTTGACATCGAGTTCAACTTTCGTTCCTTATACGACACTCCGTCGGGTTTGCCATCCGTGAACCGTTAACTGACATGTGGGCCCCACCACCCTTCTCCCCTTAACTGACATGTGGACACCAGACAAAACGACGGCGGCGCTTGGACGGGGCGCATCCACGCGTGGAGGTGGCGGCGCAGGCGCGCTCGCGCGGCCAGGGGCGCGTCCCGTCCCCGCAGCTCACCCCACACCCGCTCCCGTCGCTCCACTTCTTCCGCTCCCTGCCCAACGGCGCCGACCTCCTTGCGCACCCGCAGCACCTCCTCAACTGCTACATCTCCCTCCTCCACTCCTTCGCGCGCTCCAGGGAGACCGCCGGCCCCAACGCCGCCGGCCAGGCGCGGCGGCTCATCGCAGAGCTGCGCGCGCACGGGGACGCTGTCCTGAGGCACCTCACGCCGGCGTCGTCGGCCTCGTTGATCCGCAGCCTCGCGGCGTTCGGACTCTCCGAGGAGCTGCTGTGGGTGTGGCAGGCCATGCGCCTCGCCGGCATTGAGCCGTCCAGGCTCACCTACAACTGCCTGCTGGACGGCCTTGTCAACGCTGGCCTCCTTGACACTGCCATCAACGTGTTCGACGCAATGTCCACGGAAGATCGAGTGCATCCCGACGTGGTTTCGTACAACATTCTCATCAAGGGGTACTGCCGCGCGGGGAGGACGCAGGATGCGATGGCACGGCTTGCGGATATGAGGGAACAGGCAGAGCTCGCGCCGGACAAGGTGACATACCTCACTCTCATGCAGCGCCATTACAGCGAGGGCACGTTTCCACAATGCATAGCACTGTTCCAACTCAGCAAGGACGGGAAACCATTTGAGGCGCTGGCTGTGTTTGAGAGGATGTTGAAGCGAGGTTGCCCATCCAATGCAGTTGAAGATGGCGCAAGAGTCGATCCACGTCCCCACCGTGACAACGACGATGCCCAACTCGCCTCCTGCTGCTCTAGTTCCTGGACGACCTGAGCGCGAGTAGGAGGACGCCGTGGAGCACGCGGACTCCGTCCCCCGTGACGACGACAGCGGCGTTGGCGGCTCAGGCCTGCTGTTGAAGATGGCGTTGAGGAACCTGCGAGCCACGCACCGAGGGACGCCGGCCTCCTTGGCAGCCTTCTTCTCCGGCGCGGGCTCAGACTTCGCGGCGACGGCGACGCTCGAGACGAGAGCCCATCATAGCTGGAGCACTCGGAGAGTCGGAGAAGCTCGACGTGGTGGCACCGTGCGGCCCTGGAGCCGCCGCCGCCGCCTTGCTGCCACGATAGCTCCTCACCGCGGGGATGGGACGCGCCCCTGGCCGCGCGAGCGCGCCTGCGCCGCCACCTCCACGCGCGGATGCGCCCCGTCCAAGCGCCGCCGTCGTTTTGTCTGGTGTCCACATGTCAGTTAAGGGGAGAAGGGTGGTGGGGCCCACATGTCAGTTAACGGTTCACGGATGGCAAACCTGATGGAGTGTCGTATAAGGAACGAAAGTTGAACTCGGTGTCAAATAGGGAATAGAAATTTTTTGAGGGCAAAAAAAAAAAAAAAAAGAACGGGTCATTTGTCTGGTGTCAAATAAGGAATTGTGTAGCCGTCTCTCTTTTCTTTTATCTCTGCCCCTCTCGCGCTCGTTCTCCTTGCCGACCGACGCCGCCGCCGCCGCCTGCGCCTCTGTCGTCTCTCGGCTCTCGCCCAGCGGCAGCCGGCCACCTCTACCGCCAACCCTCTCATCTCCCCTTCCTCAATCGCTCCCCATTCCACGCGCTCAGCCTGGGCTATTGCCGCCTCCCGGAGCTGAGCGCCCAGATCCGAGAGGTGTCAACCCGTGCGGACGGGTGGGAGTTGGGACAAGGCGGCGGCTCCGGCCTCCGGGAGACTGAGCCGACAACTGCGGGCGACGGGGCGAGCTGCGGATCGAGCAGCTTCGATCCGCCAGGGGCGAAACACGATCTCCGTTCCTCCTTCCGACCTTCCCTAAATCATCCTCTCCCGGTCTCGGCCTCCCCCAGATTCCCACCTGCTCCCCTCTCCAGCCACGACCAGGGTTGTGCTTCGCCGCCGCCGCGACCTTGACTCGTCTGCGTTAGCTTCTCCTGATTTGGAGACGCAAGATGGTACCCATCTCTTCGCCCCCCTTGACTTCCCAGAATTACATTTTACTCGTATAGGATCTGAATATGGCGTACCTTCCTAGTGTGGATGGATGGTGTTATTAGATTACTCTGTTCACATGTGCCTGTCACCATCTGGATAGTCTTGGTATTGGAATGCGTCTGGCTGTCTGCGGAAATATTGTGTCATGGTGTATATTCCATTTCCAATTGGATCAATAATCAATCTTGCATCTACCTGTGGCGAAGTTGTATTCATGATCAAGACTCGCGATTAGCCATTTTAAATATGCTTATTGTGAACCAGATAATTAGAAGTTCTCAGAATGCTGAATGCTAGAGCTCGCTAGGGAAGCCTCATAAGGTGTAGATATCCTACTGCTACAGGTGCACAAGCCTATTTAGTAGTACATTGCCAGTCATTTGTTGCAGAATCAAATGGGATTAAGTGCATGTTCGAGACATTTCGTAAACTAGAGTGTGAGACTATTTTACTCTAGTTAGTTATAAACAATCGAGTACCTTTAAATGCTTTTGGCAAGGTAATTCTTAGGTAGAGCAGTGCCTACAAAAATTTAGTATGGTTTTACCATTAAGTGTTGTCAAATAGAATGCAGAATTCCATGAGATATTTGTGGTACTGTATTACCAGAAAAACAGTGTTGTCTTTGATTAATCCAGTGTGTTGCTACATATCCAAAGTTATCATCTGACAACTTTTTTTATGCCCGGATCCAAATTAATGACATGGTCTTCTATATTCAGTTTTTAGCTTACAAGGTATTACCTCCGTTCCAAATTATAGGTCGTTTTGGCTTTTTTTAGATACATAGTTTTTACTATGTACATAGTGTATACCTATGCATAGCAAAAGCTATGTAGTATGTACCTAGAAAAGCCAAAACGACTTGTAATTTGGGACGGAGGGAGTACAATACTTATATTAGCTGCTTGATCTGCAAAATAATAACTAGATGAATTATGTGCACATGGTATTCTGCAAGAGTGCAAAACTGTGATGAAAGGAGAAATCGGCACAAATAAAATGGGGACAAACAAAGAAATTTATGATGCTCTTCAAGACTAACTAACTTTCCAGATTGCTGTCTTGTTATTTTATGGTAAACTCTTCTTACAACAGTTGAGGTAGTACAACAGAAGAAAAGTCAGAAAATAAATGTTGTGGAATTATACTACTTCATGTGGAGTTAAACTGTTAATGAAACCTTTTCATGGGTTATTTACTTTAGATGGGTCTTTTCTATTGGTTTTTCCATATTGGTTATAATAGTTACATTTTGGTTCTGATTAGTTGATGATGCCTAAGTGCAGTTTGGTTTTAAGAAACACTAATAATAAATGCATGAATTGGATGACCAGGTTTATCACTCTAGTTTCGTTGATGATGGGATCAGAAAAGCTTGCAGCTGTCCTTTGCTTCCACTAAAAACTCATATTAAGGGCCCAGCACCAGCCTCTGACCCTGGTATCGTGGCTACACCCATTTGATGATGTAATACTACTTTCACTACTATAAGACCGTACTGAATTTCTTATTTATGTCCATGTTATACAGATAAAGCGGACATTGTTGATGAAGCCATAACTTTCTTTCGAGCCAATGTTTTCTTCAAAAATTTCCATGTGAAAAGCTCAGCAGACAAGCTATTGATCTATCTGACGTTTTATATCAATATTGCCTTAAAAAGACTAGAAGGTTGCCGGACACTAGCTGTTGGGACTAAGGCAATCATTAATCTGGGATTGGAGAAAGTTCCTGTACCTGGGGAACCAGGGTTTCCTTTCCCTGGACTTTTCACTCTTCCCCAGTCCCAGGAGGAAGCAGGTATACAGTTTCGTCTACAATTGTATGCACATAATTATTATTTTCACATAATTATGTTTGTTGTCATTGTACACTGGTTAAGTCTGTAAAACATTTGTCTACCCATGGATTCCAATTGATAAATTGACGATTGTGCATATCTGTGTCTGAATGCAGAATTGTTGAGGAATTATTTGAAGCAGATAAGGGAGGAAACAAGTGGAAGATTGCTCAACTGTGCATACAGAGCTAATGGCTTTCCAAACAAATGGTGGTTGGCTTTTGCTAAGAGGAAGTTCATGAACATTGTCATCCTTTAGACTTGGGCTTTGTACCAACAGGTTTAAGCTGTTTTTTCTCTTATGATCATGCGAAGTATCCACACACAAAAAAGAGAGTTATCCTACATCTCAGTGACAACTGACAAGCAAAGATTTCGATGAGTGGATAGATAAATGTCATAAGTTAATTATTCGTTCCCAGCTTGTGATGGATAACTGTGGAGAACAGTAATTGCCATGTTGTCTTGCCTATTTAATTTCCACCCCTGTTTTATTGGAGAGACGAAATCTGATACTGGGTATGTTCTCCAATGATGTGTCTAAGACGAGACAGCACAGATGTTCTTAGTATTGTACATACATGCTGCAAGTGTGGCATATATGTTGTAAACTTGTAATTGTTAATTATTCACGGCAATTTCACCGTCCCTCGTACAGTTTACAGGATTGATGATTGATCTATCTACAGTGTAAGGTGGGGGGAACTGCATGATTATTCATAGTCGGCGGTTTATTCGATTATATTGGAAGAGAAGGTAGGGTTATTTGGAAAAGAAACGAAAGATGAGCTTGTTTGGCATTAAAAATTTTTGAAACGAAGAATTTGTACGTTCACCTTTTGCCCTTTCCGATCAGAGAATGCAGTATGCACACTCAGCACCCTAGCTGTTGGTTGTTCACAATGCACACTAGCTGTTAATAACTAAGCTCAGCGTAAATCTTTCAATGCACACTAGCTGTTAGTAACTAAGCTCAGCACACTAGCTGTTGGTTGTTCACAATGCACACTAGCTGGTGCAAGAAATTCCGCAGAGCACAGAAATCTTTCAAACTGTCTACAAGTTCACGGTGCAGATCGATTCTTTCAAACTGTTTACACGTTCACGGTGCAGATCGAAAGCGACGGGACGCAGATGGCGCCCGAAGTGAGCACACTGCACACATGCTCAGAGTCTAGTGACATGAGATACCACAGCTAAGAATCCATGCCAACATAGTGAGCACACTGCACACATGCTCAGAGTCTAGTGACATGAGATACCACAGCTAAGAATCCATGCCAACATTCGTTCTTTCAGAAATGAGTTTTTCTAGTCGCCCTCATCAAGTGGGCAAAGCAGCAATAAGTAGCTTTTTGAAACAGAATCAACCATGTCCACTCAAATAAGCGAGATAGTTAACAAGGTATCATAGTAAGGGTTCAAACAATCTATTATGATATGAATATTTAACCACCATATGAAACTGGGCTACACAAGTAGATCATGCTGCAAGCAATAGCCATTAACAAAGTTCTAGCATAGAAAATTAGACTAAGCAGAATATATGGAGTTCCAATTGGCAGAAGAAATAGTCTACGCAGACGCTTGAATGTTCTCTGCAAGGAACCCCTTCCCAGGGGCACGCTTAGACAGGGGACCGTGAACACCAAGCAGCTGCACAAAGGCCAAAAGATGAACCAGTATTACATAGATTGGCCACTTATAGAATAGCCCATAAAGCAAAAGGTCATATTCTGTACATTGGAATTGAATCAAAACAGAAACAATTATTCAAGATCAGTTCTTCATGTGAAGCATATGATGCTTAAACAGCAACACATATATAAATAAGTAACTGGAGCCTTTTTACCTTAGCATTGACACCATCAGGTGCTATCCTACCCTCACTCTTGTACTTCAGATACTCAGCACGGGTGAACTTGGTGAAACCCCTGAAAAATCAAGACAATGCACCAAACAAGTTAAATTCAAACCTTTCATCAATGCCGTGACTTGACATTGGGTTCAACAGCAAAGCATCTTCATTGCCACATACCACTTCCTGCTGCGGATGATCTTTTGGCGGCCAGGGAACTTGAACTTGGCACGGCGGAGGGCTTCTTCAGCGTGATTAGCATTGCTTTCCTTGCAGCGCATAGAAAGGAGGACCTGACCAATGTCCACGCGAGCACAGGTACCCTGGGGCTTGCCAAAAGCACCCCTCATTCCAGTCTGGAGCCGATCAGCCCCAGCACATGAAAGCATCTTGTTGATACGAAGCACATGAAAGCATCTTGTTGAGCCGATCAGCCTCAGGTGGAAGGCATCCTTCCCGGCACTCTTGGTCATGTACTTGTTGCACGCAATGCGGGAAGCCTCAAGAGCCTCACTGGAAACGTTCTCCTTCTCCCAACTCACCGGGTGGACGCAGAAGGGGAACTCATCCACTCCCTTCTTCTTCATCCCAACATCATAGATCCTGATCTTGGGGTCAGCGACACCACGGTGTTAGATTGATCTCTAATCATAACTGGACCCAACGGCCCAGTTGGGCCTTTGATTCGCGCCTTGATCGGGGACGCCCAGCCCACCATGACTGGAGGGCCCCTGTCACACTGCACTATAAAAAGAGGTGGGGGCCGGCGGCTCTTATCACGAGGTTCGCCTGAGCCGAGCTCCCTACCGAAATCCCTAAACCCTAATCCGATCTAGAAGGGCGCAGCCAGTGACGGAAAGCCACCAACCGCGCCGCCTCTGCATCTACACCGAAGGGCTGCCACCACGCCGGACTTCACTGCGCCGCCACCGGTCTTTACCACCGGTCGCCACTGCTCATCACCGTACTCTTCTCCGACTGTCGTTGCCTAGCGCAGACACCGACTCCATGGCGGACACGAGCGGATTCTCCTCTGCGGTGTCAGGTTCGGCACGTTCCTCTATTCCTTCCTCTAATCTCTGCCTAGAACATGTACTAGGACTTGCTACCTATTTACATGAAGTACCCGGCTAGATCTATGCTCCTAGTGATTCTATAAGTTCAACAATGGTACCAGAGCCTCGTTTAGGTATAGATCTAGCTTAACAGTTTAGATCCGTTTGGATGTGAGAAAAGAACAGATCCGAACCCTAACCCGTCGGGAACAAGAACATGTTCTTCGTGCGGTCTTGGTTCCGGGAGAGCTCCCGATGGGCGATGCTGTTCTAGGAGGGCGACCAGATGGTGAGCTCGTAGGCAAACGCAAGCTGTCGCGCCAAAAAAAAGAAGAAACACCGCTGCTTTTTAGGCTTAAGAGGCCGTGTTGTTGGGCCGGAATGACGCAAGAAGGAGGTGGAGCGCCTGGGCTCAGCTGGTCCGTTGGATGGCAGGGAACGGCAGGGATGGAGCGACTGCACCCGGCAGTCGTGAGGGTCGACCGCAGAGGATCTGGTTCCGTAGGCGCTAGGGTCCTGATTTTTTGTGTGTGTGTGTATTGTGGGCTAGGCCATCAAGGCCCATGTGAACCCGAATAATAGTGAAACGAAAAATATCTTTTTCGTATATGTGAGAAAATGCCGGATAGGAAACAGAATGATGTGTTTTTCGTAATAAGTTTTTTTATAAGGGCTAATTGCTAGTTAGCTAAAAAAATAATTTGAATTAGCTCTAGTACCTCCAAACATGAGGACTAATAGGTGGACTAATTTATTTATCAAGTCTTCAAATAGTTGTTAGCCAACTAGCTAGTCAACCTACTCGTAAAAAATAACTAGCTAGTCAATCATATTAATTTAAACAAATTTTTAGCCCAACAAGTAACTAGTCATGTGTATCCAAACAAGTTCTTAAGAAATACAGGATAAGCTTTAATGCTTATTATTGTAGCAACCTTCGAACATTAGATTTTTGTACGACAAATATTAGTTCAAGAATTCAGAAAGCCCTCCCGAGGGGCATCAAGTGAGGCATTTCAACAAGATCCTAACATGTCAAATACCACACACTAAAGCTCTAAGCTCTGTCATGATCTTAGTTTAAGTTTTCGGTTCCTATCGGTATTTGTCTGTTTCTGTATTTCCGCTATCTCATTTTTATTCCCCGGGCTCGTTCTCATTTCCAGTGACGGTTTCCATTCCCCTGGGTCTCATGATAAGCTTTTTTTCCATTTTTTTTAAAAGGCCTTGTTGAACAACATTTTTTATACAAGCGCATTACTCATCTCTAGCTTGTATACCTTGCTCTCGGTGGCAGAGATTGATCAATAAATGTGTGTAACCATGCCATGTGTAGTCACCTCCATAGTGGAGGTCTCATATTTCTAATAGATATAATGAGAATAATTCGTTTCTGTGTGCATAGCGGTTTATGCAAACTTGTATTATCTAATATGCCCAAATCTGGTGTACTAGATAATGCAACATTAGACCTGCATTGAGCACTATGCATGCTTGCATAAGAGTATATGCAGGCAACAAACACGAGCAAATTACTTACTGCATTACACAAGCTTAGACACAGGCTAAAAGCATCTCCAAGAGTCTTTCTTAAACTCACTATCTATATCCTCACTTAGAGAGTCATTTGAATGAAAATCGCTCTCTATATCTTTCCACCTTTCAATAGCTTTTTATATAATGCACAATTTGGAGAGTCACACCAATCTATATCTTTGGCTAGCGAGAAACTAGAAATATAGGATTGCAATATTTGAAGATATCTGCTTGAAAAACTATGGGAGGGCTTTTTTTCATAAATCTCTATTTCTATATGCTCTGTTCGCTTGGCTGATAAGCCATGACTGAAAGTACTGTTGGCTGATTTGTCGTGAAAGAAAAATAATGTTCGTTAACTGAAAAAGTACGGCTTATAAGCCAAGCGAACAGGGCGCTAATGGATCGAACATGTAATTGGCTTAAATTTTCGGCTCTCATCCCTATCTGTTTGTTTTCGTGTTCCCTGTATATCTCATTTCCACTATTGCTCCTGTTTCTGGTGATAAAAAGGCGGAAAAGAAATAGTTAAGGGGTTTTCCCACCGGTTTCAGGCTGTTTTCATCCCTATTCAAGAGTAAATTTAAAGGCCAGGTATCTAAGAAAGTTTATTCAGTTAAATTTTCTTATGCACTAAAACTGTTGACACATTTAGAGATAAGAACCTACGTAAACTAATGCACTTTTTTAGTTTTTTTATTTTCTGCATACATGATAAGCATACTGCCCAGCACCATTAAAGTATCTTTTGTTTGCAGCTTTTTTTTCATTATTCGGAGAAAAATAAACTAGGTCTGTTGTTATTGTTATTATCCCACGGTATATTGGTTGGCATAAAGTTTGAGTGTCCCGTCCGAAGAGAATCCTTTTCGAGACACGGTAATGCTACCGAACGTATATCCGGGATCTTAAAAAAAATCAGACACTCTGCTCCTGCTCACTCTAGCACAGCGACCGGCCGGCCCAAGAGGCCCATCTACGCTCTCGTCTATCTACTCCATTTGCACTGTGACAATCGACAGAGAAATCCCCAACTCCTCGCTTCGCTCATCGCGGCTCACCACGTCGTTCGCCCGCCCCAAGCCGCCTTGCGGCAGCGCCCCCATCCCGCATTGAGCCACGCCATGTCTGCCGCCGCGCCCACTCCGCCTCGTCGCGCCGTGCCCAGTCCCCGCCCCTACACGCCGTGCTCCGTCCCTCGCCCGTCGAGATGCTATCGACGGCGCCGTTCCACACCAAGAGGTCGTTGCCGCTGTCGACGTCGGCGCCGCCGCGATGCTCGACCTCAGCTCGCGACATCAAGATATCCGGAGTGGCCAGACCCGGAGCATGCTTCTCCGGTTGCATCCTTCCTCGGATGTTGCAAGCATGTGTTGCAAGCGTATGTTTAAGTGTTTCAGGTGTTTCATATGCATGTTGCAAGTATTTTATGTGGATGTTACAAAAGTAGATCGGGATGTTGCATATGTTGCAATTGCTATACATGTATGTTGCAAGCGTCGCTTCCAAATGTTTTAGCTGTTTCAGACGGATGTTGCACGTGTTTTATCAGAGTGTTGCATATGTTTCACACTTATGCTGCAAGTGTTTTCATCCTGATGTTGCATATGTTTTTACATATGTTGCAAGTGTTTTTATCTAGATATTGCATATGTCTTGCAATGGCTACACACCTATTTCCCTCATGTTTCAAACGTATGTTGCAAGTATTTCAACTGTTTCAGACCATGTTGTAAGTAGATCTAGTGTTGCACATGTTGCAGTGACCCCATATGCAACAGCGGCCTAGTGCACCTGTTGGCCCGCTTGCATGCACGTGGGTTTGGAGGGGGCGCAAGCGGCAGCGCTGGAAACCGTGCGGGTGTAGATCGAGACGGAGCGGGCGTGGGACACGGAGTGGGCACAGGACACGGAGCGGCGCGGGACCCCACGTGAAGCAGGCATGCAGTGCGGGCGTCCGGACGCTAGCCCCGTCCGGTCGTCCGGGCGATAGCCTTTCCCTGTAGATATGACTCATATCTACTAGATCATAGGGTTTAGGAGATTTATGGATTGCCAATATCAATTCATTTATTTCAAGTTTTCATGTCAGAACCTTTTACACTCTACGATGTCTTGCTTCAAACTCTTTTATCTTATTCTTGTGGGCACGCGGTTAAACGGCACTGTCTGGATGAAAATTTACATGGAGACGTGAATGTAAATCCGAGCGCTCATGATTTTACACAACTCACCACCGGTGTTCAAATTCAAGTGCTAATGATTTTGGATGGCGATCTGGACCAGGCAACTAAGGCCAGGCAACGATCCAGATCCCAGGTCGAAATTGACCGCCTAGCTAGATCTGCTGCCTAGACCAAGCAGCTCCACTAGATTCCCAAGCAAACACGCTTTTAGTGCTTTCAACAGTTTTATCTATAGGCATGTAACAGGAATGCACTGGCGAGTGTGTGTGTCTGAGTGTGGTGCCCGCGTGTGACTTTCTACTTGAAGAAATCATCAACTGGGCTAAAAGAATGTGATCTATGATAAACAATAGAGGGTAGAGGGCCACCTTTGCCACACACCTCTTTTACAATGGATTTTTTTCCCCAAGAACACCATTCAATAAAATTGATGAGTCTAGAATTTGGCACATGATCTATCTAAATGATCCATATTTCCATGTGAGGCCCAATTGTCCTAGAATGTTTGTGATAACTTGATGCTCAATCATGTCAAAAGCATTTCCAAAAACTAATAATAACAATTTCCTCCTTAATGGTGGCGTTGTTGATGTAGATATTCATAGGATGATCATGTCAAACAATCTTGAATTGGCCTGCTCCTAATAAAAACGTAATGATTTATTGTCCTTTGTTTTGGAAAAAAAAAAGGTAACCATATTGAATCCTGTGAACAATAGTGAAGCTTAGTGTCAGCAACCTGTTTGCAGGTACTAATATAAAAGTCTACTTACTTTCCGTATCTCCAAAAATCTGTATGCACTTGTCAATTAATAATATTTGTTCATACAATAATAGATAAGCAAGGCCTATGTTGGTTGAGGGTACGCCTAGACCACCCTCTTCTGTCTGTTCGCTTGGCTGACTGATTTGTTGTGAGAGAAAAATATTGTACCATGGCTGATAAGTTCAAGCGAAAAGTATTGTTGGTTGATATGTTGATTCCTCTATATGAATGATCAATCAATTGAAAACCACCAATGATGTGATGAGAATTGTGTTTCATACCTCCAGCTCTGCTTGGTGAGCTGGCAAAGGTATACTTAGCTATTCGGCCTGTTCACTGGTTGGTTTCTGGGCTGGTTTGGGCTGGCTGGTGCTGGTTTATTGTGAGAGAAAAACACTGTTGGCTGGTTGGTTTGGGCTGGCTGAAACCAACAAGCGAACAGGCTGATTGTTCAAGAACTATAAACAATAAGAACAAGTATTAATACACAGAGAAAATATTATTACCTGCTCCACACCAATGAGAAGGATGCACAGAGAAATATATAAAAACTACTACATCCATGGACATATATACCTTCGCGCAGTAAACTCAACAATGATCCACTGAAAACACCTGTACATCAACAGTATCTGGAACTGTGCTGTTGTTTATTTGCAGGGCTAATGAATGGCAGGGCAGCTCTCCTTTGGCAGGGAAAGGCCAGAAAACTGTTCATGCCTCTCTCAGCCTTCATGCCAGAGGAGAGCTGCACTGTGATTCTCACCCTGAGCTACTTCTCTTTACCTCCTTCAACTGCCTGCTGTTGATGCTTGTTCAGATCCTTCTTTTCCTCCACTGTTTCCTTGCCTTGTAGTTTTATGTTTCCATGGCCTATATATACCACAAAGCTCTCCGTTCAAAATCTGGATATCCCTCCGAATATGCTCAAATCAGGACCTTGTTCGAGAAGCTAACTAACTGTCACTTTTGAGTTTGGTTCATGTTGATAGAATTTCTTCCCTCATTGCCATTTGATTGCAGATGACATGCTTATAGTTCTTCTTGCATTGGAAAAGGAGGCCGGTATTAACATAAGCATGCATCCAGTAAACCATGCCTGAGACATGTCCTTTTCAAGATCCTATTGATGCTATGCTTTGTCGTGGGACATTCTTATGGATCTTCCCTTGACAAATCTAGAGTGGATCTGATTCTTTTTTTTTTTTTAAGAAAAGAGAGAGCAATAGCTTTGCATGCAGGTTGAAGGGCTTTTGGATCTTGAAAGGCCATGTGGAGCGTACATTTAGTCAGATTAACTAAATGACTGTTCATCCTATTTAGAATATAATATTGCTCATTAACCAACCAAAATAAAGCTCGTCACACAGCAAGTCATTGAGACTAACTCTATTGTGTAGATAGAAACAAGTGTCTGAAGAGCAACACATTGTTTCTTTGTAAGGTGTAAGTTTTTTAACTGTAAGATTTTTCCACGAATAAATGCATGCATGCTGATAATTACTGTATTTGTTTAGTTGGTGTATTACAACAGCAAGCATGTGTGGCCAAGTTTGGCACAAACCAAGCAGCCCCGCACTTTTGAATGGATAATGTGCCTTTGGCACTTCCTAAATATCATGATATAGACTTCTCCTTGTGTACAAAACCGATATATGCAGTCCTAAATTTTCACCAGAATAAAAGATCAAACATCTCCTAGAGGACAGTAATAACGACCTCAGAATTTTTAATTAACGTAATTCTTTTTTGTTTGTGAAATGACCATGTCATGCTTTACATTTGCTTGAAAAGACCAAGCTTACATGCTTTGATGCCATTTGCCTGTGAGTAGGTCATATAGTTTGGGCATAGTGATGAAGAAAACTGCGAAGTACCTTTTTTTTTTGCAAAAAGAAATGCATTCTTCCACATTCATTCACAATATTTTCCCTTTATGTGTGCAGGAAAAATATCAAAATTCAACGTTGTTATGGTTGCATATTTGTGCACCAACTGAGCTGTATTTGGCGTGGTCGCATGCATGGCAGCATGGGGCACTGTGGGTTTTGTGATTGGTGGCAATGTGGCTGATGAATTGTGAGTAAAAGAGAGATAATTGATAGATTTTTGCAGATTAAGCAAGCTGAAAGTGAGTACTATATATTTGGAAATTTCTATCAACCAGAAAAATGGGAATCATATGAACTTAGAAAATCATGGGCAGAGATAATTTACATTGACTCAGTAGCAACTAAACATATTTTCCAGAAGCTTACAATATGTAATTTGTAATCTGAAGTAGTTTTAAAATACATCTTTACTAATCCATATTACTATGGAACTGAGCCTAGCTCAGTTGATGGGAGCTGGGAGTTGTGGCCATGTTGCTACCAGATAGGTTCAAGTCCTCTTCAACTTGAGTTTAGGGGGATGAAGTAAAATGAGAGTAAGTTTGTTGGTAAGCAGGATTTGGTTAACTGCATGAAGTATTTTAGTGCCTCAAATTTACGTGGCCTTTTGGCACTGAGGGAGCTCAAATTTGCATGGCTTTTTGGCACTTTGGTACTTCTTAAAAGGGACCAAATGCATATCAGGTTATTGACAGATTGAAAGGGCATGCAGTGAGATGTTCCTTGTTGAAATATAATATCAAAGACACGTTTTTAGGGAAAATATCAACAGGACATCTTCACACGAAGAGGAATAATCATAATGGTCCACCAATTGCATGTCTAAAATAATCATGTGCTAGTGTTTACATGCTGTACTACTAGCAACAATATCAAAGGGAAGAATATATGTTGAAAAAGGTTGCCTTTTTGGATCAGATGAGAATAGGGACTACTCTGATTTTCTTGTGCAACTTGAAGACAGTCCTTACTAAGAAGCATATCCAGACAGCATATCCATATCATTTGTCAGAATTCCTGCTATTTCTCTCTATAATCGGTAGAAGACAACACAAAGCTAGAAAAAGACTAGGCCAGAAGAAGAATTGAAGATAGGGAAACTACAAGAGAATAAGGGTGATAAGCCCAACATTGGGTACTCAGGGTGAGAATCACAGTGTAATTCTCCTCTGGCATGGATCTGTCAACAATGCTACTGCTATCCCTACCAAAGGAGAATTGCCCTGCCATTCAGAATTAACCCTGCTAGTAACACATGTGTAAGCATACCTCACTTGTAACAGAAATAGAACGAATTTCAAGCACCCAAAACACATAGTGCATTGTGTAACTAAGGAAGAGTGTTGTCTAAGATAGAAAGCAACATTCCTTCAACATTAGTGGAACTCCAGAAAAACTCTATATTTATCCTCCTTAAAATACAAGATATCGAAGGTTTAAAGTTTGTCTCAAATTATAAGTATTCTGTATTGGGCAAAACCTTAGAGTAACTCCAAGAGACTCTTTATATCCTTTCTAATTTATAAGAATAGATATTTTGGTGAAAAAATATCATTCAACTAGCTCTTTAACTAAATCTTCAAATATAGATATCTTCTATTTCGGATTTCTCGCTAGCCAAAGATGGAGAGCAAGGATAGCTCTACAAGGTATAAAAAAGTTGTTGGAGGGTATAGAGATATAGAAAGCGATATTTACTCAAATTACTCTCCAAATGATGATTTAAAGAATAATTTTTAGAAAAAAAAAACTTTTGGAAATGCTCTTATTCATGTGTGCATGTCTTTTAAACCCCATCCATGCATGTATCCATGCAAAACTTTTGAACACCATCTTACTCAAAATGACTCATGTGATTGGTAGCCAAAAGCAATGACATGCATGCCTGCCTGTCTTTTTAAATTATGTGTCACTAGAAAATTAAACAAGTTAACAACCAAACTAACTAATTAGTGAGGGAAAAGCAATCCTTTGCTAGACTCTATATTTGACCCTAAAATTGCTTGAATACCTTGCATTTCTTTTCTTTTCTTTTTTTTGAGGGGGAATACCTTGCATTTCTGGTGAAGGGGGCACTTGACATGAAAGGTGCATACAATGTTTTTTTAACCTCAAAGACCTCTAAAATAGAAACCCAACAAAAAAAATAGAAAACTCCAACAACCTTTCTATGGTGAGGTGGATGGCTAGCGGCATATGCAAGCTATATCTAGGATGCAAGATAGGTGACTTACTATTTTAGAAAGCTAGATACAATAGCTGTTGGACTCTCTCTTTTTTCCTCCAAAATACTCAAATATAGATTACACAACATGGATAGCTCTTCTGTTGGATTTGCTCTTATGATCTTTAATTCAAAGGTACTTTGTATCTCTAGCAAATCATCGAACACATGATTGATGGTCATAAAACAAGGGAGCAGTTCAGTTTTTGTCACACAAACTATTGTATGCGTTTATTTTTTACCATACAACTGGAAAACCAAAATTAGTTTACCACTAAACTATCGTTACTACACATACTCGACTATCTAGTAGGTTCCAAAGGTGGTTTTGTATTTTTTTTAAATCAATAAAACTAGTTATTTTCTAAAAAGAATATAACTTATTAATTCTAAATCATAAAAATACACCACTAGTTCTATTTTTCTAAAAATTAAATAATGTGTCCATTAGTGTTAGATTTGAAGGTATTTAGAACTTTGTAGTGGTATTAGTGTTTTATCCCTTGTAGTCATGCACATTATTTATTCAAATCAACATTTTGTGCTATATTCAACATATAGACCAGTGACCAACAAAATTCATACTCAAAGTAGAGTATCAAATATGTTGTTTAAATTAACCAAATTATCTTTTAGAGGATGGTGATGCCATGTTAATTGTAGTGGTCAAGTATGATCTATATGTGATGGAGTAAGGCACCTGCGAGGTTGGTGTTGTCTTCTAGATCTTCTGTTTACTCTTTTTCTACTATGAATCTCTTCATCAATATTAGGTATAATATAGTACAAAATGATGATTTAAATAAGTAACAACCATGATTACTTGTAGTGGAACCTACCCACCTAGATTTTCTGCATTTACTTTGATAGTTCTATCATGTTTGTCTTTTAGCGAATGTATAGCTCACATAGCTAGGTTACTTGTAGTGAAACCTGCTGAAGGATCGAAACGGGCGACCAGAGGGGGGGTGAATGGTCGCGGAAGCCAAAAATTTATAACCCTTCCCCTAAACATAAAACCTGACTAAATCACGTTTTTTAAATCTGGAAAGAACTCTATATACCTAGTAAACCTGATGTGGACGAAAATCCGTAACTCCGATCGACCTAAGAATTTGTCAGATTAAACTAGATGAAATTACGAAACTAACCTAACTGGAATCACGTCAATCTGACTTACGGATCTTGAGATAAAA
This sequence comes from Miscanthus floridulus, assembly GCF_019320115.1. Taxonomy (NCBI): domain Eukaryota; kingdom Viridiplantae; phylum Streptophyta; class Magnoliopsida; order Poales; family Poaceae; genus Miscanthus; species Miscanthus floridulus. Next base: position 32,724,397 of record NC_089587.1, read on the forward strand.
ATAAAACAAGCAGACTATGTCAGATGCTAACGAGAATTGTAAAGAACAAATCGAGATGCACAAGATCAATCATTATAGATGAAAGATTAAATTGAGTAATTGAACTTACAAAAGTGCATCTAGCCTCCGCCCGAACATCCTCCCTCTCTTAATCGGAGAGATCAACAAAAACCTTACACTAGAATTCAAACCCTAGGCTAAACCGGAGAGAGGAAAACTGAACCGTGGAACCCCGGGGCATGAGTACTGTTCACGGGTACGGTTCATGCATGAATAGTAACTCACCGGGAGTCCAAACCGTGCCCCTTCTCAACCCTAGGTGCCACATATTTATATCTCCAAAGGGTGGCACGACCTATTTTCACATAACCCCCTACGCTAAATAAATCCAACGTAGGGGCGTAAATTCTAATTACGTCCTCCATGGCAAATTCCGCGATGTCCGCGATCCCTCCATCTCCGCGATGTGATCCTCGCGATGTCGCCGCACGACCATCCGAAATCGTATCGCGATCGCCAGAATTTCCATCTTCGGCCAACGCACGCCGCACGAGCGTCCCGGTACGATGCATGGCTTTGTGGCTCAACCAGCGAACTCCGGATTTTGTGGCGTAATCTGGAAACCTCCCTCGACGTCCTCCCACCGTGTAGCCAGGTACAGTAGACGTACACCACACGATCGCCTGTCCCTCGAACGCAAGCCTCGATCCGCCCTTCTCCGCCCCCACGGTTCTTCGGCACGGCATCCTATCCTCGTTCTTCACTCGTCGCCGCATGTACCTTGTCTCCACCTGTCACCTACAACCACAACCTGCCGAGAGATACGTCACACGCACACCGTGTTGTCAATCGCTCATCACCAAGGTGCTAGCACACCGGCATCTCACCTGCCCACCTAGATTAAGTCCTCGACTTGACATAAGTGCTTGTATTTTTCTGAATTTATTATAGAATTTAACAGTATCATTCTTTTAATAGTAGATGATGTGTCCATCAAATAGCAAGACACTTTCGGTGACTTCACCGATTTTAAGATATGTCAACTTAGTCTTCTAGAATTGCTTGTAAGAATAATGTGTGTGGCTACGTGTGTTTATGGGAATGGGGGTGGGCAATGTGCGTCTCTAAGTCTGTGAGTGGGGTATGGTTGGGTCACATAGTCACAGTTAGCGGTTTGTATGTTGTCTAAGTCTTATATATATAGCTTTTTTGTGTTCCAGATCGACTAATTGTAATAGATGGCAACACTTGGGTAATTAGTAGTGATTAGGTAGGCTGAAAACATTAAGATTTCGTAATTTTGTCGTCATGGTAATGAAATTCAGGTTCGGCCATCATAGAGTCAAACTATAGCATTTTTTTTTTGAAAAAATACTGAAAACTAAGAACTTTTATGTGAAAAGAAGTTCAAAACTCGGGCGAAGTCCACGATCAGCTTATTAGATGTTGTCTCTCTCTCTCTCTTTACTGTAAGTTACTGTCAATGCCAAGGACTCAAAAAAAAAAACGTTAAGCCAAAGCTTCCAACCAGACTGAAGCAGAGCATCTGAACATCTACTACAGGGTTCTGAATGGCAGGGCAATTCTCCTTTGGCAAGGAAGGGCCGTGGCCTAGCCCTGTGGCAAGCTTCTCAGCCTTCATGCCAGAGGAGAACCGCACTGTGATTCTCGCCCTCTTCACACATGGACATGCTCGATCATGGCACCATCCTCTGCTCTGCTTGCCATTGTTCTTTCCTCTGTTTGCTTCTCTTCTTCTCTCTCCCTCACCTAGCTATCCATGTCCTTCCTCTGGTGCCTGCCAGCTATCTATATATGTACTCCCTGTCTCTAAATGTTGGTCATCACGATTTGCGTGCCGATAAATTTGACTCGATTTATAGAAAATACGTGCAACATTTCTATCTCCAAATAAATTTATTAAAAAACTAGATTCAAATATCTATCTAATGATACTAATTATGTATCATAAATATTAATATTTTTTAATATATATTTAGTCAAAGCTGTTTCACGGGAAGCGAAAATGACATACATTTAGGGACCGAGGGAGTACGCTGCAACCACCAGAGGGAAGATGTGAAGAAGAAATCTGGATATGCTCGGCATGTGCTACTCCCTCCGTCCCCAAATAAATCAATTCCTACAATCCGTGCTGGTCAAACTTTTATAGAAAAAAGTAACAACATCTATGTCATAAAATGAGTACCTTATGAAAATATATTTTATGGTAAATCTAATGATACTAATTTGATATCATGAATCTTAATGTTTTTTAAAGAAATTCGGTCAAAGTTTAATTTTTTTGACTTAAGACAACTTCAGAAACCATTCCAGGGAAGCTTCTCTCTTCTTTTTTCAGCTGGCTGCCTGGCTGGGCTGCGTTGCATGCATATGTGCCGGTCTTGCTGCCATGCATAGAAAGCAGCACATGCATGTTGCATGGCTCTCCTCCCTCCAATTCATCCTTCCCCTCTGTGTTTGGCCATGGACCATGGTGTCATCATCCAGAATAATCCATGGCACTTTTCCCTGTCCCACCTAGCTAAGCTTAGCCTTCTTGCTCTCGTTAATTAATTGTTTATTAGATCTTTGTCGAACGGCCGTCGCTGCTCAGATTAAAAGATAATATAGCAGCTGCAATTGCAGTTCAACAAAGTGTAGTACAATCTACAAATGATGCTGTGCCTTCATCGCCCAGCTAGGCTTGGGATACGATACGATAGCATATGAGCGGCGGATGCAGCGACCAGCGAGCAGACCAGAGCATTACAAGTTGTACTTGCAGTTGCAGGGATGGACGCCATGCACACACATGGAAATGGAATTAATCCTATCATGTGGACCATGCATGAATAATCGCATCTCGTCAAAGGAAAAAAGAAACATGATTGAGCCGTGTGCCTTTTTCGTGTGTGACAGTTGTGCGTTGCCGCTGGACATTCGCATGGATCTTCTCCAGTCTGTCGCTACGGAATCTGTCTCTCCATTTTGTGAGATTGTGCAATGCCGTCTAGCGAAGGGGCTGGCTAGCTGTTGGGGCTCCCAAGAGCCGCCTGCCCCTCTCATCCTGAATTCCTTGCTGATCGTTTGTTTAGATGCAGAGCAGTCGGTTTGTCTCATCGAGCAGATATATCATACAACTACAGTTCACACTCGGTTAAGCAACAACAGCCAAAGCCACATACCTTTGCGATCTTCTTCTTCTTCTTCTTTTTTGCCAGGCTCCTCGTCCTCGATCAGAAGAGGCGGCGGCCTTTCGTTGCTTAACAGGCATGCATGTGACCTATCTCCATCGGAAAGCGATGGATTCTGGCTTGCTTTTGTTGGCACGTAGGAGTATATATCTTTTTTTTTTAGATTTCTCCGGCTGACCGGCCTTGCTTTATCGGCGCGGGCGCGGCGAAAGGAGGACGGCGCATGTCCTGCCGGATATGCCCTTTCCGGCATGGTATAAGTATGCGACGCCGCCGTCCCTCTTCTCACCAACACCCCAAAAACGGCATGCCAACCTTCAGTATGTATCTATCCTTGAAGCATGTGTTTGTGGAAATGTGGAGGTCCATTGCTGGGCAACCCTCCGTTGGCAGGTGCGACGAAACGAACCCCTACCCTGCCAAAGGGGATTTGCCCGGCGATGCGCCTGCACACACTTCTTGTTGTTTCTACCTCCAGATCAAGGTAGAAGAAGACGGTGCTCCAGCCGGCCTTCTACATTCGGCCTGTCTTCGGTCCATCAGACAAGAGCCCAATATTCGGTCTGGGTTGAACAAAGCCCAAAACCCATCACATGGTCCCCAAAAAGCCGAAACAGGCCCATGAAAAGCCTATCCCAGCTCCCACCACAACCCCGGCTAGGGTTGCTCCCTTTTAACCTCGCGCCGCCACCCCTTTCATCTCTCGACGCCCATCTCCTCCACCATCCGCCGCCGCCGAAGGAGAAGGAGAAGAGGATCCGGCCGTCTCCTCGCCCCCATGGTACCGCCCCCATTCCATCCTCGTGCTCCCATTCCCATCTTCCTCTTCCTCGTCCTGCCTGTTACATGTGAAGCTAACTGGCGCGGCGTTCCGCAGGCGTCCGAGAAGAAGCAGTCCAACCCGATGCGGGAGATCAAGGTGCAGAAGCTCGTCCTCAACATCTCCGTCGGGGAGAGCGGCGACCGTCTCACCCGCGCCGCCAAGGTGCTCGAGCAGCTCAGCGGCCAGACCCCCGTCTTCTCCAAGGGTGAGTGTGTGCTGAGGTCTTGCGGCTCCGTTTCTTGCCTTTCGCTGACGGGGGTGCGTCCTTTTGCCTGCTGCTGCGTTGGTCTTGGTCTTGCAGCGAGGTACACGGTGCGGTCGTTCGGCATCCGGCGTAACGAGAAGATCGCCTGCTACGTCACCGTGAGGGGCGAGAAGGCCATGCAGCTGCTTGAGAGCGGCCTCAAGGTCAAGGAGTACGAGCTGCTCAGGAGGAACTTCAGCGAGACCGGGTGCTTCGGATTCGGCATCCAGGAGCACATCGACCTTGGTATCAAGTACGGCTCCGTCTTACTTTAGGAGAATCTTAGCTATGATTTAAGGCCACATGTTGTGCCAGTACATTCTTGTTTTTTCGATGTCAACTGGTTCCGAGCTTATGGGTTGCTGTTGTTGTTAGAAGCTTCAAAATTTCGGTCCTCTATTTCCATGTGGTCACTTAGGTAGTGTTTGGATCCTAGGACAAGGAGGGATGGGATGGGACAGCCCCGGGACGAGGGTTGTTTGGATCCGAGTCAAGCGGGGACGAGGGCGTCCCATGAGCGAATATTCGCTGAAGATCCGGGCGCGGTTTGCCCCTCAAAAAAGAGCGGACGGGGACGGTCGTCGTGGGACGAGTGCTGCATGGCCCGCACGCGTGTGTGAGAAGAACGAGATGAGGAGCGGGGGCTTGCCGCAGTTGAGGAAGAAGGAAGAAGCAGGGACTCACCGGAGTCGAGGAAGAAGCGTGGGCTCCGCCCCGACCCGATGACCTCCGCCCCCGGCCCCGGCGACCTCCGCCGTGCGTGCGGGCTCCGCCTCCGGCCCCGCCGCACCGGTGAGCCGCCGAGATGCGCCGCCGCCGCCGCCGCTGCGCGGGTGAGCTCCGGCCTCGCGGCCGCACGGGAGAGGATGGGAGGAAGAAGGACGGGCGCGCGGGAGCTCGAAGATGGAGGAACCCAGCGGGGCGAGCATGTTGCCTCGCGGGCCACCGCGCAGGTGAGAGCCGCCGCCTCGCGGGCCTCCTCGTGGGCGAGCGCAAGCACGCCGCCTCGCCAGCCACCGAGCGCCGGCGCCTCGTGGGCGTGGGGCGAGCTCGGAGGAAGGAGGCACCTCGTGGGCGCAGGGTGAGCTCGGAGGAAGGAGGCACGGGGCGAGCTCGGGGGAAGGAGGCGCGGGGCGAGCTCGCTGGGGAAGCCAGGCGCCGGCGGAGGAGACGAGGTGGGCAGTTGGGATCGAAGAGATAAGGAGAGGAAAGAGAAAAGAAGAAAAAAATAAAAAAAACTGACAATTGGGTCCCACCTGTCAGTCGCTAATCCCACTTTTATTGTCTTCGGTCCAAACAGAAAACGGGTTCGTCCCATCCCTCCTTAACCAAACAGAAAATGGAGCCGTCCCATCCCACGAATCAGAGTCAGGACTGTCCCACCCCACTTTGACTCTCAACCAAACGCTACCTTAGAGGCGAAACCAGTGTTTGCAGTGATAATCTGATGCTAGTAGAATCCTTGGATTTCTACTCCCGTTGTCCATTAGCTCCACCCCAGTAATTGTTTCTGAACATGACAGATGCTTTAGTTCACTATTAGCATGTTTTTAAAATTGACTAAAACTTTCGCCCTATTCTTTTAGGCTTGTTTGGCTTATAAGCCGTACTTTTTCTGCCAACGAACAATATTTTTCTCTCACACCAAATCTGCCAACGGTAATTTCAGTCATGGCTTATCAGCCAAACAAGCCCAAACGAACAGGGCGTTTGTTTTAGGTGTTTGTTGTTTAAGGCTGAGGTAATAGGCAACTTTATTAACAGAGCATCCAGAAATCACAACTCGTTCTGCAGTTATTGCATAGTTAATTGTCATACAAGTGGATAATATTTTCTTCAGTCAGTGCAATGCCAGTTCAGTGGAAGTTTACAGTTTAGTCTGTGTGCATTGTTGGTACAATGCAGTTCTTGAACTTTGTCATCTGCGCAGAGTCTATCTGGTTTTGCATATTTACATTTGGTGTTTGTTCCTACCGTTAAAACTGAAATGTGCTCCATATATATAATTTAATTGGCGGTTTATCTTGTTGTTTCAATTTTTGTCTGATGAGCCTTGTCACTATTATTTGAGGCATTGGTTCCTTACTCCTTATGCAGTAAAGAATGTACCAATAGCCATTTAATGACCTGAAATATTAGCTGGTGTCAGCTGTGCATTGCTAACATGAATCAAGCTATACTGCTACACCTTGTAAATTTTTAATAAGTCACACACCAATGCACAAATTGTAATTATGTCGGCAGAGGCGATAGTTTTCAATATGCTCTGTTTTTAGTTGATGTATTATCTCCAGAGCCACTGAGCGATATCTTATGTATTGTGCAGGTATGATCCATCAACAGGCATTTATGGAATGGACTTCTACGTCGTGCTCGAGCGTGCTGGCTACCGTGTTGCGCGCCGCAGGAGGTGCAAGTCCCGTGTCGGGATTCAGCACAGGGTGACCAAGGAGGACTCCATGAAGTGGTTCCAGGTCAAGTACGAAGGCGTCATCCTCAACAAGGCTCAGGCCAACACGTCTTAAAACCTCACCTGTGGGCGAGGTTTTTATTCAATTTGTATTCTCTGGCCAGATGTTTAGTCTACTAGCAGAACTAAAATCGATGTATGAATTATTTCTGTGCCCGTATCATACTCTGTGCTGTTGCTTGAAAACATGTTGGTCTGATCTCCTAGCGCAGCTTGTGATCTGGCTTTTCTTTGGTTACATGCTTTATCTAATTACCTGCGTTTAAGTTTTTTTTTTGTTTACAAATTACTGTCACCCCTTTCTGGAAAATTGAAGCTGACTGAGGAAAGGTTTCTAATGTTTGTATTTGGGTATCGGCACAGTACGGACATTTGTGTAGTGATTGTGGTCTCTACAGATTTTCTTCAAAAGGGTGGTAAAATTCCATAGGTGAATACAGAGTTCCTGTCATCAAGCCATCAGGGAGTAAGAAACTAGAGTACGAAGCAAGGACTTTGTTTTCTTAAAAATTATACACTGGTATTCTTTCAACCTAGGGCTAGGGGAGACATTCCTGAAAACAACAGACAGTAAATCCGTAATGCGTTTGGCTCCTGCTGTGTGTCTATGTTCTCGTGTATATGACATGCCAGTGTCCGATCGGCACGGCTAGCGTCTCGGACGTCCGGATGGACGCCTGCGTCCGCATCTGTTTCTGCGCCTGACGCTGACATCTGCTACTCTCGAGAAACTACGCCCCCACTTTGCTCCTTCGTTCGCGCCCCCTCTACTTTTTGCCTGCACCCCCCCACCCTCCGCTTGCCACATCTGCATGCCACACGGGGACTGCCTGTGCCCTTGCTGCCATCGCCCTCCACTTCCCATACTTGCTGCCGAGCAGCGCTCCATCCCTCCGCACCCCCCTACACTTGCAAGCACGGCGCCCAAATAGTTGTAGCAGGCGGTTGTGGCAGGTGAGTTACATTACAACATGTGCAACATACCGATCTACTTTTGAAACATCCAGTTGAAACACTTGCAATATTTGTACGAAATGGCTTAAACACTTGCAGCAAATGTCTAAACACACTTGCAAAAGCACATGAAAACTCTTAAAAACCATTCCAAACATATGCAACATCCAGATAAAATAGTTGCAACATATGTGTGAAACATATTGTCAGTGTTTCGGATCACCGATGAGTAAATTTGTATCTGCGCGTCTGGCCCGGATGGTGTGCTCGAAGGACACAAGGATTTATACTGGTTCGGGCGGAATGTCCCTACGTCCAGTGCGCTGCTGCTCGTGTTACCGGCACTTGTTTGTAGTAGGGGTTACAAATGGGTGAGAGAGGGAGAAGTTCCCAAGTCTCTTATGAAAAGATCGAATGGAGTAGTGTCTTGCTGAGCTCGTTCAGCTGTGTGCTCGTTTTGCTATGTGTTCGCCGTGAGCTCGTCCCCCCTCGTGGGGCGTCCTGCTTTCCCTTTTATAGGGGAAGGGGGAGACGCCGGTTACAGAGAGAAAGGAGAAAAGTGAGGAAGAAGAAGGCCTCCAGGGCCGCCGGGTCCTTCTCCTTCATGCGGGTCCCACCGACGTTGTAGATGGTGATGGGGATGGCTCCATGCCGGGCTTCTATTCACGTGCCATGCCCCGGCGTCATTAGCTGGTCATGGCGCCCCATCTCGTCCTGGCGGACGGCGTGGTGAACCGACGTGCCAATCAGCAGCCGTACAGGGAGTAGGCAGCGTAGTGACTATGCACCCATCACTGTTGGCGATGTGAACCCCCAGGCGTGGCCTGACATGGCCATGGATCACATCAAGACATGCCTGCTTCCTACCCGATGTCAGAAGTTTGACCTCGTGGTCGTACCTTCTGACCCGTAGTGGTTGGAGGCGGTATGGGTCCCCGTTGGGCGAGATGGAGCCCGCGCCCCAGGGGTCGGGCGAGACGGCTCCCGTACCCTAGGGGTCGGGCGATACAGAGCCCACGTCCCCAGGGGTTGGGCGAGACGGCTCCCGTACCCTAGGGGTCGGGCGATACGGAGCCCACGCCCTTAGGGTCGGGCGAGACAGAGCCCGTGCCCTCAGGGTCGGGCGATACGAAGCCCACACCCCTAGGGTCGAGCAAGACAGAGACCGTCCCTTCGGGGTCGATCGAGACTAAAATACGTCTTTGATTATCTAGGCGAGTCATCGTCTGCAGTCCTCAAATCCCTTCTTCGGGTATCCCTAATACTGATACCCGACAGTAGCCCCCGAGCCTGTGAAGGAGTAGGATACTCCTTCATAGACTTTTTTGGATGGAGTGACTTCGAGGGCCTCGATCTTCTGTTGCCCGCAGGATGCCTTGGTGGGTTGCGATTCCCCTCTGTCGCGGCAGGACTCCTTGGGAGCATGTAGCTGTAGGATTCGGGGGGTCATAAAAGATTTCTCTTTATTCCGACCCCTCCCTAGGATCTGATCGATCTGCCATCGTCATGCGACCATGTATTTGGTCTCCTTGCGAGTACAACTTCCCTCAAGCCCCCGTGAGTTGCTGGGGTCCGATCGAGGGGTTAGCTCGTCTTTGTGATCGTCATCCCTCAAGCGTTTTTTAATAAAATAGAGGGGCTAAACGATGCCATGTTTTTCCTTGATGGATGAATCATGGTGCTCGGTGAGCTATTAACGGGCTAGTCTGAGTGGGGCCACAGCTTCCTGTTCGTGAGGGTCCGACATGGGTCAGCTGGTGACCAACTCTAGATTCTTGGCGGCCAATCCATATAGTTCTTAGGTCCGTTCGTCCAGTCCCAAGGGATCGTTGCCTTTCTTCAAGAAAAAACCATGGACTGGGAACCGACGAAGACTCGAACGTGGGCTAGGATGCCCGCGGCGCTCGTGCGCCCAGGTACTGGCCTTTAGTGGGCCCATCCCTTTCCACCCTCACTCTAAGGGTGCCCCAGAGCGGTTGTGAACCCGTCGGTGGGCCAACCATCGAACTCCTAGGCCTGAATGGGTCGTAGGAGCATTTTTAGCTCTGTATCCCTCGTTACATGCGATAGTTCTCGGCCCACCGATAAGGGTGAACCGTCATTCGATGCATCCTTCAAGGGAGTGGCTAGAGGTAGCGTGCATGCGTTTCTCGAAGAGACAATGTGACGTGGTGCGATAGGCGCGTAAATCTAGGCGGACAGTTCGCCTCTCATCGCACCCCACCTTATAAATAGCAGCCTCCCCCTTCACATTTTGGCACACCAAACCGCAATCTTGCCTTCTCCGCCTCTCCAACGCCGTCGTTCGGATCTGCTGCGCATGCTAATCCATCGTTAGCACCCTAGATCTGTAGCCTTCATTTCTCTGCCGCTGCCTTCACTTCTCCGCCATCACCTTCGCCTCCCATGGAGTCATAGTACCGCTCCGACGTCACCCATGTGCGCATGGAGGGCCTCGTCAAGCATGGTCTTCTTCGCGGGAGGAACAACACGGCGGAGTGGCTCGTGCCCAGTCATGAGGATGCGCAGGCACCGCCCGATGGCTACGTCGTGTCCTTCACACCCTTCCACGAGCGTGGACTCACGATTCCTCCCCATCCGTTCTTCCGGGGACTGCTGCACCACTACCAGATCAAGGTACAACATCTGAACCCCAACGGGATCTAGCACATCGTGGCCTTCATCATGCTATGTGAGGGATACCTAGGGGTCGAACCCCACTTTGAACTATGGAGGTATTTCTTCTCCGTCTCCCTGCCTAAGAAGGAGAGAGGCAGGGAGATCCCGGTGCCGATGGGATACATGGGCATCCACCTCTATGGGCGGTGGGCGGCCGAGTACATGCCTAGTGAACTGTCTAGATCCAACAAGGGGTGACATGCACATCGGTTCTATTTGAAGAACAACTCCGCCGCCCCCTTGCCGATCTTCACCAGGCGCCTGATCGAAGAGGCGCCGCCATCATGGCCGTGGGGGCCACCCATCAAGGAAAAGAAGAGGATGCATGACCTCCTTGAGACCAGTGTGTTCCTTAAGAACCACGACCTCTGTGGGGCCAGTGTCATCGGGGCATATCATGTGAGGAGGGTGGCGCCGCTGATGGCACGCGCCCTCCCGCTGTACGGGATGACGCCCAACGCGCAGCTCAATGGGACAGTGCTCACCCAAGGGCCGCTCCATGACAGTGAGGTCGCACAGCGCATCAAGGAGGAGACGGCTGAAAGATCCTAATGGCTAGAGGGGGTGAATAGCCTAATAAAATTTCTACAACAACACTTAACAAAATAGTTAGACAATTATGAGGCGAAGCAAGTGTTGCGCTAGCCTACTCAAAATGCAAGCCATCTACCACAATTCTAGTTTAGATAGTATCGATTCACACAAGAGCTATGACACTACCCTATGTTAGTGTGCTCTCAAAGGCTAACTAAAGAGCCACACCAACCAAGCAAGCAAGCTCTCACAACTAGCTACACTAAAGAGCTTGTCAACTAGTTTGTGGTAAAGTAAAGAGAGTGATCAAGAAGGTTATATCGCCGTGTAGATGAAAGAACCAATCAATCACAAGGATGAATAACAATGAAGACCAATCACCTCGGAATCAATGATGAACACAATGATTTTTACCGAGATTCACGTGCTTGCCGGTAAGCTAGTCCTTGTGGCGATTCACTCACTTGGAGGTTCACGCGCTAATTGGCTTCACACACCAAACCCTCAATAGGGTGTCGCACAACCAACACAAGATGAGGATCACACAAGCCATGAGCAATCCACTAGAGTATCTTCTGGCTCTCCACCGGGGAAAGGTCAAGAACCCCTCACAATCACCACAATCGGAGCCGGAGACAATCACTACCCTCCGCTCAACGATCCTCGCTGCTCCAAGCTGTCTAGGTGGCGGCAACCACCAAGAGTAACAAGCGAAATCTATAGCGAAACATGAACACCAAGTGCCTCTAGATACAAACACTTAAGCAATGCACTTGGATTCACTCCCAATCTTACAAAGATGATGAATCAATGATGGAGATAAGTGGTAGGGCTTTGGCTAAGCTCACAAGGTTGCTATGTTAATGAAAATGGCCAAGAGAGTGAGCTTGAGCCGGCCATGGGGCTTTAAATAGAAGCCCCCATGAAATAGAGCCGTTGGCTCAATTATCGAGCTGACTGCGCGTCGACCGGATGCTCCTGGTCTCTCCCAGACCGCCACATGTCCAGTTCAAGACAAGGTAGCCGTTGCAGCCCACACTTTCATGTGATCGGATGCTCAGACCGGACGTAGAACTACAAATGACCGGACATAGAGCCACCGAGTCCGGTCGAGTCTAGTAAGCCACCAGGGCCGACCAGACGCGTCTATTAGAAACTGACCGAACGCTGAGCCTCAGCGTCCGGTGGAGTACAATAAGCATCCATGCTCGACCGGACGTGTCCGGTCACACCGGACTAGATGCTGCCAGCATCCGCTCGACTGCTCTGCCGAACACTACGTTTTCTGATTCACATCAGACACGTCCGGTGTGGCGACCGGACATGTCCGGTCACTGAGTTCGTCGCCAAATACTGGACGTGTCTGGTCACCATACCAGACGCGTATGGTCACTCTATAACCAGCGCGGCTAACTCCTTTTCAACTCTATCTTCTTCACCCTTGCTCAAATATGCCAACCACCAAGTGTATCACCTTGTGCACATGTATTAGCATATTTTCACAAACATTTTCCAATGGTGTTAGCACTCCACTAGATCATAAATGCATATGCAATTTGTTAGAGCATCTAGTGGCACTTTGATAACCGTATTCCAATATGAGTTCCACCCCTCTTAATAGTACGGCTATCAATCCTAAATGTGATCACACTCTCTAAGTGTCTTGATCACCAAAACAAAATAGCTCCTATGGTTTATACCTTTGCCTTGAGCTTTTTGTTTTCTCTTTCTTCTTTCCAAGTCTAAGCACTTGATCATCATCATGGTATCATCATCATCATGCTATGATCTTCATTTGCTTCATCACTTGGAGTGTGCTACCTATCTCATGATCACTTGATAAACTAGGTTAGCTCTTAGGGTTTTATCAATTCATCAAAACCAAACTAGAGCTTTCAACGGCAGAGTCCGACGTCGTGTTCCCAATCTTGGGACATCTCGTGATGCGGCCGAATGTGGGCTTTTGTTGATCTACCGGCGGGGGTTAGGCTTTTGGGACTCCATCGTGCCGCTGCCAGAGCACGCGACCATGAGGGCAGCGAACCGTGCCATGAACGAGCGGAGGAAGAAGAACAAGGACAACAAGGAGGTGAGGCAGCGGGTGAGGCTAAACCAAGGAATGTGGCGGTAGGGCTCAGAGGAGGAAGAAGAAGAATAATAAGAAAGCGATGGTTCTGGGTCACCTGTTCAATGGGACAAGCTAGGCGGCGAGGAGGTTTTTGGGTCGCCCGTCCAATGGGACGAGCTGGGCGGCGGGGACGAGGATCCGTCTTTGCTATAGGCGGGACCTGTCGCATGGCATGCCATAGGACAAGAGGGGGAGGATGCACCCCCAGAACCAGTAGAATTAAGCCACCCTACCCCATCTAGACCTCTCACGGTACCCCCATAGTCAGCAGTAGTTGTCCGCTCCGTTCCATCCAGACCCTCCGAGCAAAGGGAGGGCTCGAAGTGGCAACATGCCGACGAGGAGCAGCCAGGGTCTGGTGGGCTGGCCCCTAAACGTCCTCGCCTGATGGCATCAAGGTGAGTCAAGAGTTTTTTCGTCCATTTGTTCTCATGAATTTTTGCCATAAACTGACCGTCATGTCCTTTGTAGCATCGAAGGACATGGGACTCTCCTTAGACTTGTGCCGAAGAAGGGCCTCCTTCGGCAGACATGCTAGGAGCAGGCTAGCGCCGCGCTAGAGGTGAGCGAGAGTGGCGCTGGGGTGGCCACGACGTCGACCAGGGAGGCGCAGCCGATGGCTGCATCCATGGGAGAGCAGACGGAGGGGGGGGCACATCTAGGGTGCCCATGGCAGGCATGGAGCGGCCTGGTGTGGCACGATGTCATAGACAAAGGTAGCGCAGATGGAGCCGTCATCCATGCCGGTGGCCACGCCCACGGTAGGGCAGATGAAAGAAGGTGCACCCGAGGCATCCTTAGCGGATGTGGCAATGGGGCAGGACTCTACATCTATGTTACCCGCCCCCTCTACCACCGGAGGGTTCACTCTAGAGGAGCTGCTACCATAAGAGAGGTCAGCACCACTGGAGATCGGCATGGAGCCATCCCAGTCTCTGTTTCGAGTGGTTGCCCTCAACGACGCAGCGGAAGAGAGGGAATGTGGGAGCATCCACATGGAGGTAGGGACCATGGTTTGTGCCTTGACCAACGTGCTGAGCTCGATGCACGACATTGTCACCCTAGTTGGCCAGGTATGATATGACCATGCTTTCGACCCTCATTTTCCCTTACCGTGCCTCTAAGTCTTGTCCTCTTCGTAGTCTCTTATGGTCCATAGCTGGGAGAAGTCCCAATTCCTCATCTAGGAGACGTGGTGGAGTGAGGGGCTGGCTACACAGCTCACTTCTGCCCGTTAGGAGGTGGCTGAGCTTGCCCCCACTGCCCAAGAGCTGGCTGACCTCCGAGTCAGGGAGAAGGACACTCGCGATGACGCCCGAGAGGCCGAGGAGAAGCTCATGACCCTGATCAAGAGGGAGCACACGAATGTCGTGGAGGCCAAGCGGTTATGGAAGGAGTGGGACGATTTGCTATAGGCCATAGAGGGGCTTTGCACAGAGCATGACTTGGCTTGCTAGGAGTGTGCCGACGCCCAGCAGTGGATTGACAACCTAGAGGGTGAGGTTGAGGGAGAGAGGGTCCTAAAGGTTGCGGTTGAGGGGGTGTCTACCTGGCTCGCCACGGAGGTCAGTTAGCGCTAAGAAGAGGTCCAGCACCTAGAGGCTGAGGTCACCCGTCAGCGTTATAAGGTGCATAGGCTTTGGGTGGACTTGAACGGTGAGCCTCCAGTTTCCCTTGTTGTCTTTCTCCTTGGAACCCGTGGTAGGCCTTTTGACACGGTCGGTATTTGACTTGGACAGGCCTCGATGATAGGCTTAGGGCAGAGGTGATGAAGAGCCATGGCCTGGAGAAGGAGAGCGATGAGCATGATGCCCTACAAGTCGCCATCCAGCTGGTCCTCGACGACGTCGAACTGGCCCTAGAGGCGGAGACAAGCTTATACGCGGTTCATGTTGTCCAGATTGTAACACCTCGGGTGTTAGCCTTGCATAACTTGACTTGCATAACATGAGCATGATCATCACGCATTCATAAACAAGCTTTTACAATTGAAACATTTGATTGAAACATTTGCAACATTTACTTGTTATCGCATGTTTCATTATCATATGCAATCTTTCTCGTTATTCATGTCTCCATGTGTATCTGCAAATGATCATGAATGAAAACATGTGCTTGGTAGAAGTGAGTCACAAAAACATGTAACCACACTTGGGTTAGCAATTAGAACATTGTTCATGAAAGTCACTTTTCTAAATCAAGCCTTTAAGGCATGTTTCATGTGATTGCACTAACTCTATGAGTGACTACTACATAAAATGATTGAATAACCTTGCAAATTGCTTGAACATGCTTAGGATATCATTATGAACAACTTTGGTATTTAGGGCTAGGGCTAGTTTGGTCATTTAGTCATGGTTTGAGTATGTATCATGATTTCAAAGTGACATGTTTGACTAAAGTTGAACTAGGTGCTAGAGACCTTGCATGGAGGAGTTCACTAAAGCAATGTTGTAGTGTTTGACATAAGGAACAACTTTGATTTTTGGGTCTTTGACTGATTCAGCTCCTAACTTGTGTGAATTTGGATTTCAAAAATCATCAAATCACTAATTTCAACACTTAGCAAATTTTGCTAAGTCAGGAACCCTGACAGCCTGACAGGCCAACCTTGAGCATGATTTTTCTCTGTTTCTGTTGCGAATTAGAACAAGTGCCCTGAACAAGTTTTGTAGCTGGTACATAGGTCTACAATTTTGGTTTAGGAAGTTTTGACTAGAAGTCCACGGATTCAGAGTTTTCATCGTTGCAAAACACGTCGTCAGGCTCGGCTTTGTTTCTCTGAATCGACTGAACGAAGCCGTTCAGTGGCCGACACCGGCAGGCTTCGCACGCCGCGTGGCATGGGAAACGACCGCGCATCGCCGCCGGTCTATCTGCGCAGGCCACGACGCGCCTAGGCGCGCCTTCAACTCCCCTGCACCCGCCCGCACTCAGCCCTGCCTCCGTTTTTGCATTTCTGCCTCCTCCTTCGCCTGTGCGAGCACCGCCGCAGCAGCCGCCATAGCCCGTGTAAACTCGCACCGAGCCGCCTTTTCGTCACCACCGCAGCACCACTAGCTCCCCAGCAACCTACCGTGTCCAACAGTGCTCACTGTTCAAGCTCGGTAAGCCCCAGCGCCGAGCAACGCCTCGCCGGAGCTCCTCCGCCACCCTCCGTCGTCGTGGCCAGGCCCAACCCGACCACCGCAGGCCACGATAGCGTGAGCAATAGCTTCCTTGTAGTCCACTGATGCTTGTCCACGCATTAATTTGAGTCACCATGGCTTCCACCAGCGTACCGCCATGGTCCAGCCCCGCCGCTTTGCCATTGCCGCCGCCGTCGTCTCTAGAGTCGACAATAGGTCCGGCCATCTGGCTCATTAGGCGCGCTAGATCGAGTAGAAGGTCTGGTGAAGATGTCACAGCCGGCGAAGCTCGCCATCGATGAGCCGTAGCCGCGCAGTGCCAAGCAGCGCCGCTGCTCTGTTTTGTCTCAATGAGACGTGGGTCCAACTAACATGTAGGCCCCACCGGTCAGCGACAGTAGTGTTGAGGGCTAGTTCAAAAATTGCAGATTCACATGTGTTTTGTTATTTTTGTATCTTCAGTTTGGTAGCTCCTAAATTTGTGAAATAAATTTTGTAGTGTTCATTAGGAAGTGTAGTATTTAGGAAAAATATGTTCTTGGATTGTACAGTAGAAATTTTTGGAGAATTAAATAGGGATTTGAAATGTGCTTTTGAATGCATTCAAATTTATTTATTTTATATCTAGAGTTCCTGTGCTCCAAAAATTATGAAATTTTTGTGGTAAGCTAGTATTAGCATGGATGAGCTCTGGTAAAAATTTGAGGACCAGTGCATGGGTAAATTTATAGTTATAGATTTTTCTTTTATGGATAGTCAATCCTTGCATGAAGTTTCATAAATTAATTATGAGTCCAAAATTCATGAAATTTGTTGGAGGTAATCCTAGTACCATATGGATGTTAAGAAAAATAGGAAATCTATTGCTTGACACTTTTCAATAGGATTTTCCATTTATGCTATTTCAAGCCTTGCTTCCTTGTCATTTTTGTATAGGATGTTCTACTTGATAACATTACATGAAATTTTTATAGTAGTCCTTTGATAGCATTAGTAAGGCACTGTAAATTTTTAAGAATTTATTAAGTATATCTGATATATGTTTATTATTTAACCTAGATATCTAAATAAAATAATAAAGGTAATTAAATAAATAGTTTGGGCTTCACCATTATATTACCTTAAATGTATTTGGTATGCTTAAACTGATGGTAGATTCTATGTTGTCAAATTTTGAATGATTACATGAAGTAGAAGTATTATTACTTTATATTGCATATTAAACAGTTTCTAGACTGATTCTAGAGGGTGATGAGTTGCATGTTGAAACTAATGTGTACTGTAAAAATGGTTAATAACAAAGTTGTAGAGAATTTGATAAGCTTTCCAGAAAGTCTTGGATCACTGTTTTTGGATTAGTAGAACTCCAGTTATGAGTGAAACAAGTAGCTGCTATTTTATGTTATAAGCGATGCCTTATGGAAGTAGATAATTAAATAACCGAGAAGAGATATGCACCTACTCAATAAACATGATGCACTTGTTAACATATATGCATTCGTAATACTTATGCCATATTCATGCATCTAGGATCGGAGGAAGAGATCACGTTGCTGGAATTCGAAGAAGCAGAGGAAGGGAATCAGCAGGAGGATCCGCAAGCCGCAGCTCCCAAAAGGCGTGGAGCAGAACCCTGAAGAGCTCCGGGGTGTCCTGACCACCGCCCTACTTCCTTTCTGCAAGGCAAGCCCCAGAGCATTATAAGTCTCCCAGTAATTTACAAATGTTTACTTAAGTACTTTTGATTGCTGCATTAGGTTATACGAGTTGAATGGAACCACTTGATGCATGTACATTCCTTGTCCAGATATTACACCTTTAACCGGTATAGGTCTAGGATCGAATATATATATGCTTAGCCATGCTTAGACCGGTAGAAGTCGGGTGATGTCCTGTCACCTACGAGATATAGGTGAATACCAGAGCACGGTTGACTATATTTGCTATCGTAGAACAAGAACCATGGGGTAAAAGTAAATCGAGACCGGACGGGAAGTCGATAGAGAAGCGACAAGACATGGAGGTCTTGGGTGTGGATTTATCCCCGTCCGTGTCGATTAAGGACCGTACCGTTATTGGCGCTTCTGACAAGATTGAACGCATGCCTCTCACTTAGCTGGCCGGATAACTCGTTCCGACCGTGAAGCCGAGTAATTCAACTTAGGTCAGGAATCATTCTGTTGTGCGCTCCTTCCGAGGAATGATCAGACTGAGCCCAAGGGCAGGCTTGGCCTGAGAATCCTGGCATCTGGTGTTCCAGATTGTGCGGCGCAGTACGGACCCACGAAATGTGTACCGGAGTTGTACCAAAGGTGACCTAAGGCTATCGTGGCTGGTAGACCTAGGTTTGTGTTAGGAATAAATTCCCAGCTGGTTGAAATCGATTCGAATCGCCGTCTCTCCCGGATAGTGAGAAACTTGGCTAGTCCCAACATCGTAGTAACTGTGTTATGAAACATGATGGTTCGGATGAAAAAGGGAATTACAATACCTGCTATGGTTACTATTGTATGCTTCTAAATGATATACCACATGTTTGGCATAGGATAGTTGCTAACCTAGAAATGAACAGTTATAATTAACTTGGTGAAGAATTTGTAACTGTACCATGATTTAATTGCTTTTACGCAAAAATGTTGTCAAGTTACGTCCACTTATACAGCCTTGGATAATCCTTGGAGTCATTTTATTTCTGGTTCATGACGGGTAAGTCTAGCTGAGTACCTTCTCGTACTCAGGGTTTTATTTCCCATTATTGCAGATGGCACTGTGTATCATGGGTATTGCAAGAGTTGCTTCTATCCCGCTGTGGATGAGGAGTAAGCCTTGGGCAGGCTTCTTTAGTAATTCCTATCCTTGCTTTTGTGGACCGTGATCTGGTTTGGAACTGTATCAAACTATGTTGGAAACTTTATCTTTGAACTTATTTGCTTCCGCTTTATTTATCAAACTCGGTTTGTAATAACTTTTATTCGTACTCTGATGAGGAAAGTATCTGTGAACTTCATGTAATTTGTGGCATGTATGTTGAATCCTGTACGATCTTGGTTGTTGTAAATTGTTTATCGAGACCCGTCGTGGTACTCGATGGACTACCGGGTTTATATGGGTTCAAGTATGACAGCGCGACCGCTTGCGGATTGCCATTGTACTTGTATTCTTATAAATTGGTCGGTTCTGCGACATGGATTATGGATCAAGTGCGTGAGATCATGAAGGACGCACTTCATTTTGGCGTTCACCGATCGTTTGCGATCGCCCGTTCTCATTACGAGAACATCCATCTGGCGATGATGAGCCAAGGCTTCACGCCCATCTACACCGACGCCGAGCTAGACGACATCGAGAAGGAGGTGGCCCCTCTAGCACAGGACTTAATTGCCAAGATAGAGGATGAGATCATCCCCCAAGAAATTAGTTAGTTAGATAAGCTAGGCGGCGAACTTGTAATAAGTGGACAAGCTCTTAACTTTCATTATGGCCAAACAGACTTTTAGCTCTTCACCCCTTTTTGTATAAAAAGGTTAATGCATTTCGACCCTTTTTGTCATTAAAACTATAAAGCTCAGGGCGCGAGCGAAAAAACTCTAATCATGTTGGTTTCCGCAACGTCTGGCCTGGATGGTGTGCTCGGAGGACATAAGGATTTATACTGGTTCAGACGGAATGTCCCTACGTCTAGTGCGCTATTGCTCGTGTGTGGCAGAACCGCCCAATCTAATGCCTCTTAGGAGTACTTGTCTTCCATTAGACCCTAAGTACTCAAGGGAGGACACTAAATTACGCAGTTCCATCGAGCATACCCTAAGGGAGAACCCAAAAATCAACATTTTTCCATTAGGATCACAAATGAGAGAATAAAGCTTACATCATTCTTAGCCATTTCTTACATCACTTTTAATACAACATCAGAGTTGTGAATAATTTAATTTAACAACAGAATATAAACATGTGATCAGAGTTATAGCGGAAATAAATATCTATTCCTGACATGATGAAGCATTGATATATAAGCTATGACAACATATTATAAAACTTCTATTTATAAAAACATTTAGTGAGAGTTATAAATAAAACTATGATCGCAGCGTAAAGAAATTCTCTCTGAGCCTACTAGGAGGAATCCACACATAAGAGTCAGCTCTAGCATCCGTCTGTCACCTGCAACAGGGGGGATGAAACCCTAAGTACTCAATTGTACTCAACAAGACTTACCCGACAGGAGAAAATAAACGACCCAAAGGATATGCATGGCTATCTGGCTTGTAGGTTTATTGCATCTGTAGGAGGCATTACTAAGTGTGCATTCTTATATTTAATTGTATTAGCAGTCATCATTAGTTCATTCATTATCCATTCTAGGTAAGCACCTATGCTAACTTCAAGCATATGGTAAACAATCAGAACCATTTTACCAACTTTCATATTCTAGTTCTTACTACGGTGCTAGACTATAGACAAGTCATACTAGATTACCTAGTGATTCACTGACCAATGTGCCTAGCTGGGTACCTCAAAACACACGCCCTACTTGTACCATAGGCACAAGCAAGACTAACCCATTACTCTCCTATCAAGAGGTCCAAGTCCCCGTCCAAACTTGGACTCTAAGCCCCCACACCTGAGTCTCAGACTCAGTGTGGTTCTTAGACCTCCAGCATCCCTGCCTCCAATCAATCGGTCCAAAAAAAGTCGAAACCCATGACAAGAGAGCAACGAGCCTTCCCTGCTCCCATAAATAAGTATGTGCTCGTGATAATAAGTCTATGATCTGACTAGAATCCAATGCAATGGCCGGTCCTTAATCGACATGGATAGGAAAAATAGTGTAACCAGGCTATGCCCCATTGGCCACAAGACACAACCTCTTACACCCACTAATACCCATACCATATCCCTGCCCACTCTCCATTTTTTCTTTCACCATTTTATCATGAAAGTGATAATTTTAATCACCTATTGTGAGTAACGGTAGGTTACTCACGCTAACGAAAAACCTAAGCATAGCAGCTACTCGCCCTAACCTAGTAGGACTCATAGGTGGATGTATCGATGCATGTAGTTTCTATAAAATGCATGTAACATAAATGCACATCACAGATATATATATTTAGTGCTTATTCAAAATAAAGGCTATGCACTGGGGCTTGCTTGGGTAAGGTATAACCAACAATTAGATTTTCATCATGGTGGCATGATCCTCCGGACACCATCCCTTTCTGGTACTCCAGATGACTCCACGGTCCATTGTTGTTCCTGTTATGGTATACGTGGACGCAATGTAGAGACGTAAATAACCAACTACAATCATGACTCATAAAATTTGATTTATGCCTCTCAAACTACCGAGCTAGTTCTAACAACAACCATACTTAGGCTATGTATCCACATTGTTCAACAAGACGTTATTTCCCACTGAGTGTTTTCGCTATGCAAACTCAAGTTGTTTCTTTATTCTATTCTATCGATTGAACATCTATTCGAAATAAGGCATCATTATCTATCTAACAAAATAATTACTCTAGAGCTACAAAAATTACAGTGAGCAGCTAATAATATTAGAAATTTACTGTAAAATTTTCAAAGTCGGCACCAACACCATTTTCCCATAAAAATCCGACAAGTTTACATTTTAACAATATTAAACATTTTAAAATAATTAGGGCAACCCTGGAACATTTTAAAACTAGATGAACCAATTATGCTAATAGATAGATCATAATTTTAGGAGCCTAACAAAATTGGTTTCACATTTTTTGTTAACTACACAAATTTATATTGAATTTACAAGTTTGCTTCAGCAACTAAATTCAAAAACATTAAGCAACCTTCTGAAAAAGAAAAGGGCTCCATGGCTAGGCGTGGCCCACAAAGGGGTGGCCCACGTGAAGACATGGCCCATGTGAGGGGAAGGCCCACGCGCCTATGCTTTTTACAAAAGAGTCCTCACGCTTTCTCTAAACTACAACGAAATCCAAACCCTATTCCTCCCTCTCTCTGACCTTCACGCTTAACCCCCTAGCGTTCTCTTAATTTCTTCACACACACCCCTGAAGCAGGGTGCATGGAGGCATGGCGAACACGGGCACCAAGCGGTCATGCCATCAATCTAGGGTTCGCTTGGGCCCAATAGACGGGGCGATCTCCGTCTACGGCTAACCCCACAGAGATAGCTGGCGGTCGGGTGCTTAGGGACACACCGTCATGGTCTACCATGGCAGGTGGCGATCCATAATGACGGCGAGCCCATTCAGGCAAGGCTACGTGCTAACGGCATGATAGAGATCGTGTGGAAGCGCCAGGAGGTTACCATGAACCCGTCCGCACCACCAATTGAGACGGATAAGGTCAGGGAAGTCCTGGCCACGAGCGACCGCTCAACGCGGTGGTGCTCCAAGCGCGTCACTGTCATGTCACCATGTCGATAATGAACCACCTAGCCAAGACAGTGTGAGCACCGGGTCAGGGGACCCAAGCGTGAGCCCAGGAACACCACCAATTGGAGTTCTTACCCTCGGTTTGCAGTTTACCCCCAACTCCTAACCGTGGCTGCTTATGTGACCGACGGCGACCAAAACTCCAATTTGGCCACACCCCTAGCTCCCCAACACCTTGATATGGTTCGATCAGCTAGCTGGGTCCTAAGCCAAGCTACCGAGGCACTGAATTGGTTAGAAGGTCATGTCTACGCGTTAAATCCTAGGGGAAATGGCATGGTGGGCGATGGCCCAGAGGGGCAATCATGGCGAGGGACTGACCGTGACTCGACGAGACATTACAACACGGGGACACAGCTACATGGTGAAGGTAGGAGTGTGTCGACTAGTGCTAGGATGAAACCAAACTGGTGCCCGTGCGGGGTAGGTAGAACAAGGGGTGGAGAAAGCGCCACGAAGAACTGATGGTGGCCGCCGTGGCCTCGTCCTGGCCCTGCGTGCAGCCAACCGCAATGGGTCGGCCAATGGGTAGAGACCATAGCTAGATCAGCCAATGGCAGCGGCGCGCCCGTGTGGTGTCTGTAGGGCAGCGGGCAAAGGTGCGTGTGGCACACGCGTGCGGCTCATCCGAGCGCAACGGTGAAATGTCATGGACGTGGCGATCGTGGCCACAGAGCTGAACGGCCAAAACCAATTTTGGGCACACTTTTTAAAGCTAAACGAGAACTGCTAACGACCACAATTTGGGTTCAAAACCATCTCCTAACCTAAAGTCGATTATACCATCTACCTAGTGAAACCATCGCAAGGACCCAAGAGCAACCTGAGAGGGAGATAGGAGGATGCCAAGATGGGTTCGTCAAGCTGGGCGTTGGTTCATGAACCGAGCAGCAATTCATGGTCTGCAGCGCATTCTAACGAAGTTAGGCAATTTCTATGAGAGTGCCATGACACCCATTGCCACCTCGACCTACACCATTCTCAGGTGCTCATTTCGACGCAACTGACGGTGCAAAACATGAAGTTGATGTTTAGGAAATTTTGTGGATATTCAAATGTCAAAGCAACATTGTCTATCATCTTTTCAGACTTAAAAGGAATTCAAGGTTCTAGTTAGAACTAACACTCCCTAGCACTTTTGGTTGAATTTTTAAACGGTCTAAGCCTCGTCAATCTCAACTAAACAACATGTCATGACCTAGCGCATACTTTGTGCTAACTCATAGAAATAAACATCTAGAAATTATTTAACCCATTTGTTCAATACAATTTGCTAAAGATCGATACTTTTAACATAAACTCAAGTTCCTACCAATTCCCGATGAGCTCTCGTTCTAAATTTCGGGT
This sequence comes from Miscanthus floridulus, assembly GCF_019320115.1. Taxonomy (NCBI): domain Eukaryota; kingdom Viridiplantae; phylum Streptophyta; class Magnoliopsida; order Poales; family Poaceae; genus Miscanthus; species Miscanthus floridulus. The sequence goes on from NC_089587.1 coordinate 32,748,338, forward strand.
TTGATTCCCAAGCTATCATATTTACTATTAAACAACTTCCACTCACTAAAACAAAAGTTGCATTCTCATCTACTAACTTGCACTTCAAATTTTTATTTAAGTACTAAATACATGATATATTTTATCTTGTTTACAAAAATTGTTTTTCGTGCCTAACGATTAAAACTACCCGTCTATTTCCTTGTCGGGATTTTCATAAGCACCTTTATGCGAGTTTTAACTCTAACACCTGAGAAACTTGCCTTGATAATTTCTCTTAGGCCTTAATCTAGGTGCTAAATGAGCTCGTAACACCAGAGGTGTTATATCATGTTACCGGCACTTGTTTGTAGTAGGGGTTACAAACTAGCGAGAGAGGGAGAAGTTGCCAAGTCTCTTGTGAAAAGATAGAATGGAGTAGAGTCTTGCTGAGCTCGTTCAGCTATGTGCTCGTTTTGCTATGTGTTCGTCATGAGCTCATCCCCCTCGTGGGGCGTCCTACTTCCCCTTTTATAGGTGAAGGGGATGGCGCCGATTGTAGAGAGAAAGAAGGAGAAAAGTGAGGAAGAAGAAGGCCTCTAGGGCCATCGGGTCCTTCTTCTCCTTCATGCGGGTCTCACCGACGCTGTAGATGGTGATGTGGATGGCTCCACGTCGGGCTTCTGTTCACCACTAGTGCCATGCCCTAGTGTCATCAGCTGGTCGTGGTGCCCCATCCCATCCTAGCGGACGGCGTGGCAAACCGACATGCCAGTCAGTGGCTATACGGGGAGTAGGTAGCACAGTGACCTTGCACCCATCACTGTTGGCGATGTGAACCCCCGGGCGTGGCCTGACGTGGCCATGGGTCACGCCGAGACGTGCCTGATTCCTACCCGGTGTCAGAAGTTTGACCCTAGGGTCGTACCTTCTGACCCATAGTGGTTGGAGGCGGTATGGGTCCCCGTCGGGCGAGACGGAGCCCGCGCCCCAGGGGTTAGGCAAGACGGCTCCCGTACCCTGGGGTCGAGCAATACGGAGCCCGCACCCCCAGAGGTCGGGCGAGACGGCTCCTGTACCCTGGTGGTCGGGCGGTACGGAGCTTGCGCCCCTAGGGGTCGGGTGAGACGGCTCCCGTACCCTGGGGGTCGGGCGGTACGGAGCCCGCGCCCCTAGGGTCGGATGAGACAAAGACCGTCCCTTCGGGATCGGTCGAGACAGAAATATGTCTTTGATTATCTAGGCGAGTCGTCGTCTGCGGTCCTCAGATCCCTTCTTCGGGTATCCCTAATACTGATACCCGACACATATGCACATCCAAATGAAACACTTACAATGAACGTCAAATGAAACATTTGGAATATACACTTTAAACAGCCATGTATAGCCATTGCAACATGTGCAACATCACAATCTACTTTTGCAACATCAAGATGCTGAAACACTTGAAATGTAAGCTTCCAACATGCGCTGCGCAATGTCACCTTGCTGCTTGGACGAGGTACCCGAGCAGCGTGGGCACACTGGCGAAGGAGAGCGCCGCGACGACCAGGAGCTTCCACGCTCCGTGGTCGAGGTCCCCGCCAGGGAGGTCCGCGTTGATGAGCGCCCGGAGGAGGTCGACGTTGTCATCCCCACGCCACCGAAGACGTCCGACTCATTGACCACGTCGATGTCAACGTGGTTCTGGAGGAAGAGTGGGCGCTGCGTGGTGAGGTTCTAGAGGAGGAGTGAGCGCGGCGTGGCGGCAGATGCGGCACGGAGAGGGATAGGGGCGCCAGGTGGAGTGGGGCGGGCGCTTATGCGTTGAAGCCGCTACGAGCGAAGCGAGTGGGGATTTCCGTCCGTAGGGGTTATGTCGTAGGGGTAGAGATGGAGGAGAGAGCACAAGAGGAAAGCAGGCTGATTGTTGTTGGGATCCAATTCGCTACGTAGGCCTAAGAACGGGGCACATCCTGGATGCACACGCCGGGACAAACGCCCTAATTATAGCATTAGCAATGTCTGATTTCACCCTTCGCTAGAACATGCCTATACATCATACATGGCGCCCGTCAAGCCGTCAACCTGCCATTGTTTTCATTTTCCCTCGTCTTCATCTCAACAATGTAACTCACCTCGTTACCCTGGGCGTGGATTCTCTAACGTGAGGAACAAAAGTCACGGGTAACTTTCCCCCCTCCCGATGCCATCCATTTAGAATCCTGCGGCTCTGGTGACCCTTCAGCTTTCTCTAGCAGCCCAATAAGATCCAGTTCACAGACAGAGACAATAATAAAGAGAGGTAACAGAGAGACTAAAGTGTACATACCATTTATTTTAGCGCAGAACTGAACAACACTTTCACGTAAACATTTTAAATAGTTCCATGCTAATAAATAATATCCACCAATTAAATGAAGTGAGACTGTAGACCAATGACGGATTTTTTCTTCTGATTTTCATATTTTTAAATTCATTTTTTGCAAAAAAAATCCATACCAAAATTTTGCGTTTAGGTTTAAATACAGTTCACATCATTTTTGTTTGAAGCCATCTTGAGGGACTACACTGCGAACATCGTCCTACATCGACTGTGGTCCGCGACATTGAGCAATGTACTATGTCGACTAGTGCACATGGAGCCACCGGTGCCTAGAGCTTGGGTTCCTCTGCTGGATATACTTCTAATCTTACTGTCTCTATGTTCAGTAAGGATTTTGTACTCTTAAACATGATCGGTATGTTCATCGTACTTGGCACTAGTAGTTCACACGTGCACTTTTTGTTGTCACGAATTTACTGCTATTTTTCTGGATTAAATTAAACATAAAAATGTCTAAATTTTTAATAGCAGTAAGTGCTTCTGGTCGGTTCAATCGGCAGCAATATTATAGTTTTGCTATTTTTTGTTTGGTTTTTTTTTTTTTGCAAAAGAAACGAATTTTGTAAGAGAATATAAAAAAAGAAAAATCACATTTTCCTCACCTAAACCACGTTCATACGATGAAACAAGTGTTCTCCCTCCTCTGTCCGCGAACTGCCGAACTGGACTACCATTTTATGTCTGTGCTAGGCAGGTACGAGCTGAAGGGTCACCAGAGCCGTTGCATTCTAAATGGACAGCATCGGGGAGGGGGAAAGTCACCCGTGACTTTTGTTCCTCACGTTAGAGAATCCACGCCGCGTTACCGTTGCCATAACCTGATACACCCTGTAGCTGTAGCCCTCGGGATGGGGAGTCAATGGCCTTGACTCTTGAGCACTCTTGATCAGTTCTGCTCCTTCATTCACCGGAAAATCGAGCACTTGCTTATGGTATGAAACGCCACCAGTGACGGTGAGCTAACGTTGAAAGCTTGGCGGTACCTGAAAACGACGGCGCAACGGCGACCCATCCTCTCTGACGCCATCGCCATTTCCCTCACTCCTTCCCACCTGCTGCGGCGAGTGCATGAACAACGGCAACCAGGGACTTTCCAGCGGCATTTGCCGCGCTAAACTAGCACATTGTTCGCTCTCTCATAATGATATAGTATTTTTCTCTTAAAATGAAACAGCATCAGCCGACTTATAAGCCACAGTCAAGCAAACAGGGACGCAGCCCCTGCTCACTAGAGCCACCAATCTGGCTTGCCTCCGTCGATTGTTTTATGCCTGGTTCCAGTGAAATTTTGTAAAATTACTTGTATTCCAAAGGCTTTCTTGTAAAACCTTTCGCTGAAGCCTTTTGGGTACTAGTATATTTTTGTCACTATGTTTTCTTAATTTTTCAAAGGATATCACCAACGTCGTTGAATTATCAGTCCTAAGTTACTAACTAATCCATTCTTGCTTAGCCACACACTCCAAGAGGAGAGTTGGTGTAGGGAGAGGAGAGGGCCAGGCCAGGAGCAAGCCATGACGAGCAAGACGAAGGCGGTGGTGCGACCAAGATCGGCGCACCTCTCTCTCCTCTTCCTGCTCCTCCTTGCCCCGCCTTGTTCCGCGCAGGAGCAAGACGGCGGCGTCGCCCTCCACGGGAGCTTCGTCCGCTGCGTCGCGCGCCTCTCGCCGGAGACCGCCGACCCGTCCCGGCTCGTCCACGCGCCGTCGGCCGCGTCCTACCCGTCCCTGCTCAACGCCACCATCCAGAACCTCCGCTTCGCCTCGGCGCGGACGCCGCGCCCGGCGCTGCTCCTGACCCCGGCGACCGTCGCCGAGGCGCGGGCCTGCGTCGCCTGCTGCCGGCGCCACGGCCTCACGGTCCGCGCCCGCAGCGGCGGCCACGACTACGAGGGCCTCTCCTACCGCTCGGTCGTCCGGCCCGGAGCCGACGCTGGAGCCCGCCCCTTCGCCGTGGTCGACGTCGCCGCGCTCCGCGGATGTCCGCGTCGACGCCGCGCGCCGCGTGGCCCGTGTCGGGCCGGGAGCCACGCTCGGGGAGCTCTACTACGCCGTGGCGCGCGACAGCGACGGGGCGCTCGGGTTCCCCGCGGGGATCTGCCCCACGGTCTGCGTGGGCGGCCACCTCAGCGGCGGCGGGTTCGGCCCCATGATGCGGAAGCACGGGCTCGGCGCGGACAACGTGGTGGACGCCGAGGTGGTGGACGCCGAAGGGAGGCTCCTGGATCGCGCGGCCATGGGCGAGGGCCTCTTCTGGGCGATCCGCGGCGGCGGCGGCGGGAGCTTCGGCGTCGTGGTTTCCTGGACGGTGCGGCTGGTGTCCGTGCCGCGCGTCGTCTCCGCCTTCACCGTGCGCCGCCTCGTCCACCGCGGGGACCGACGACAGACCCAGGCGGCGGTCCGGCTCCTGGCGAAGTGGCAGCGCGTGGCGCACGCGCTCCCCGACGACCTGTTCGTGAAGGCGGCCATGGAGCCGGAGCTCGACGGCGCCGGCGAGAGGCACCCGCTGGTGACGTTCAAGTCGCTGTTCCTCGGCAACTGCAGCGGGATGGTCGCCGAGATGAGCGCCCACCTACCGGAGCTCGGCGTCCGGGCGAGCGATTGCAGAGACATGAGCTGGATCCAGTCGATGCTCTACTTCTACGGGTACACGGAGGCCGCGGAGGAGGTGCTCCTGGACCGGAGCCTGCAGCCCAAGGACTACTACAAGGTGAAGCTGGACTACGTGACGACCCCGATCCCGGCGGCGGGGCTGGCGGGGCTCCTCGCCAGGGTCGTGGAGGACAGGGGCGGGTCCATCGACGTGGACCCGCAGGGCGGCGCGATGGGCGAGACGCCGGAGTCCGCCACGCCGTACGCGCACCGGCGAGGGTACCTGTACAACGTGCAGTACTTCGTCAAGTGGGGCGGCGACGCCAACGTGTCGTACGAGGACGCGCACCTGGCGTGGGTGCGGGGCGTGCACCGGTTCATGACGCCGTACGCGAGCGCGAAGCCCCGGGCGGCGTACGTCAACTTCAGGGACCTGGACCTGGGGCAGAACGTGGAGGGGGAGACGACCTACGAGGCCGCCAGGGCGTGGGGGGAGATGTACTTCAGGGGCAACTTCCGGAGGCTGGCCGTGGTGAAGGCCGAGGTGGATCCCGACCAGGTGTTCTGGAGCGAGCAGAGCATCCCTCCCCTGCTTGGGGTTGGGGAGGAGACAGGGGGACGGCACAGTCCTAGTGGGCTGCTTTCGGACAGTTGACGAGTGGGAGCTTCTGCTCCGGTTCTGTTCTGCATAGGATGTGATGTGCCTGCCAAAGTGCCAATAGCCAATGATGTATAGTGTACCGTATTAAGATGACAATGATGTAGCGCCAGGACATCCGGACCGGATGTCGCGTTCGGACATGGCTATTTTTAAAACATGCAAATAAAACATTTACAACGTACGTACGAAAATAGACGAAACACTTTCGTTTGGAACATGCGTGTATAGGCATAATAACGTATATGCAACATTCAAATCTATTTTTGCAACATCCAGATAAAACACTTGCAACATAAATATGAAACATACGAAACACTTTGAAATATACGCTTGAAACAAGTGGGTAGAGCCATAAAAACATATGCAACATCCGGCTTACAACGTGCGTACAATGTCATTGCAACATATGCAACATCGCAGATCTGCTTTTGCAATATCCAGATGAAACACTTGAAACATAAGTCTGAAACGTCTGAAACACTTAAAACACAGCGTCGCCGGCGACCACAACCTACCTGGTGGGGAACTGCGATAGCAAGCTCGAGTCTAGGGGACGTCAAGAGGTGCCCAGCGTATACCGAGGCGCATGCGCAGGCCTCCCCTTCCTGCCGTGATATATTCGACCGAACGAGGTGCACACCATGGCCACGACAGCGCGGGGTTGATGGGGGCACGGAGGAGCGTAGGATAGGGGCCGGCGCACCCACATTGGAGAAGGCCGTCGGGCTAGAGAAGACGTGCTAGAGAAGGCCACCGGGCTAGAGAAGGCGCGAGGTGGATGGGGGCGGTTGTCGCATGCTTGCGGAGGGCGAGCGGTGGTGGGGAAAGGAAAATATCGTTGTCTTTTTTTTTTGAGAAACCATGAAATACTTAAGATGGAGTGGAGCAGGACTGTTGGGTCGGGATGGCTGCGCAGGCCGGAGAACATGGGAGTCCAGACAAATATGCCTAGACGGACGCCCTCACCAAAGAATTTATGTATATTCATGCGTCGACCTTCGGGGAAAAAACCCCCGAAAGCCAACAGGGTAATTTTTTAATTCTGCGCGTCATTTTCAGTGTGGCATTGCTGATATTGCGAAGCAAGGAGTATTGGCGCCCATGCTATGTACAAAACCAACACTGAAACTGCAGGGCCTCAACTCAAGTTGCAGTGGAGGTTGACATGGAATGAACTAGAAAACCAGCTCGGCTTTGCCGCGCCCTCTGTGGAGTGGGTCAGCCTTTTTTTACAGGTTCTGATACTCCTCTTTTCTCTATATCTTCTCTACCTTTCACTATATCTTCTTTGCAAGACGTATTAATACTGCTAAATGTGTATTTCTATTTTCTGAGATCTTGAGAACAAATGTGTATTTCTATTTTCTGCCCAATCAAATGTTGTTCTTTTAGGAGGTCTAGAACCCGTCATAGATATCACTTAACTTGTCGACAGGTTTTTAGATAAGCTAGGAGGACATAGCTTGTGTCTATCTATTATGAATAATAAACATATATCAAATTGTTTTTGTCTTCAATTTAATTCTGTTTTTTGAGAGAGGTCCCTGGAATCATCTGAGAGGTCTCAAGCTAACATAAACATGGACCACTTTAGCACGAGATGCTAGAACTTAATTGAGATTTATTGGGATCGTGCCATCTTCTTTGATACAATCCAGAGTGCAGCATCAATTCTTTTTGGAAGTCTACTATTACAGCATGGGAGATATGGAGACAAAGAAACGCTCAAATCTTGAGGGGAAGTCCTCTAACACACAGGAGATCTATGTATCAATATATTAAGAAGAAAAGGGGATAGAACCCAATAACATCACACAACCCCACGACACAGACAGATCACACACAAAAACAAAAGGAAAAGGAAAAGGAAAAGGAAAAGGAACTCGCCAAAGACTGCAAGCACAAACAACCTCGGTCAGCAAACTAACTAACGCTGGACCTAAGGGCGAGGAGATGTGAAACCCCTCGAGCCATAGCTAAACACTAGAAATGTAGCTCCTTCCCAATGAACTCTAAAACTCCATTCGAACTAGACGAGATCCCATCAAACATGCATCGATTGCGGAGATTCCAGATTGGTGCCATGCTCGAAGCATGATAATGGAGTTGAGGCCTCCAACTGTTGTTTGAAACGTTCCAAAGTGATAAAAGGTTCAACATCAGTGTCAACACTAAGAGATCCTACCTGTCTTTAATCAGGTTAACCATACAAGAGAGCTCAACAAACTAACGTGCCTTCCATTTTCTAAGTAGGTGATCATAGATGTCTCCTTTGTTAATCTTCCGCAGGCACCGCTGCAGCTTGGACAGTGTCGATGAACTCAACTTGATACCACGATCAACCATATCTTCTGCATACTTGCATGCCTCAGGTAGCCTGACATCCTTCAGCTTTGATACAAGCATGTTCCCACACTCCTCTAAAGGTGGCAAGCCATTATCCACCACGCAGCTCCAGACTTTGATCCCAGTCTCCCAATAGCGTGCATCCAAAAACAAGCGAAGTGCACGTGCACAATTTCCCTCGTTTGGCCAACATTCGTTCTTAACCATCTCGCTAAATATTGCCGCTGCCTTACGGAGCTCCCTTCCCTCCAGCAAAAGCTGGAGGACCACATTGTATGTGTTGGTATCAGGGAACACTCCATCAAAGATCATGTCGTCGAGATAATCCACTATCACCTCAGCATGCCCAAGACTGCCCTGCAGCATGATCATTGTGTTATACATTTCCATGTCTGGCACGAGTCCTCCACGCCCAACAAACTTATCCCAGAGATAAGTGGCACCGCGCAGTTCTCCTGCCTCAAGGTGTGCGCCGAGAGCAGCATGGAAGAACTTCTCTCCTGCTCCCGGCGAACAGCCGCGCCTGTTTAAGAAATCTAGATAGTACATTGCTTCTGGTAGCGCCGTGGAGGAGTCGCTTGAAACAAGCGTAGTGAGGAAGGCGTCTTAGGCAGGCACGTTGTCAGGATCAACACCAATGGCGCGCACCATTTCGTCGAACACGTCGCGCGCGGCCCGCGGGTCGGCGACAGCCTCGCAGCCCTCGAGGAGGATGGCGGCGCGGGCGTCGTCCAGGCGGTCGGCACGACAGAGCGCGGAGAGGAGCGAGTTGAGCGCCGGCGTGTCGTCCATGAACGCCTTGAGCGGGGAACAGCCGGGGCTCGCCGCCAGGTAGGAGAATACGGAGACGGAGGCGAAAGTGTCGAGCGAGAGCAGCCGCCGCGAGTGCATGGAGTCGACGGTGTCCCACATGCGCGCGAAGAGGCGGTTTGTGCCGAGGATGTCGACGACGAGGTTCCACGAGTAGGGGGAGTGGTTCCCCGCCCAGTGAAAGAAGGCGGTGGCGGCGCACGGGTGCGCGTAGGATAAGCGGAGCACCTGCTCGACGTCAGCGGTGGTTACGCCGCGGATGTCGGCCTTGTCGAGCGCGGAGTCCACGTCGTCGTCGGCGCGGGAGGCCAGGATATCGCAGAAGATGCGGGTCTTGGAGGGCAGGTCGGGGGCTTCCTTGTTCGTGGGGAACGCCGGCGGACGGGTCGTGGGTGCGCTTCGCCGCTGGCGATGCCATCGTGGCTGCGCTGTCGGACGGCCGCTTCGCCCGGTGATGGGACATCACGGTGGGGGAACTCGAGTGGTGGCCTGGACGGTGGACCGGACCCCGAGAAGCTGCACTGCTGCAGGTATAGATGAAAACGGGACCGGAAATTCCAGTAGCGACGGACACCGTATACCGCATTAGCCCATCACATACCATTTTTGCATTAAAAACAGTAAACGAGAAACCGACACCGTATTTTAGACTGGAACATGAACACAATCAGTCAAGGAATTTTCCCGACCGTATTCACAGCTCCCGTATTCGGATAGGAAAATTTCCGATGGTATTCCCGTATCTTGTACCCCTAAACCTCATATTCAGCCCACTGATTGATGCAGCCCACGAAACCTCCCGCTCTCCCGCGCCACAGGCCCCGCCCACTCACGTCCGCTACTCCTTCCCGTCCGTCCCAAAAACGACGACCAAACCCTATCCGCTATCCCCGAGTCCCCGACTCGACGACTCCCGTCCCGTGCGGCGCCGCCTCCGCCTCTCTGCGAGAGCGAGACTGGCTGGCTGCCCCTGACGACTGCGAGCGGTCGAGCGCTGCGCGCCTGCGACGCTGCCCCCAGCCGGCCAGACTCCCGTAGACCCGCCTCCGCCTCGGCCTGGCACGCGCCAGCCAGCCTCCTCCCATCCTCCGACCCCTAGCCGCATCAGCTGTTAGCGGTCTACATCAACGAGTAAAGGTCAGGTGCTGTTCTGGCTGGAAAGTGGTTCGCCCATGATGAGACACCGGAGGGGGGCCTTCAATAGTTGGATTGACCTACCGCCGGTTGCTGATCAGCGTGTGCCGGTGTAGCGCTACCTACCTGTTACCATCTCCTGCGTGTGAGGCTGCACTGATTTTTTCGTCATGATGCAAGTCACAGCCGACGACGGATTCAGAACTGAAAACTGATGGGTGGCATCTCCCTCCACATAGCTATATTGCTGCATTAGTCGCATCTGGACTAGAACACGGATGCCAGAAATGGTGAGCTGTGAGACTGATCGGGTGTGTGCAATAAACTAGTAGATTCTGAAGAAGTAGATGTCAATGATTTTTGTTTCTAAACATGGAGGGGAAGTCAATGTCAGTGTGGGTTCACTGGATGAGGCAAGGCGATATCAATATACAGTAGTTGCTAAGTTTCGGTTTCAGTCATCAATTATGTATCCTTCATGGTTCAACAATATAACAACGCTCTAGACGTTACGAACTTGTCCACTTGTTTGCATAGGGTTGCTATTGTTGCATCGAGCTCATTGTTTTAAGTGGTTACATATATTGATGTTCCTGTTTTGTGTTACCGCTTCCCGATCGTAATCGACACGTTCCCATTCGAAATATTCCGCTCCCGATATCCCGTAATACCTGTTTCGTTTTCCCATCCGGCCTTCCCGTTCCCGTTTCCGTTCCCGGCAAAAAAAATACAGGAGCGGGAATGGTTAAGACATTTTCCTGACCGTTCCCGACCGTTTTCATCCCTAGCTGTAAGGGTCAGGTTGGGCCGGTGTGAAAGCTCTAGTTTGGTTTTGGTTAATTGATGAAACCCTAAGTGCTAACCTAGTTTATCAAGATGATTATGAGATAGGTAGCACTACTCCAAGTGATGAAGCAATGGCGAAGATCATGACAATGGTGATGGTCAAATGCTTAAACTTGAAAAAGAAGAAAGAGAAAAACAAAAGGCTCAAGGCAAAGGTATAAAATGTAGGAGCCATTTTGTTTTAGTGATCAAGACACTTAGTGAGTGTGATCACATTCCGTACTATTAAGAGGAGTGAAACTCGTATCGGAATGCGATTATCAAAGTGCCACTAGATGCTCTAACTCATTGCATATGCATTTAGGATCTAGTGGAGTGCTAACACCCTTGAAAATGTTTGAGAAAATATGCTAACACTTGTGCATAAGGTGATACACTTGGTGGTGTTGGCACATCTACAAAGGAGGTGGTGTTTGCAGGGTCGGCGGGATTCGGCGCTTTCGGGAAAATAGAATGCCTATTTTCTATTGCGCCGGATGCAAATTCTTGTGGTTGGCTCATTGGAGTAAGGGTGAAGAAGTTAGAAGTGAAAACAAGTTGATCGCGAAGACGCTGGCGTTGGTCAACTGACCGGACGCTGGACCTGAGATGCACCGGACGCTGATTTATGCGTCCGGTCAAACTGACATTGCGACACAGTGACTAGGGTTTAGCACCGGACGCTGGACCTGAGATGCACCGGACGTTGGTTTCTGCGTCCGGTCAAACTGACATGGCGACACAGTGACTAGGATTTAGCACCGGACGCTGGTCTGTGTCCGGTCAAGGTAGACCGGACGCGTCCGATTGAAGAAAACCGTATTTGGACCCTTACTGTAAATGACCGGACGCTGGTGGTTCAGCGTCCGGTCAGTTTTGTCGGAGCGTCCGATCAGTTAATAGCTGTTGTGATCTGGCGGCTCAAGTTTAACTCAGAATGACACGTGGCTTACATCTGTGGACTGGACGCTGTGTCCAGGGTCCGGTCAGTATGACCGGAGCGTCCGGTCAGAGCGCGTTTTGCCCAGTGAAGGGGTATAACGGCTCTATTTGATGGGGGCTCTATTTATAGCCCCATGGCCGGCTCAAGGGAGAACTCTTGCATATTTTCATTGACATAGCAACCTTGTGAGCTTAGCCAAAGTCCTCCCACTCATCTCCATCATTGATTCATCATCTTTGTGAGATTGGGAGAGAATCCAAGTGCATTGCTTGAGTGATTGCATCTAGAGGCACTTGGTATTTGTGTTGCGCTGCGGATTTCGCTTGTTACTCTTGGTGGTTGCCATCACCTAGACGGTTGGAGCAGCGGTGGAGGATTGGCACGAGTTGGTGATTGTTCGTGGCCATCTCCGGTGATTGTAAGGGAAGTTGTACCTTCCCCGGCGGAGCGCCGAAAGGTAACTCTAGTAAATTGCTCGTGTCATTGAGTTACCTCATTTGTGGGTCGGTTCTTGCGGTGTCCTATCGTGTGGACGAGGTTTGTGAAACACCTCTTAGCCGCCGAACCACCAAGTGTTGGTTAACACAACGGGAACTAGCGTGTTGGCAAGCACGTGAACCTCGGAAGAAAAATCGATTGTCTCTTGTCATTTGCATTCTCCCGGTGATTGGCTTAATGTTCATCTAGTGATTGGTCCATCCCCTACACGACGGTATAATCACCCTACTCACCTATTTACATTCTTGCAAACTAGTTGATACAAGCTCTTTAGTGTAATTAGAATTGAGAGCTTGCTTTATTATTGTCATTCATCTAGTTGAGCTCTTTAGAGTAGCAAGATTGAGAGCTCTTAGTGAGTAGTTACATAGCAAGTTTGGGTGCCTAAGTAATCATTGCAACTAGAATTGTTGGATAGGTGGCTTGCAACCCTTGTAGAGCTAGAGCAAGTTTGCATTACGCTATTTGTCATACTAATCAAATTGCTCTAGTTGATTTGTAGATTTTTAAATAGGCTATTCACCCCCCCCTCTAGCCATATTAGGACCTTTCACGGTGCCGGTGGGGGGTTATTTATGTCACGTATTATTTCCTTCGTGCCTCTTCCCAAAATAATGGGAATAATTTTACAGGAACCGGTTCAGGAAAAACGCAGGAAGAGGAATTTTTTTCGCAATCCAAACATGCCCTAACTTTGACTAAATTTATAAAAACTATTAATATTTATGTATATATAATTAATATCATTAGATAGATTGCTGAATCTATTTTTCTGAAAATTTTATTTGGAGATACAAATGTTATATATTTTCTATAAATCTAGTCAAATTTATCGGCACACAAACCAACAACGACAAAAATTAGTATAGTTTTGGAACCGACCGGAGGCAGAAAATGGGATATCACTAACAGAGTTTGTCTATGCCACGCTCGGGTGTTGGAACATTCAATTTTTTTCTTCACTGTCTTCTTCCTCCTCCCCACACACCGCCGTTGCCTAGTGCCCACCGCCCCATCGCGTCAGATATCGTCAAAATTTGCAAGCCAGCGTGAGACTCCCTCATGTTTTTAGATTTTGCACGTTTGTAGTTAGCTTACAAAGATCGCTACCCACCTAGCCGCCACCCTATCCGTCTCCACCTCAAATGTTGCTATTCCTCACCTACTCATTGGCGTGCAAACCGCCACTCACCACAGACAAGCAAGTGCTCCGCGTCGGTACGCCTCACCGGCACGGCCGCATAGATCCACCAGTAACTAGGCCGGTACTCATCACCGCCATGGTTGCTCGAGCTCACTGCCGCAAGATCCAAAGGCAAGGGTAATGCTTTCTCGCACTTCCCTTATCTATGTTTCTTGGCTTTTTATTCCCCTCGTATCTCATCTGAGTACGAATCAAAGCTTCCATCTGATCATTAAGGAGCTCACGAGCATATCCCCGCAGGTGCTCCTACTCTGATTCGGGATGACAGCGCTGCCGCTTCTATTGCTGGCCCCGCTCCACCACATCCTAGTCAAGATGGAGGAGGAGGCCACCAACAAGAGGAACGAAGTAGACATCCTCATAGATGATGTCTTGGTCCTTATCCTCCTCCGCCTCACTGCCCGCACCTTATGCAGCTGTAAGTGTGTGTCGCTCCTAGTACCGCCTCATCTCTGAATCCAAGCACCATAAGGAGCTGCCCCAGTTTGTCGCCGAATTCATGTATGGCAACTGGAAAGGCAAACGTCATCGCCGATTCACCAGCTTCACAGGTGAATACCCCTCCTTTTCCTTCTTGTCCTTCCCCATTTAGGATTTAGTCATCTCAGATTGCTGCAGAGGCCTCTTTCTCTGCTAGTGCGTTGGGCTTCGCTGTGTTGTTCGCAATCCGGTAACTAGTAAATCAGTGGTACTGCCGCATAGCAACCTTTGTTATGGTTCAGCTCGCTTGGGGTTTGATCCCACAATCTCTTTCGCACTTCCATGTGGTAGAACTGTGGGTAAGGTCACCTGGGGTGTTAGTTGTCAGCATCTACTCATCCAAAACTAGAGCATGGATGCATAAAGAATCTGAATGGAGAGATGATATTCTAGTATGCAAATTTTCAGAAACTGTGTTTCTTAATGGTTTTATGCACAGGCTGGAGGTGTCCCACATAGTTGTTGATATGGAGGGAAAGACATGGAGAAAAATTCTTAGGCCACTAGGTCCTGCATTGTCCATCCATAGAGATCAGGGTTAGTTGTGTCTATTTACTGCTTATATTTTCAATACGTCTGACCTTTCAATCTCCTTGAAGACTATGGTACTAGTAAATGGACATTGAAGCATACGGTGAACACGCTGCAACTATTTGGACTAAACAATATTGAACTCAATTTCAAGGCTGCCAATGCAGACTACAGAGTGATTGCAGTTCACCTAGAATGGAATTTGATTTTCCTTATTAGGGACGACAGAACACTGATGGCATATGACATGAGCCGTAGAAAAGTTCATGTCCTTCTTGCCCGGGTCGTCCGCTATCCTAAAAGTACCTGGAGTATTTATTTGAATGGACCTCACTATCTGCCTTATGTTCCCTTATTCATGGAGTCATTAGCAGAGCAGTAAATGTGTATATGCTGTATTTTATTGTTAGGACAAGTCTTTGTTTAGGTAGGGAGTTGTTTTGAGTCTATATATAGTTCAATTTTGGCTTGGTAACTAATCCAATGGTATGTTGAATAATATTAATTCTACTGCTTTGCATTGTGCATGTTTTGGAGTCTCTGTGCTTTTGAATGATTTTCATGCAATGGCTATGGGAGGAAAAAGAGGGGTTCCACGCTGCATTGGCTGCCAAGCTGATCAAGGAGTGCCAATCTGAAGGAGCAGAGCGTATCTACCTCGTTTTAGTTATGTAAGTCTGTAGGGAGCAGAACCTTTATTATGTTATCTATGTACCGCTTGTGTTAATTCATCAGTTGACATAATTGTTATGTTAATGTCGAGCATTGTTATTATAACAAGTACTCTTCGTTGTGGACATGATAAATGATGTGTAATGATTATATATGTATGGTGTGTGTGTTCAGTAAGTTATTAAGGCCTAGCTAAATTAGTAAATACATTGTGAAAACCGGATGCAATTCTATCACCGTCGAATATTAGGGCCGTTGGATGTTTTGTCATCACCGCCGTACCACTCGCCTTCGGTGAAGCAGACGACCATCACCACCACTATTCGTCTGATGCGGCAGGAGCCAATAGTGCATCACCGCCAAATCGTTTAGTAACCCGACACCGACTAAAGGATCATCACGGGTGGATCGTACTGCAACGCTACGGTGACAATGCCCTATGACCAGACGGATCATACACTGAAGCGACGGTGATGTTCGCCTCGACACAGGTGGGTCACGCTCCAATGCGATGGAATAAGGATTTGATCACGGACGGATCATAAGTCATGTGGCGGTGTCAGTGGATACCCACACGTGGGGTCATGCTCCAACGCGATGGAAGTAAGGACCTTATCACGGACGGATGATAAGCCAATACGGCGGTGTAGTGTACACCGCTGACGGTCTCAGATAGCGACAGTGAGAGCTATGAGTATCACTGCCGACAACTTACCGCCGAGGCCAAAATTGGACTGCGATGTGGGTTACGACGCAGCTGTGAAAGGTGAGTATAGTAGTGAAGGGCGGGTTGTCTCCCTCTCCTCTGGCAGTGGCTCGTCGTTGCGATAGCCAAGGGCGGCAGGGCGCCATGAAGTGACGAACGAAGGTAAGTGAAGACTAATCACTCGAGCCCTCCGCCTTTCCTGCTGAAAAAAAAACAATTGTCTACTCACTTTTGTTTGGGAGCCTCTTTTTTGATGAGGTGCTTGGGAGCCATTGGATCTTAGGCGTTGTTTAGTTACACAGTGGTAATGTCAACACAAATGGAATCATTCCTTCGCGGGAATGGAAAGAGAATAATTGATTGCGTGTTTTGTTTGGTTCGACCACGCTCTGGCTTGTTCGGCTGGTATTAAAGCCGGCCGGGAGTGGAATGGTTTGCCCAATAATTCGAATGTAAACGGCGTACTGCAGTGGGGGATGGATTACCGTGGCACTAGATCCTGTTGGTGATGAAACAGACATAAAGTACCACCAGCAGTTCCCACTGTGATCGGTTCACATGCATTCATATTTGGAGAATGGATGCGAGGTGGTAAGTCACGCCGTCACTTGCTAGAGCAAAGTCACCGAATCTGCCTCCATTCTAGAGATGGGCCTGTGTGGGTCCACAGGAGTAGTCGCCTCACGATGAAGAGCAAGAAGAGAGTAGCAAAGCCTGAGATCCAGGCAAAAAAACATGCTCACGAAGAAATGGGGATTAGACGCAGAAGACCAGGCGGTCGACACCAATGCTTTTGTGGCATATTTGGATACAATCCTGAATAAGTTGTCTGGGCTTTTCATGTGTCCGTAAGTTGCCTGTTGTTGATAGAAAAAAAATGCCTGGTCAGGTAGATGATATGTATTCATGGTTGCGTTTGGACGAAGGGCTGGCGCAACATCAGCAGGGTGGAGGGCACGTGCGCAGCCAGCCCCCGGGCACACTTGACTTTTCGGACGCAGGTTTGCTGGGCCCTCGATGCAGGGCGGCTCCATGGCACGAGCGACTGCTCTCCCAACGCGGCTGGGAGGAGGGTGCGGGACGACCGCCTCCGTGGTTGCAACCAGGGGGGATGGCTGATGAGCTCTACATCGAGTGGCCTCACAAATATGCACGAGTTCACGTGACGAGCTGGCTTTGCGCTTGTTTGATTGATAAGTCATGGCTGAAAGTACTGATAACTGATTTGGTGTGAGAGAAAAATACTGTTTGTTGACTGAAAAAGTACGATTTATAAGTCAAACAAATCCAAACGAACAGAGAGCTTATGGTTAGTGGTTTATTGGACGACGTGGCCCGATCCACCTGTACGCTTTTTTATGCATAATTCCTCGAGCGTCCGGTTTTCGGTTTAGTGGGTGAGAGACCCGCTAACATTCGTATTGGACAATTCACGTGATGGGCCGGCTCGATCCTATAGCTAGCGGGTTATTGAATGATGTGGCCTGATCCATGGACCCACCTTTTTATGTAGGATTCCTACATTATTTTATTATAGAGAAGATTCATAAGGTGCAGTGGAGCCTGTTGAAGCCGATGATGAGCTTTTAGGACATCCGCAATGGCTTAATTCATAAGCTAGCTCTAAATATTTTTTCATATTTAATAGAAGAGAAAGAAATGCTAACTCTTGATCAAGAGTTACGGTCATATGTATATTCCAAGAATACGTGGGAGTGTAATGCGGGTCTAATCATGCTATGAACCATTAGTAAAGTTAACATTATTGAGGAGGTTGACTTCAACGGAGTATCTATATGTGAGACCCATGAGTATCCTCTCTCCTAAAGACTTATTTATAGAAATAGTTTATTTTTAGGTTTTTTTGTTAGAGAAGATAAAAATAGGTATTAAATTTTTTTTATCTGTAGCGCTAAATGAAGTTATTTTGCGACGTTGTCGGAGATAGTTGCAAGCTAGGAGGGCGGTTGGGGCGGGCAACCGGGCAAGGGCCAAAATGGCGGCTCTCGCGCTTCGAGGTGATGCGACCTGGCGTCCTGGCCTGGGCTGTTTGTTTGAGGCAAGTGGCGAGAGCGGCGGTGGGCGGTGCCGAGTGGCCGCCGCAGCACCGTTGCAGCAGGCCAAAACCGGTCCACTTTTACTGCTGCTCGTCTAGTGCAGTGCAAAGCAAAACCAGCAGCGCAGTGACCAGTGAGTGACCCCCCCCCCCAACTTTCCTCCCCCGCCCGTTTCCCTCTCTGCCGCCGCCGCACAAGAAGGTAGCCCCTGCCTGCGGCATGGCGACGCTCTCCCTCGCGGCCTCCTCCGCGGCCCGGCGCCCGGCACTGCTGCCGCCGAGGCTGCTGGCGGCGAGGGCGATGGCGACGTCGCTCTTCGGCCACGTCGAGCCGGCGCCCAAGGACCCCATCCTCGGCGTCACCGAGGCTTTCCTCGCCGACCCCTTGCCCGACAAAGTCAACGTCGGCGTCGTACGTAATCTGCTCCGCTCCGCGAACCTCTGATCTTCTCTTCTCTTCTCCCCCCGCGGTTGATCGCTGGCTGTCGTGCGGAATCTTGCTTTCTAGCTTTGTCCTCCGTTCCTGAATCCTGATGAACGGGACGGGTGCTCTTCTGCCGCAGGGCGCCTACCGGGACGACAACGGCCAGCCCGTCGTGCTCAGCTGCGTGCGCGAGGCCGAGCGCCGGATCGCGGGCAACCTCAACATGTGAGACATCTCCCCTCCTCCTTCGCGACAGGTCCCCCTGCATTGCTTTCTTCTCCCCATTTCCATGCGATCCGGCGAAAATGACATCTTTGGAATGATGCTGCGTGTTGCTCGATCCATCCACCGCGTAGCTTGGCTTCAGCTTACTTATTAGTATTAGATTTTTGCACTGCCCCGCTTCCCCCCTTACCGTGAAATTGATTTTTGCTCATCCTAGGCATGCTAATGCTAAGCAGTCTTCAGGTTTAGTAATGTAAGGATGCCGTGGGTTCTGACCATTATATCCGCTAAATTTGCAATTCAGGGAGTACCTTCCGATGGGAGGCAGTATCAAGATGATTGAAGAGTCACTGAAGCTGGCGTACGGAGAGGATTCTGGCTTCATCAAAGATAAGAGGATAGCAGCGGTGCAGGCTCTTTCAGGCACTGGTGCCTGCCGGCTCTTTGCTGATTTCCAGAAGCGTTTTTTGCCTGATTCGCAGATCTACATACCAACACCAACGTGGTCCAAGTGAGTTGACACCTTGCTGTGACACCAAATGTTATTTTGTTTACTTCACAGGAAAAAAAAGAAGGAATGAGGTAGTAGGGCTATGGAGATGAGTGTGCACTGCACTCCCTTGCAATTCGTTTGGCGAAGAGTTGATCTCAACTTATGTTTACCTGCTATGTACCTATGGACCATGGTAGCCAACTAGCCATCCAGGATTCTTTACAGAGTTAACATTGACCTTTCATTGTGACTTTATATTGGCTTATAATGTGGGGACTTCTCCAGCCATCACAATATTTGGAGGGATGCTCAAGTGCCACAGAAGACATTCACATACTACCATCCAGAGTCAAGAGGGCTTGATTTTTCAGGATTGATGAATGACATCAAGGTGGTTCATTTCTTTAACATTTTAACACGTTCAATATTGTTTCTTTTTGTTCTTCCATTCTTGCTGCTTCCCGTATGTATTAAGCTTTTTATGGATTCATTCTTAAATCTCGTGTCCTACCAGCTACAAATTTAGCTCCGCTTGTTACTTTGGTAGCAATTTGTATTCTCCATTGTGCATTTATAGTTCTCTTGGTACAATACAGATACCCAGTCAGTTTAAATTTGGAAATGGAACCCTGAGAGACTATTTTCTGCTCAGTGAATCCGTTCTGTTCTGCTGAGTGCTGAGAATGTCTGAAATTCCTTTTGTTTATGTTTTTTCTGTCATCTGCAGAATGCTCCAGACGGTTCATTCTTTTTGCTTCATGCATGTGCTCATAATCCTACTGGTGTAGATCCTACAGAGGAACAATGGAGAGAAATATCCCATCAGTTCAAGGTAAGGGGAACTGAACTGGGGAACAGAAAAGTTACAGCATTTCCTGTGAACTCCTACAAGCCACACCTATCAAATTTCACTCTTGTTCCTCTATAGGTGAAGAAACATTTTCCATTCTTTGACATGGCATACCAAGGGTTTGCCAGTGGTGATCCAGAGAGAGATGCCAAGGCAATCCGAATTTTCCTTGAAGATGGACACCAAATTGGATGTGCTCAGTCATACGCAAAGAATATGGGACTTTATGGACAGAGAGCAGGATGCCTGAGGTATTTAGTTGACCAGTGCCTTAGCTATTGTTTACATATAGCATTGTCACCTGCTGTACTTCTTAGTATACCGACATGCGTGATTTTTTGAAATGACATGTGGCTAGTTCTCTAATATAACAGCTGTTGGATTTCTTAGTATTCTTCATTGGGGTTTTCTATGCTTCTGAGAGAAAGAGTTGTTGGATTTCTTACGATATAGAGCATTCTAAAGAAAGGGGGAAGGGGGGGGGCAGACTTAGACTTAATGAAAGACTTGTTTTTTTTCCAATTTGAGTGCACCTTATTGCATTCTCTCTGTAGCTAAGTGGATGATATTTAATATAATTGGTGCTCCATTGTTTAAACTTTTGGTCAAATAGTGTCTATTGTGTGATTACTTTTAGTTTTTAGATAATGGTAGTACACTAATCACTATAATGTGTGCTTGTTACCAATATTGCAGTATTCTGTGTGAGGATGAGATGCAAGCAGTTGCTGTCAAGAGCCAACTGCAACAGATCGCGAGACCAATGTACAGCAACCCACCTGTTCATGGTGCACTGGTTGTTTCTATAATCCTCAATGATCCAGAATTGAAGGGTTTATGGTTAAAAGAAGTCAAGGTAAATTGTGAATCCTACATAAGTACTTAATGTGCTTAAATGGCTAGATGGTTAAATCTATTGTTAGTGAATACAGAAGAATTTTATCAACACCCTACTGATTGTTTCAGGGTATGGCTGATCGTATCATTGGCATGCGGAAGGCACTTAAGGAAAATCTTGAAAAGCTAGGTTCACCTTTGTCATGGGATCATATCACTAATCAGGTAATACAACTATGAGAAATCACTTCCATGTTTCTGAAATCTGAATATAGTTATTGATATTTAGAGTAACATGTATATTCTCCAGTTTACAACAGTGACCCGCAGCTGGTTATCCCAAGGCTGAGGTTATCTGGTTTGTATCATAATGTCGTTGGAGTTCAGTTTGGTGCGTGGTTTGGATTAGTAAATAAAAAAAATACAAGGCCCTTTGAGCTGGCCAACCTTGGGACTAACAGTTGGGAATAGATAATGACAAACAAGGGCATCTAGTGTCTTTTTTACTTAATGCTTTGAGCACAGATAAGTCTGAGATACACCCCTTTGATCATTGATTTTTATAGTGACATCTAGCAGAATGTGTGGCAATTGTGATGATATGTAAGTATTTTTTTTAGAATGAAGAGGAATCCATTACTGCTATTTTCATGAAGCAAAAATTGTTCATTCATATTAGCTATCAAAATGTTTAGTTCGATATTCTAGGAAAGAAGTACAATGGAAGGACTATATCCAAACTTTTGAAGTTCCAAACGAAGAGCCGGTACATCAGCCAATCATATTTTGAACTAACCAGGACCAATCTCATCATGTGTTTCTGAATTTGCTGATACCTTTACTGGATAGCAATAGATCTCCTTGCAACATGTCTTTTCCCGTGCCACTGCATTTTGTTTCAGTACCCTTTTTTATTAGGTCAGACTCAATTTACGGCTTGTGTGGCCGTGGTGAATTTGTATCTGAATAAAGGGTACGTGTCTTTGTATAGATCGGAATGTTCTGCTACAGTGGGATGACACCTGAACAAGTTGACCGCTTAACAAATGAATACCACATTTACATGACACGCAATGGGAGGATAAGGTACACTTCCTGATTTTTTTTTTTTTTTTACATCACGTTGATTCATTGATCTGTTTCTTCATACCTTCCGAAGAATGAATCTAACTTCATTCCCGTGCCAATTTCAGCATGGCTGGTGTAACAACAGGAAATGTTGCTTACTTGGCAAATGCGATTCATGAGGTTACCAAACCAAACTGAGTTACGGTCCCTACCTTTGGCCGATGAAATGGGGCTTTGAAGTGCCTTTTTTTTTCTTTCCTGACATAATAACATGGTGGTCCTGGAGAAATAAGTTCAGCCTACTGGTCCCACATGCATGGAGACCATTTCGTAACACATTCTCTCTATCTATTCTGGGATGAGCCATGATTCCACTACAACCATCAGACATTCATGCTCCCATCCCTCTATCTTTGTTTCGCTAGCAGCCTCACCTCACTGCTGCTGAGGAATGGAAGAGATTGTACCAAGTCCATAATGGTCAAGATTCCACACAGAAGGGTCCCTGGAGAAATAAGTTCAGCCTGCTGGTCCCACATGCATGGAGACCCAGAGATGTAAAACTTCAGTTTTGAGAGCTACATGCTGATCCTGTTCCTTCTATTTTCTGTCTCCCGGTCTTGTCATGACAATTGTTACACCAGCTGCAAAAGGCTATATAGCATAATGTAAAAACTTCAGTTTTGAGAGCTATATACAGATCCTGTTTCTTCTAGTTTCTGTTTTCTGGTCTTGTCATGACAATTGTTTCACCAGCTTCAGAAGGCTGTAGCATAATGTAAAACTTCAGTTTTGAGAGCTATATACGATCCTGTTTCTTCTAGTTTCTGTTTTCCGGTCTTGTCATGACAATTGTTTCACCAGCTGCAAGGCTGTAGCATAATGTAAAACTTCAGTTTTGAGAGCTGCATACTGATCCTGTTTCTTCTACTTTCTGTTTTCCGGTCTTTCATGACAATCGTTACACCAGCTGCAAAAGGCTGTAGCATAATTTATAGTGCGAAATTTAAGAACTGATTTGTCCAGCGTTTCAGTTGTTTTGAAGATTAGAGTCGTAAATTAAGGCGTGCCTGCTAAGCGAATCTGCATTTTTCGTTATGCTATTGACAACCTTCATATTTAGTCGAAACATTTAAATTAGCATTGATTGGGTGGGGCATGCTTGGGGCTGTAGAACATCGACCAAGCGAGGCTCAAATCAAATCATTAAAACTCTGCACATATATCAATAAAAAAACTAAATTAGCTTTGGTTGGGGTGAACATTTAAATTCTGCTCAGATCAATCCAAAATTTTAATTTTGGTTAGCTTTTTTTTTACAACAGTTATCTTTGATTGGGGTGCAATTTTGCTCATTTCACATATCAGTCATCAAATATTTACATTAGCTTTGGATGGGGTGAACATTTAAACTCTGCTCAGATCAATCAAAAGTTTTATTTAGCTTTGGTTGGGGTGCGCCAGGCTTGGGCTGTAGTGCAACGCCCAAGCGACACTCGAGAGGCCCAGTAGCAAGCTACTGTTGCAACCTCTCCGCCACAAAAAATAAATTTAATATCGAAGTGGGCGCATGGCCCACATATCAGATATTAAACTGATAAGAACAGATACTACACTTGATCTTAGCCAAAAGGCCGAGAAAGGTATGAACACCAACCGGGCACCCTCGCCTTCTTTTGTAGAGCGCCTCGCGCCCCTCCGCGGCTCAGCAGGCGATGTGGGACTAACAGCTGCGCCGCCTCTACTCGCCCCGCGGTCTGGAGCTCCCCCGTGGGCGCGGCGCGCTTGTTTGGGCCCAATGCTAATTTCCCGTTTGCGGCTGACATGTTCAGCCCTCCTATGCCGGCCCAGGTTTGTAGTCTCATGGGCCGTTGCTGTAAAAGGGCCCATGCGTGACGAACTGAGGGTGCATGTCGCAAGCAGACTGTCTCTCACGGTCACGGCCTCCTATACTGCTTTTTTTTCTTTCTCAGAAAAAAAAAAAGGAGAGCTTGCCTCAAGAAGACAGCAGTACAGCACTATGAACTGAGGTCAAGTTAGGCCCCGTTTAGATCCGAAAATTTTTTGATTTTGGGTACTGTAGCACTTTCGTTTATATTTGTTAATTAGTGTCTAATTATGGACTAATTAGGTTTAAAAGTTTCGTCTCGCGATTTCTCACCCAACTGTACAATTAGTTTTTTTTTTCGTCTACATTTAGTACTCCATGCATGTGCCGCAAGATTCGATGTGATAGATACTGCGTAAAAATTTTTGGGTTTTAGGAGGAACTAAACGGGGCCTTACTGCAACTGGCAATGAGAACTTAGAACTGACGTATTTGTATAGAGTGCACAATTTTTCCAGCAATTTTCTGGTGGAAATATTACCAAATTGTGGATTGAAAACTCTGTAGATCTCAACGTAGCTAAAATTGTTTATACCTATCACAGTGAAAGTGTTTGTTGGAGAAATTAAACCACCTCCATGAATATTTCGAACATGTCACGGCACGATGACCGGCTTATGGGTGGCAGATGCAATGTAAAAACAAAGCTAGGGGGTAAAACTATAGCTTTGAACTTGATGGATCATGCGACAAAATAACCATCATGGCCACCCCAGCTCCATGTTCAAAATGATCTGTACGGTGCTTCAACACCCAACAAACTCTTTCCAAGTAGAACTACATCCAGGATATACATGTTTTGTACAATTTTACCGTTTTTCTGTTTCTTTTCGCTCCAACCAGACCGACAGCAGCTGTCATCTGGGACCAGATAGCTCAATTGGCTCTATTATGAAGGACGACGAATCATGTGGGTCCTCGTGTCTTATAGAGAAACTGTAAGGTACGCCATTAGGAAGAGGTTCCCTATTCAACTCAGCGCTGCTTTCCGCCAGCGTGACGTTAGCTTCAAGAGCGTGCAGAACTTCTGACATCTTAGGCCGCAGT
This sequence comes from Miscanthus floridulus, assembly GCF_019320115.1. Lineage (NCBI taxonomy): Eukaryota > Viridiplantae > Streptophyta > Magnoliopsida > Poales > Poaceae > Miscanthus > Miscanthus floridulus. Next base: position 32,772,950 of record NC_089587.1, read on the forward strand.
ATAGGGTTCGTCTGTGTACATTGGATGATCACATCGACTGAACATTCCAGCTCGAGAATATCAAATGAATCTCTGAGATCCCTGTCGACCAGCTTATCCAGTTTCTTTTCCTCCTTTAGCTCCCTAACCTGAAGAGGAACACAGGTGTCAAATCTGTGCAGCGTGGGGTTGAAATACAGTAAATAGTACGTAAATAAGTGCACAGAAGTTTACCCAATCTAGAATCATGCCTTTCTGAGACTGGCCATGTCCATTGCTCAAGGTTTTAGGACCAGTAATCAGTTCCAACAGGAGAATACCAAACCCATAAACATCAGTCTTCTCTGAGGACTGTCCAGTTGAGAGATACTCAGGAGCAATATGCCCAATAGTGCCCCGAACTGCAGTAGTAACATGTGATTCCTGACGGTCAAGAAGTTTTGCCAATCCAAAATCCCCAACGATTGCTTCAAAACTTTGATCAAGCAATATGTTTGCAGCTTTGACATCCCTGTGAATGATCTTAGGATTGCATTGTTCATGAAGGTAGAGTAACCCCCTGGCAGCGCCAAGAGCAATCCGCATGCGTTTACTCCAATCAAGAGATGGTTTTCCATTACGGTAATCTGAAAATTGCAACCCCATATATTACAAAGTGATAAGGATATATAAACAGATGATATGACCGTGGCAAAGAACCAACCAAAACACATAGTATTAGGCAAAATATTTACAAGGAATGCGAAGGACTTGCACAGAATGCCAATTGTAGACTTAAATAACATTGAAATGTTGTAGACAATTGAGTTACCTCTCAAGCGGTCAGCAACACTGCCATTTGGCATGTATGGATATACAAGCAACCGTTCTTTCGAGGTCATGCAAAATCCATACAGACGCAAGAGATTCCTGTGCACAGCGAGGCCAATCAACTCAACTTCTGTTTGAAATTGGACTTCACCGGTAACATCAGGATCTTTCAATCTCTTCACTGCCACTAAAGTTCCATTTCTCAAACAGCCTTTATACACAATGCCAAAACCTCCTTGACCTAATATATTCTTCGAATTAAAATTGTCCGTTGCACTTTGCAGGTCATGAAATGAGAAATGCTTCACGTGACCCAATTCAAATTCTAGATCTTGATCTACAAACAAACAAAAACGTCAAATCATGTATATTTAACCTGTAAAGAGAGCATACTACATAGGCTTGGATAATTACCAGCAGAAGCAAAAGGCAAGCGCCATCCGCGGCTTTTAGAGTTTCCACCCTGGACGCTTGCTGTGAGCCATTATTCAGAAGAAGACTGGAAGGAGAAAACGAAGAAAAAAATCACAGAACAACAAATGAACACAAGTGTATTCCCTCTACTTCGCCTTGCCTCCAAATTTATAACCGCAGGGGACCTCTATAATGGGCTCATCGAGTTACGCGCGAGATTAGGGGGCATGTGTTCACACCAAAATTTGTTACTCCCTCCGTCCTAAAAAGAATGCAATTCTCGCTTCCCGGGGAGTCAAGGGATTTCAACTTTAACCAAAATTACACAGAAAATACTAACATTTATAATCCAAAATAAATATCAATAGATTAATGACAGAATATATTTTCATAATAAGTCTTTTTTGGGGACGGAGGTAGTAAGATGCACAAGAAGCCCAAAACTCAGAGAAGCGTGCATGAGTGCCGAATGTCATCCCAACTTCCAACACCGTCCCTAGCATTTGTTAATCCAAGAACCATTGTATACCTCGTCTTCCCTGATACGTGTTCCCTAGTTCACGCATCTTAATTGCACTGAGTTTGGGTGCATCTTCAAGGTGAGTGTTAAATGTCCCAACTTCCAACACCATCCCACCACTTGTTACGCCGGGAACTATCGTATACCTCGTCCTCCCTGATGCGTGCTCCCTAGATCACGCATCTTAAACTGCATTGAGTTTAGGTGCATCTTCAAGGTTGGCCTATTTAAGTCGAGTCTGGGTGCACTAAGTCTCTCGCCCCTCCCCTTCCCTCCTCTCCCTCCAAGTCCCTTAGCATTAGACTGAGTGAGAGAGCAGCAACTCCTTTCGTCCACCATGGTTCATGGTGTACTTCAGCGGCTCCGCCGTTGCTGAGAGAAGGCTTTCAAGATCGGGTTCTGCAGCGGCCTACTGGTGGTCGTTCGTCTTGGGTGTTAGAGGAAGTACCGCGAAGAGATGGGGAAGAACAATACCATCTTCGGTGCCCTGGGTCGCCTGATGACAGGGTGGCTAGGCTCGTTGATGGTCGGCGTGCGGGAGACTTCCAGGTTAGAATATCTATAGGAAATGCTGGAGGGCGGAGGGTGCCTTGATATTGTCAGGAAACCTTTTGAGCCCACAGATCTCGACCAGGGATCTCTCGACGTCGTGGCATACGTTCCTCCTCGACGTTGACGAAGACGGCGCGGGCAAGGCTCCTTGCGGGGTTCCTCATCCTCTCGGATGTAGAGGGAGTTCCATGAGGTGGTTCTTCCCCAAGCTTCTTCCAGGCGTCATCCCTTCTTGTGGCGAAGATTTGGAGGCGCGGTGACGGTTAGTTACGCCTTCATCCGGCTTTTACGCTTCATGAGATGTCTATCGCTCGGTGCGGGGATAAACCTACGGTCATCGCTAAAATTTGGCTTATGTTGATTTGTTGTGAGAAAAATATTGTTCGTTTGCTGAAAAGTACTACTGAAGTAGTATTGAAGAACAGAGCCAAGGTTTTTGTCATCATACTGTAGTTGTTGATAGATCCTTGTTATTGTACGTCTAGTGAATGAAAAGTGTAACAGAGTTAATCGAAAAAATGTCTTTTGTTGATTTTGAACACTGTTACCTCACTGTGATGTTGGTGGGGTGTTGGTTTGTATGTGCAAACCGCCATATGGTACGGCTTTGTAATCACGTCCATTGTTATTGTAGAGATCAGTACCTTTATTATGCAACATTAGCTGACGAACTTTATCATGTTAGCGTCCATTGTTATTGTAAAAAGAACGCTGTGTGTTCAGTAAGCTACTAAAGCCTAGCTGAATTACAATGTACAATTATGTCAACGTCGAATATAAGCATCGCTGAAAAAACTGTATCACCACCGCTATTCGTCGTTAGGTGCTAACATCTTCTTGCTGTAACCTACAAAAATAATGTTCATAATATTTTGTTCCTTTCCAACGTTCAGTTTTTGTATGACACGCCCATCGTTAGGTGCTACGTACCATCTTCTTTAAGACCCAATCACCACCGCCAGTACCCTTCATCGCCGATATTGTCAAAATTTGCAAGCCAGCGTGAGACTCCCGCGCGTTTTTAGAATTTTTGGCTCATTTGTAGTTAGCTTACAAAGACAGCTACCCACCTAGCCACCACCCTGTCCGTCTCCACCTCAAGTGTTGTTATTCCTCACCTACTCATCAGGCGTGTAAACCGCCACTCACCGTAGACAAGCTAGTGCTCCGCACCGGTATGCCTCACCGGCATACCCGCACAGATCCACCGGTGATCCAGGCTGATACTCATCACCGCCGTGGCCGCTCGAGCTCACTGCCGCAAGATCCAAAGACAAGGGTAATGCTTTCTTGCACTTCCCTTATCTATGTTTCTTGGCTTTTTATTCCCCTCTTATCTCATCTGAGTACGAATCAAGCTTCCATCTGATCATTAAGAAGCTCATGAGCACATCCCTCGTAGGTGCTCCTACTCTAATTCAGGTGAAAGCGATGCCAGCTTCCATTGCTGACCCTGCTCCACCACATCCTAGTCAAGATGGAGGAGGAGGCCACCAACAGGAGGAATGAAGTAGACATCCTCATAGATGATGTCTTGGTCCTTATCCTCCACCACCTCACCGCTCGCACCTTGTGCAGCTGCAAGTGTGTATCGCTCCTGGTACCGCCTCATCTCCGAATCTGAGCACCATAAGGAGCTGCCCCAGTTTGTCGCCGGATTCATGTATGGCAACTAGAAAGACAAACGCCGATTCACCAGCTTCATCGGTGAATATCCCTCCTTTTCCTTCTTGCCCTTCCCCGTTCAGGATTTAGTCATCTCAGATTGCTGCAGAGGCCTCTTCCTCTGCTAGTGCGTTGGGCTTTGCTATATTGTCTGCAATCCGGTAACTAGAAAATTAGTGGTACTGCCGCATAGCAACCTTTGTTATGGTTCAGCTCGCTTGGGGCTCAATCCCACAATCTCCTCGCACTTCCATGTGGTAGAACTGTGGGTAAGGTCGCCTAGGGTGTTAGTTGTCAGCATCTACTCATCCAAAATTGAAGCATGGATGTGTAAAGAATCTGAATAGGGAGAGGATATTCTAGTATGCAAATTTTCAGGAACTGTGTTTCTTAATGGCTTTATGCACATGCTGGAGGTGTCCCACATAATTGCTGTTGATATAGAGGGAAAGACATGGAGGAAAATTCTTAGGCTACCAGGTCATGCAATGTCCATCCATGGAGATCAGGGTTAGTTGTGTCTATGTACTGCTTATATTTTCAATACTTCTGACCTTTCAATCTCCTTGAAGACTATGGTACTAGTAAATGAACAATGAAGCATACGGTGAACACGCTGCAGCTATTTGGACTGAACAATATTGGACTCGGTTCTGAGGCTACCAATGCGGACTACAGAGTAATTGCAGTTCACCTAGAATGGAATTTGATTTTCCTTATTGGGGATGACAGAACACTGATGGCATATGACATGAGCCGCAGAAAAGTTCATGTCCTCTCTGCTTGGGTCGTCCGCTATCCTAAAAGTACCTAGAGTATTTATTTGAATGGACCTCACTATCTACCTTATGTTCCCTTGTTTATGGAGTCATTGACAGAGCAGTAAATGTGTATATGTTGTATTTTTTTGTTAGGACAAGTCTTTGTTCAAGTAGGGAGATGTTTTGAGTCTATATATAGTCCAATTTTGGTATAGTAACTAATTCAATGGTATGTTAAATATTATTAATTCTACTGCTTTACATTGTGCATGTTTTGGAGTCTCTGTGCTTTTGAACGATTTTCATGCAATGGGTATGGGAGAAAGAAGAGGGGTTCCATGCTGCATTAGCTGCCAAGCTGATCAAGGAGTGCCAATCAGAAGGAGCGGAGCACATCTACCTCGTTTTAGTTACATAAGTCTGTAGAGAGCAGAACCTTTATTATGCTATATATGTACCGCCTGTGTTAATTCATCAGTTGACACAGTTGTTATGTTAGTGTCGAGCACTATTATTATAACAAGTACTCTTCGTTGTGGACATGATGAATGATGCGTAATGATTATATCTGAATGATGTGTGTTGAGAAAGTTATTAAGGCCTAGCTGAATTAGTAAATACATTATAAAAACCGGATGCAATTCTATCACCGTCGGATATTAGGGCCGTTGTATGTTTTGTCATCACCGCCGTACCACTCGCCTTCGGTGAAGCAGACGGCCATCACCACCACTATTCGTCTGATGCGGCAGGGGCTAATAGTGCATCACCGCCGAATCGTTTAGTAACCCGACACCGACTAAAGGATCATCATGGGTGGATCGTACTGCAACGCGACGGTGACCATGCCCTATGACCAGACGGTTCATACGCTGAAGCGACGATGATGTTCGCCTCGACACAAGTGGGTCACGCTCCAATGCGATGGAATAAGGATCTGATCACGGACGGATCATAAGCCAAGCGACGGTGTCAACGGCTGTGGGTATGCATTGATCCGTGACTGCTCTCCCAGCAGTCGCTCGGTGTAGGGCGGCTCCATGGCACGGGCGATTGCTCTCCTAGTGTGGCTAGGAGGAGGGTGCGGGACGACCGCCTCCATGGTTGCAACCAGGGGCCATCACCTTCTCGATGACTCTCCGGGGGGGATGGCTGATGAGCTCGTACCTCGGGTGGCCTCACAAATATGCACGAGTGTTTGGTTTCCCGGTTTAATGGGTGACGAACCCACTAACATTTGTATCGGTCGGTTCAGTCGGTTCACGTGACGAGCTGGCTCGATCTTATGGTTAGCGGTTTATTGGACGACGTGGCCCGATCCTCTTGTACGTTTTTTGATGCACAATTCCTCGAGCACTCGGTTTTTGGTTTAATGGGTGAGAGACCCGCTAACATTTGTATCGGACAGTTCACGTGATGGGTCGGCTCGATCCTACAGCTAGCGGGTTATTGGACGACGTGGCCTGATCCATGGGTCCACTTTTTTATGCAGGATTCCTACATTATTTTATTATAGAGAAGATTTGTAAGGTGCAGTGGAGCCTGTTGAAGCCAATGACGAGCTTTTAGGACATCCGCAGTAGGTGACTCATAAGCTAGCTCTATTTTTTTTTTCATATTTTAACATAAGAGAAAGAAATGATAACTCTTAATCAAGAGTTAGGATCATATATATATTCCAAGAATACGTGGGAGTGTAATGCGGATCTAATCATGCTATGAGCTATTGCTAAAGCTAACATTATTGAGGAGGTTGACTTGGAACTCATATCTAACTTTTACTGTTGCGGTGCGGATACCCTTAGACTGTGTCCTCGACCTCCAACGGAGTACCTGTATGTGAGACCTATGAGTATCCTTTCTTCGAAAGACTTATTTATAGAAATGGTTTATTTTTAGTTTTTTTTGTTGGAGAAGATAAAAATATAGGAAAAAGTCTACTCCACCCCCTCAACTATGGAAGATGGTCTACATAACCCCCTCAACTATGAAACCGTCTGTTTTACCCCCTGAACTTTCCAAAATCGTCTAATTTACCCCCTGGGCGGTTTTCAGGGCGGCTGTGCTACAGTAACGACGGGTTGCTACAGTAACAGCGTGTTTGCTACAGTGTCGTCTGTTTTGAATTTCCTTTTTTTTGTTTATTTTCGTTGAATTTTTGAAAAATCATAGTAAATCATAGAAAAATCGTAAAATGAAAAATCTAATTTTATTGGACTCCACATGAGTAGATCTACACAGTGAATATATAATACGGTATGTTTTAGTACAAATTTTTTTTGTAGCTTTAGATTAATTGGAAAATCCAATTTTGTCTGTAATTAATTAGAATTTATCTATAACTAAGTTATACATAGTCCAATGAGTACGAAATTTTTACTATAGTTCAAGCATACAATAATTAGCGTACCATAAAAATTTCACCACAATTGGACCATAGAAGCTGCAGCTATGAATTATTCCAATTAATTACAGACAAAATTGGATTTTCCAATTAATCTAAAGCTACAAAAAAAATTTGTACTAAAATATACCGTATTATATATTCACTGTGTAGATCTACTCATGTGGAGTCCAATAAAATTAGATTTTTCATTTTACGATTTTTCTATGATTTACTATGATTTTTCAAAAATTCAACGAAAATAAACAAAAAAAAAAGAAATTCAAAACTGGCGACACTGTAGCAAACCCGCTGTTACTGTAGCAACCCACCGTTACTGTAGCAAAACCGCCCTGAAAAACCGCCCAGGGGGGTAAATTAGACGGTTTTGGAAAGTTCAGGGGGTAAAACAGACGGTTTCATAGTTGAGGGGGTTATGTAGACCATCTTCCATAGTTGAGGGGGTAGAGTAGACTTTTTCCTAAAAATATATATTAAATTTTTTTAGCTGTAGTGCTAAATGAAGTTATTTTGTGACGTTGCCGGAGACAGTTGCGAGCTAGGAGGGCGGTTGGGGCGGGCAACCGGGCAAGGGCCAAAATGGTGGCTCTCGCGCTTCGAGGTGATGCGACCTGGCGTCCTGGCCTGGGCTGTTTGTTTGAGGCAAGTGGCGAGAGCGGCGGTGCCGAGTGGCCGCCGCAGCAGCGAATCGTCGCAGCAGGCCAAAACCGGTCCACTTTTATTACTGCTCGTCTAGTGCAGTGCAAAGCAAAACCAGCGGCGCAGTGAGGGCATGTTTGGATAAAGACCGATTCTGAAATGTTTGGACCGGACACCTGTATATAATCTTTCTGTAATTTATTTGATTGACATCCTGAGAAATCTGCCTACTACAAATTGCCTATGAGTAGGAGTAGGAAATCAACTGCCTGGGCTCCAATCCAACTTCCCTGGACCTGGTCACCCTACAAAAAGCCACGTGAAACATATCAACCAAACGCTGCCCCGTTCCTCTGTCTACCTCCAGGACGTCAACCAAACAAGACAGCACATGCAGGGTCCTATCCAAACATGCCTGAGTGACAAAAGGCCACAGCCACAGCCACAGCCTTCGCGCGCAAAACTTTCTTCCCCCGCCCGTTTCCCTCTCTGCCGCCGCCGCACAACTGCACAAGAAGGTAGCCCCTGCCTGCGGCATGGCGACGCTCTCCCTCGCGGCCTCCTCCGCGGCCCGGCGCCCGGCACTGCTGCCGCCGAGGCTGCTGGCGGCGAGGGCGATGGCGTCGTCGCTCTTCGGCCACGTCGAGCCGGCGCCCAAGGACCCCATCCTCGGCGTCACCGAGGCTTTCCTCGCCGACCCCTCGCCCGACAAAGTCAACGTCGGCGTCGTACGTAATCTGCTCCGCTCCGCTCCGCGAACCTCTGATCTTCTCTTCTCTTCTCCCCCCGCGGTCGATCGCTGTCGTGCGGAATCTTGCTTTCTAGCTTTGTCCTCCGTTCCTGAATCCTGATGAACCGGACGGGTGCTCTTCTGCCGCAGGGCGCCTACCGGGACGACAACGGCCAGCCCGTCGTGCTCAGCTGCGTACGCGAGGCCGAGCGCCGGATCGCGGGCAACCTCAACATGTGAGACATCTCCCCTCCTCCTTCGCGACCGGTCCCCCTGCATTACTTTCTTCTCCCCATTTCCATGCGATCCGGCGAAAATGACATCTTTGGAATGATGCTGCGTGTTGCTCGATCCATCCACCGCGTAGCTTAGCTTCAGCTTACTTATTAGTATTAGATTAGATTTTTGCACTGCCCCGCTTCCCCCCTTACCGTGAAATTGATTTTTGCTCATCCTAGGCATGCTAATGCTAAGCAGTCTTCAGGTATAGTAATGTAAGGATGCCGTGGGTTCTGACCATTATATCCGCTAAATTTGCAATTCAGGGAGTACCTTCCGATGGGAGGCAGTATCAAGATGATTGAAGAGTCACTGAAGCTGGCGTACGGAGAGGATTCTGGCTTCATCAAAGATAAGAGGATAGCAGCGGTGCAGGCTCTTTCAGACACTGGTGCCTGCCGTCTCTTTGCTGATTTCCAGAAGCGTTTTTTGCCTGATTCGCAGATCTATATACCAACACCAACGTGGTCCAAGTGAGTTGACACCTTGCTGTGACACCAAATGTTATTTTGTTTACTTCACAGGAAAAAAAAAGGAATGAAGTAGTAGGGCTATGGAGATGAGTGTGCACTGCACTCCCTTGCAATTCGTTTGGTGAAGAGTTAATCTCAACTTATGTTTACCTGCTGTGTACCTATGGACTATGGTAGCCAACTAGCCATCCAGGATTCTTTACAGAGTTAACATTGACCTTTCATTGTGACTTTATATTGGCTTATAATGTGGGGACTTCTCCAGCCATCACAATATTTGGAGGGATGCTCAAGTGCCACAGAAGACATTCACATACTACCATCCAGAGTCAAGAGGGCTTGATTTTTCAGGATTGATGAATGACATCAAGGTGGTTCATTTCTTTAACATTTTAACACGTTCAATATTGTTTCTTTTTGTTCTTCCATTCTTGCTGCTTCCCGTATGTATTAAGCTTTTTATGGATTCATTCTTAAATCTCGTGTCCTACCAGCTACAAATTTAGCTCCGCTTGTTACTTTGGTAGCAATTTGTATTCTCCATTGTGCATTTATAGTTCTCTTGGTACAATACAGATACCCAGTCAGTTTAAATTTGGAAATGGAACCCTGAGAGACTATTTTCTGCTCAGTGAATCCGTTCTGTTCTGCTGAGTGCTGAGAATGTCTGAAATTCCTTTTGTTTATGTTTTTTCTGTCATCTGCAGAATGCTCCAGACGGTTCATTCTTTTTGCTTCATGCATGTGCTCATAATCCTACTGGTGTAGATCCTACAGAGGAACAATGGAGAGAAATATCCCATCAGTTCAAGGTAAGGGGAACTGAACTGGGGAACAGAAAAGTTACAGCATTTCCTGTGAACTCGTACAAGCCACACCTATCAAATTTCACTCTTGTTCCTCTATAGGTGAAGAAACATTTTCCATTCTTTGACATGGCATACCAAGGGTTTGCCAGTGGTGATCCAGAGAGAGATGCCAAGGCAATCCGAATTTTCCTTGAAGATGGACACCAAATTGGATGTGCTCAGTCATACGCAAAGAATATGGGACTTTATGGACAGAGAGCAGGATGCCTGAGGTATTTAGTTGACCAGTGCCTTAGCTATTGTTTACATATAGCATTGTCACCTGCTGTACTTCTTAGTATACCGACATGCGTGATTTTTTGAAATGACATGTGGCTAGTTTTCTAATATAACAGCTGTTGGATTTCTTAGTATTCTTCATTGGGGTTTTCTATGCTTCTGAGAGAAAGAGTTGTTGGATTTCTTACGATATAGAGCATTCTAAAAAAGGGGGAAGGGGGGGGGGGGGGGGGGCAGACTTAGACTTAATGAAAGACTTGTTTTTTTTTCCAATTTGAGTGCACCTTATTGCATTCTCTCTGTAGCTAAGTGGATGATATTTAATATAATTGGTGCTCCATTGTTTAAACTTTTGGTCAAATAGTGTCTATTGTGTGATTACTTTTAGTTTTTAGATAATGGTAGTACACTAATCACTATAATGTGTGCTTGTTACCAATATTGCAGTATTCTGTGTGAGGATGAGATGCAAGCAGTTGCTGTCAAGAGCCAACTGCAACAGATCGCGAGACCAATGTACAGCAACCCACCTGTTCATGGTGCACTGGTTGTTTCTATAATCCTCAATGATCCAGAATTGAAGGGTTTATGGTTAAAAGAAGTCAAGGTAAATTGTGAATCCTACATAAGTACTTAATGTGCTTAAATGGCTAGATGGTTAAATCTATTGTTAGTGAATACAGAAGAATTTTATCAACACCCTACTGATTGTTTCAGGGTATGGCTGATCGTATCATTGGCATGCGGAAGGCACTTAAGGAAAATCTTGAAAAGCTAGGTTCACCTTTGTCATGGGATCATATCACTAATCAGGTAATACAACTATGAGAAATCACTTCCATGTTTCTGAAATCTGAATATAGTTATTGATATTTAGAGTAGCATGTATATTCTCCAGTTTACAACAGTGACCAGCAGCTGGTTATCCCAAGGCTGAGGTTATCTTGTTTGTATCATAATGTCGTTGGAGTTCAGTTTGGTGCGTGGTTTGGATTAGTAAATAAAAAAAAAATACAAGGCCCTTTGAGCTGGCCAACCTTGGGACTAACAGTTGGGAATAGATAATGACAAACAAGGGCATCTAGTGTCTTTTTTACTTAATGCTTTGAACACAGATAAGTCTGAGATACACCCCTTTGATCATTGATTTTTATAGTGACATCTAGCAGAATGTGTGGCAATTGTGATGATATGTAAGTATTTTTTTTAGAATGAAGAGGAATCCATTACTGCTATTTTCATGAAGCAAAAATTGTTCATTCATATTAGCTATCAAAATGTTTAGTTCGATATTCTAGGAAAGAAGTACAATGGAAGGACTATATCCAAACTTTTGAAGTTCCAAACGAAGAGCCGGTACATCAGCCAATCATATTTTGAACTAACCAGGACCAATCTCATCATGTGTTTCTGAATTTGCTGATACCTTTACTGGATAGCAATAGATCTCCTTGCAACATGTCTTTTCCCGTGCCACTGCATTTTGTTTTAGTACCCTTTTTTATTAGGTCAGACTCAATTTACGGCTTGTGTGGCCGTGGTGAATTTGTATCTGAATAAAGGGTACGCGTCTTTGTATAGATCGGAATGTTCTGCTACAGTGGGATGACACCTGAACAAGTTGACCGCTTAACAAATGAATACCACATTTACATGACACGCAATGGGAGGATAAGGTACACTTCCTGATTTTTTTTTTTTACATCACGTTGATTCATTGATCTGTTTCTTCATACCTTCCGAAGAATGAATCTAACTTCATTCCCGTGCCAATTTCAGCATGGCTGGTGTAACAACAGGAAATGTTGCTTACTTGGCAAATGCGATTCATGAGGTTACCAAACCAAACTGAGTTACGGTCCCTACCTTTGGCCGATGAAATGGGGCTTTGAAGTGCCTTTTTTTTTCTTTCCTGACATAATAACATGGTGGTCCTGGAGAAATAAGTTCAGCCTACTGGTCCCACATGCATGGAGACCCAGAGATGTAAAACTTCAGTTTTGAGAGCTACATGCTGATCCTGTTCCTTCTATTTTCTGTCTCCCGGTCTTGTCATGACAATTGTTACACCAGCTGCAAAAGGCTATATAGCATAATGTAAAACTTCAGTTTTGAGAGCTATATACAGATCCTGTTTCTTCTAGTTTCTGTTTTCTGGTCTTGTCATGACAATTGTTTCACCAGCTTCAGAAGGCTGTAGCATAATGTAAAACTTCAGTTTTGAGAGCTATATACAGATCCTGTTTCTTCTAGTTTCTGTTTTCCGGTCTTGTCATGACAATTGTTTCACCAGCAGCAGAAGGCTGTAGCATAATGTAAAACTTCAGTTTTGAGAGCTACATACTGATCCTGTTTCTTCTACTTTCTGTTTTCCGGACTTTCATGACAATTGTTACACCAGCTGCAAAAGGCTGTAGCATAATTTATAGTGCGAAATTTAAGAACTGATTTGTCCAGCGTTTCAGTTTACTTTGAAGATTAGAGTTGTAAATTAAGGCGTGCCTGCTAAGCGAATCTGCATTTTTCGTTATGTTATTGACAAACTTCATATTTAGTCGAAACATTTAAATTAGCATTGATTGGGTGGGCATGATTGGGGCTGTAGAACATCGCCCAAGCGAGGCTCAAATCAAATCATTAAAACTCTGCACATATATCAATAAAAAACCTAAATTAGCTTTGGTTGGGGTCAACATTTATATTTACATTAGCTTTGGATTGGGTGTACATTTAAACTATGCTCAGATCAATCAAAAAATTTATTTAGCTTTGGTTGGGGTGCGCCAGGCTTGGGCTGTAGTGCAACGCCCAAGCGACACTCGAGAGGCCCAGTAGCAAGCTACTGTTGCGACCTCTCCCCCACAAAAAATAAATTTAATATCGAAGTGGGCACATGGCCCACATATCAGATATTAAACTGATAAGAACAGATACTACACTTGATCTTAGCCAAAAGGCCGAGAAAGGTATGAACACCAACTGGGCACCCTCGCCTTCTTTTGTAGAGCGCCTCGCGCCCCTCCGCGGCTCAGCAGGCGATGTGGGACTAACAGCTGCGCCGCCTCTACTAGCCCCGTGGGCGCGGCGCGCTTGTTTGGGCCCAATGCTAATTTCCCGTTTGCGGCTGACATGTTCAGCCCTCCTATGCCGGCCCAGGTTTGTAGTCTCATGGGCCGTTTCTGTAAAAGGGCCCATGCCTGACGAACTGAGGGTGCGTGCATGTCGCAAGCAGACTGTCTCTCACGGTCACGGCCTCCTATACTGCTTTTTTTTCTTTCTCGGGAAAAAAAAAGGAGAGCTTGCCTCAAGATGACAGCAGTACAGCACTACTGAACTGAGGTCAAGTTACTGCAACTGGCAATGAGAACTTAGAACTGACGGTATAGAGTGTACCATTTTTCCAGCAATTTTCTGGTGGAAATATTACCAAATTGTGGATTGAAAACTCTGTAGATCTCAACGTAGCTAAAATTGTTTATACCTATCACAGTGAAAGTGTTTGTTGGAGAAATTAAACCACCTCCATGAATATTTCGAACATGTCACGGCACGATGACCGGCTTATGGGTGGCAGATGCAATGTAAAAACAAAGCTAGGGGGTAAAACTATAGCTTTGAACTTGATGGATCATGCGACAAAATAACCATCATGGCCACCCCAGCTCCATGTTCTCTTTCCAAGTAGAACTACATCCAGGATATACATGTTTTGTACAATTTTACCGTTTTTCTGTTTCTTTTCGCTCCAACCAGACCGACAGCAGCTGTCATCTGGGACCAGATAGCTCAATTGGCTCTATTATGAAGGACGACGAATCATGTGGGTCCTCGTGTCTTATAGAGAAACTGTAAGGTACGCCATAAGGAAGAGGTTCCCTATTCAACTCAACGCTGCTTTCCGCCAGCGTGACGTTTGCTTCAAGAGCGTGCAGAACTTCTGACATCTTAGGCCGCAGTATAGGGTTCGTCTGTGTACATTGGATGATCACATCGACTGAACATTCCAGCTCGAGAATATCAAATGAATCTCTGAGATCCCTGTCGACCAGCTTATCCAGTTTCTTTTCCTCCTTTAGCTCCCTAACCTGAAGAGGAACACAGGTGTCAAATCTGTGCAGCGTGGGGTTGAAATACAGTAAATAGTACGTAAATAAGTGCACAGAAGTTTACCCAATCTAGAATCATGCCTTTCTGAGACTGGCCATGTCCATTGCTCAAGGTTTTAGGACCAGTAATCAGTTCCAACAGGAGAATACCAAACCCATAAACATCAGTCTTCTCTGAGGACTGTCCAGTTGAGAGATACTCAGGAGCAATATGCCCAATAGTGCCCCGAACTGCAGTAGTAACATGTGATTCCTGACGGTCAAGAAGTTTTGCCAATCCAAAATCCCCAACGATTGCTTCAAAACTTTGATCAAGCAATATGTTTGCAGCTTTGACATCCCTGTGAATGATCTTAGGATTGCATTGTTCATGAAGGTAGAGTAACCCCCTGGCAGCGCCAAGAGCAATCCGCATGCGTTTACTCCAATCAAGAGATGGTTTTCCATTACGGTAATCTGAAAATTGCAACCCCATATATTACAAAGTGATAAGGATATATAAACAGATGATATGACCGTGGCAAAGAACCAACCAAAACACATAGTATTAGGCAAAATATTTACAAGGAATGCGAAGGACTTGCACAGAATGCCAATTGTAGACTTAAATAACATTGAAATGTTGTAGACAATTGAGTTACCTCTCAAGCGGTCAGCAACACTGCCATTTGGCATGTATGGATATACAAGCAACCGTTCTTTCGAGGTCATGCAAAATCCATACAGACGCAAGAGATTCCTGTGCACAGCGAGGCCAATCAACTCAACTTCTGTTTGAAATTGGACTTCACCGGTAACATCAGGATCTTTCAATCTCTTCACTGCCACTAAAGTTCCATTTCTCAAACAGCCTTTATACACAATGCCAAAACCTCCTTGACCTAATATATTCTTCGAATTAAAATTGTCCGTTGCACTTTGCAGGTCATGAAATGAGAAATGCTTCACGTGACCCAATTCAAATTCTAGATCTTGATCTACAAACAAACAAAAACGTCAAATCATGTATATTTAACCTGTAAAGAGAGCATACTACATAGGCTTGGATAATTACCAGCAGAAGCAAAAGGCAAGCGCCATCTGCAATAACTTAGCCAATACACGAACAACAAAACTAATATTGTGGAACAGGTGACACTTAAAGAAATTGCCAGAGCTAATTGATGATGGTTCTTGGCCTTTTGGACCTGTCTCGACATTGTCCCTGCCATTAATGTACAGTTAAGTTCCAGCTTCTAAAGAATAGATATGTAAAAGATATGCCATCTGGGAAAACAACTACCATTAGTCATTGCTGTCAGATCCGAACAACCATGTACAATTGAGGAATTGCAAAGGAACCGATTTCCCTGCAAGACTGAGAAACAAAATAAACAGTTATCCTTCAGTGAAATGTCAAAACTATCAGAAAAGAATGTTCATGCTTAGTCTCAGTTTAAGCAATGTAATAAGAGAACTTTAGTGTCAGAAAGGTGGGGAGCAAATAATCATTCATTGCAACTGACAAAAGATTTTGGATGAGAAAATGGAGTAAGACAGTACTCCATCAATTTCAAAAGTATATGGTCTATAGAATTTGTAATCTTACTTTGACATATAAGGCGCACATGCAAATTACCCTTTCTCTCCTTTCCCTTATTTATTCTCACCCCCTCTCTTCAACATTTTCTAATAAACAACCCACAAATTGTTCCATACATTATTCCCCAGAAATTAACATCATGGATACCATGGTCATCTCCTTGTGTCCTCTGTGTTCATGGTCTCTCTAATCTAGGTGCTTGACCAAAATATGCTTAAAAAGAAATGGAGTAAGAGAAATAAGAGCTTATACATACACCCCCAACAGTTACCTGTAATCATGTGCATAGATTTTTGGAACTGGGCCACTTAAATTGTTGAACTGATAAGTCACTGAAACATATCACCTTGTCAGTTTAAAGCCAAATAGCCAATAGTTACAACTCAATTATGTGAAAAAGAGAATCAGAAAGAAACATACAGGAATGTGAGACCTGGAAGCCTAGCAACATCTGCCGGAATTGACCCAGACAAGTTATTCCTATCAAGGCGTCTGAGAGATCGACAAAGCAACAGTTTTAATACAAAATACATGTTGTAAACTTAAGAAACATTTTTTAAATAAACTCACAGATAATTTAGTCGAGTCAATTGCCCCAATGAACTTGGGATATCACCAATGAACTCGTTACTAGAAAGGTCAAGAGCATTCAGATTGATCAGCTTCCCTATCTCTGGAGGAATTTCACCTGATATTCTGTTGTTCTGTAGTGACCTGAATCAAACCAACAATAAGGTCAGCTATTGAACACAGGTACTATCTCATTTCACAAGGATGGATAGTAGTCATAGTTAGTGAAATCCAACAGGAAATACGACACAAGTCCAGAATTGAGAAGGAAATCATGAAATAGCCAATGTTCTTAACTTTTAAGATGGGTGAATGATGCAGCATTATTTTCAAGTTGGATGATCAATCACACAGAAGGGCGGGCCTGGTGCAAGCGGTAGAGTCTTACCGCCTGTGACCGGAAGGTCCCGGGTTCGAGTTGCGGTCTCCTCGCATTGCACAAGCGAGGGTAAGGCTTGCCACTGACACCCTTCCCCAGACCCCGCACAGAGCGGGAGATCTCTGCACTGGGTACGCCCTTGATGATCAATCACACAAAACCAAGAAGAGACTTCTGCTTATGCTTCCTCATTTGGGAGCTAACCACTGACCTAAGCAAACATTTCGTGGTAAACAGATTTGTGAGGTGAAGCCGTGAAGGTTCTAGATCCACTATGCCAGTGTAGCACAATATATGGATAAACCAACAGTCCCTGGTTATATAAGTGTTATAATAAAGGAACGCTATAATTGAAATTAGGAGGAAAAATAGTTAGCTTTGTGTAACTTAATTCAACAAACCACCGAATGTTAGGTAAGGAAAATTAAAAGACAAATCATCTTCTCTACAAAAATTTGAAACCTATCTATTATGATAAATCAAACCGAGCAATTACACAAACAAATCGGTCGGATTCAGAAAACAACACATATATACTTAGGAGCTATGACACACAGCATCAGGTGTGTATACAAATGGGCATTCTGTGTTCAAGAAGCCATAGAAGGTCTAGAACACCCCGATGGAAACTCTCCTAATTAACATTGTCAATGGTAGGATAGTGGGTTCTATTTGCTTCCATATGATTCCAAAAGGAACTGGGGACACCCAAACCTGCCTTGTTAGCAATAAAAAGTTACAAAAGAAGAGTCATGAGGAAACAGGCTGTGGTTTTGGTGTGCATGGACCATGGTCTCTTATATTTGTAGACTATCATATTTTGCTTTGTTGTTGTCCTGACTTTGGAAGGTTGATGATCCAGGCTTATAAGTGGTACACGGGTCCTACGTAGGATTTCCATTCAAAATAATGATAAACCAAGAGTGTTATTGCAATGTTCCTTCACTGCTCTGCAATACTGCAAGTGACATGATAGCGAATACATCTATCAGTGTTGGACTAAACTAGGAGCTGGGCGAACTGAACAGACCAAACATCACATTCATCTTTCCTAGTGTCAATTCTTTTCTACAAAAATTTGAAACATCACAATCATCCCATTCTTCAACCAGTTCAACTCGAATGCATGCCTATTTTACAGTGCTGTGAACGTGAGGCACGCGATGTTACTACTATGGTAGAGTTGTTGGGGATTAAACAAACAAGAAGCAACCGAAATGGAAAGGTAGGTTCGTCATCCTGAAACGCTCACATTGTCTGGAGGTGGCTGAGGTTCCCGATGCTCGGCGACAGCGTCCCGGACAAGCCGTTGTTGGCCATCTGGCTGCAGCTCCGGTACGAAACGAAACAAAGCACTGTCATTGACCCGCAACAAACAGCCAACGATGGGAAAAAGGGTCCGGGATCAGAGATGGGGGAGAGAGAGGTCACTCACAGCGAGACGACGAACTTGTCCGGGGAGCAGGCGACCATGGACCAGGTGCAGGGGTCGACGGAGTAGATGTCCCAGTGGGCCATGACCCCCCTCTCGTCCCGCAGCCGGCTCTTAACCGCCATGAGCGCCGCCACTGCACAACACAAGCCAAGCAAAACCGCGCCTAGAGCATCAGAAACCCCAAGTCACCAAACCCTAAACCCCCTGGAAAACCCAGCCACGGCAAGCGCGCGCGCGCACCTTCGTAGTTGACCCCCTTGGGCGAGAGCGGCGGGTCCCCGGCCTCCACGCCAGGCGGCAGCAGCGGCTAGCATCCACGCCGCGACGGCGGCGGCGGCGAGGGGAGGGAGCCGCGGTGCTGCCGCCATAGCGAGCGGGGGGAAGGGAGACTGGGAAAGCGAAGCGTAGCGCGAGCGCGAGCGGAGGCGGCGGCGAGGGCGTGGGTGGTGGTGGTGGCCATGGTATATTACCCGGCTCCGGCTGGGGCGTATCGAGTCCAGTGCAGTGACGCGACGGACACCGCTGCGTAGATTTTAGAGTGGGGTTTAATTAAGGCGAGAGAGTGGAGTAGATTAAGAGGAGGGGCAGGCGGGTGATTAAGGGCAGTCCCAATAGTGCATTGATGATGGTTTCTATCCTCATTAAATGACTTGCCACGTAGGCAAAATGTTGATATGACAACGTAATTAATGAAGAAAGAGAGCAAAAATCATAGAAATGGTTTCTTCATGAAGAAACCAGGTCTACTCTTGACCCAATGCACCAAGAAACCATGAAATCGTCATTGGGAAGAAACCACCAGTTTCTAGGGAGCTCGTGTCGCACTCCCATTGAAGGAAAAAATAGAGTTGGGAGAGAGAAAGAGAAAATAGTTATTACTCATAGAAACCATGAGTTGAAAAACAGTACTTTTTTTTGGTGCGATATCCTATATTATAAAAATTACTAGTTTCTTTCATTGGGAAAGGCCTAAGGGCACTCACAATGCAGAAACCACTATAGTTTCTATGGGCATTAATTGTACTGCCACCTAAGCATTTTGCTGATGTGGCAAGGTAGTTATTGAAGAGAGAGAACAAAAATCATAGAAACCGGGTCTAAGTTAGAAACCATGTCTACACGAGAACCAAGACATGAAGGGATGTGATTGGTAGCGAATGGAGAGAGAGTGTATGTGATTGGATAAAAAATTGTTCTGTAGAAATTATCCATTGGAACCATAGTTTCTATATATAGTGTCTATGAAAATTAATAGGTATAGAAATTATACGTAGTTAGCATTGGGACTGCCTAAGGAGTCAGAGAGAAGTGAAGTGGAGACGGGTGGCTGCCGAGGACGGGTGGGGAATTGTGCCCAGTGTTTGGCGTCCGGCCTCGATTCCCCTTCTTTTTTTGTCGCCGCGGTTTTGTTTGTTTTCCTGGGTGTGCCGACACTCCTGGTCCTAGAACCTAGAACAGAAGACTGGGGAGGGTAGAAAGAGAGGGATCCTATTCTATTCCTCGAGATGGACGGAAACTTGGAAGGGTTGGCCAGGGAATTGGCGCTTCCGGTCTGCCAATTACGCCAACTGCTCTCCTTGACCGGTTTTGTTGTGTTTTGTTCGTCTGCTTGCTCCTTTCTGTTTTTCTTTCTTCATCAAACGGTTGTTTGTTCGTTCTGAGAGAGTCCAAATGTTGTCTCTCTCTCTGCTTTTCTCATTGCTCCGTCCTCAAATGGTTTTGTCATTTAGGCACAAATGTTGAAAATCGGTGTGTACTATCACTCCCTAGTCCCTACCACTCTCATGTTAACCTGAACCTCCGCCTCTGTTGATATAGGGGAAATGTTCCCGTAGGATAGCTTTCTAGGCCTGACGTAAAAGTAGATCTGGATATTACATATGTTTTTTAATGGTTTTTAAGTATTTTCAGGTGTATTTCCCCACAAGATTAAAGTCATTTATGATGCGGCTTCTGTTCAGTCTGCATCACTATTGGAGACGGAGTCTCAAATCACATTTTCATCTCGGGACATAGAAAATGGCTCCGAGTCCTTTTACGCCTCCGTCCGAGCATATTCGGTGTGGCTCCGTCCGCTCTGGTGGCGGAGCCACAACCAGAACCGTATCAAACAGCTTCTAATAAGTGGGTGGTATATAGAGACACTGTAATCCTGGTTCGAACCTGAGGTCCCATATACTCAATGAGCCTGTTCGCTGGTTGATTTCTGAGCTGATAAGTCCAACTGGTGCTGATTTGTTGTGAAGAGAAAAACACTATTAAGTCCTACCTGAAACCAACAAACGAACAGACTAAATAGCGGAATCTATATAGCTTCACCTGCTCACTTCGAAACCTGCAGCACCGTTCATTTCCAATCTGAACCTGTCAGTACCGTGACTATTGACCATAGAATACTGAAAATTATGCAGGGATACAACGCAGTAATAGCCAGTGTGAACTCTAGAAACCTTTACAAGGAACAAAACAACGGTATGCTTTAGCAACTTGCAGGCTGCCAAGTCAACTGCAAAATCTGAGCAGGTGTATCACGGTGTCGGCGTCGCGACAAATAAAGCGAATAAATGGCGGCCTGCTCAACCAGACAACCACACTAACGAACAGAATCAATCGCCAATGGACCACGCCACTGCCCGCCGTAGCCGACAGAACCCATTCGCCCTCACCTAGTCACCTGAACCTTTTATTCCCCCATTATATCTGTGTTGGCTCTTCTGCCTTTGCACTAGACACATGCCGATCTGATGCTACTCTAGGATGACAATTCATCCAGGATTACATCATCCATATATGTAACAGAGAAGTTCAGAAACTCATAGCAAGGAAAATGATATACCATTCAGAAGTAATTTTTTTTCTTACAGGAAGCTGCAAGAAACAATTCCCCGATCAGATCAGCACGACTGACAATGAAAACGAATTTGTTTCCAACATGGGATATGTGGTTGGAAATAGGCAAGGGGAACAATAAATGAGTCGATCATTACCATAGCACGATATAATTTTCCATTAATAACATTTACAGAATTACACTGACTGACAACAGGGGATATGGAACACTTACAGGCGCACTACAACATTTAATGTTGGAGAAAGTAATACAATAGCAGGGATTGAATTCCTTCAATAGCTTCACAATACACCGACCCCTTCCCTCTCACTACTTGGACAAAATCAGATTTTGCATTAAAACAGGCGACAAAGACTGGCTGCAAGAACATAGCACATCTACTTATGCAACACATTGGCGCCAGCTCATGTTTGGCTTTCCAATAATGGTCAGATTCTACACCTTGAATGTGAGGAACATGCAGGTTGCCTTCGGCACAACGAAGCATCAGAAGAGCAAGGTTTAAACACCATAGAGCCTTCGCCTATGGTCTGGTAGTGGGCAATAAAGTGAGCCCAAGATGCCGCCTAGCATGGTCTGGGATCAACCTGTCGATGAGCTCTGGGGAGGCATTTGCTAGCTGCAAATTAACAGACAAATATGTCAGTATCTTTCACTTGTAGAAAGAAAATTATGTTCAGCTGTTTCGTGACATTTGTTGAATGCACGCTGAAATGACCATTTCAGTCAAACATGACTACAGTTCCCCACATGCTTTGCCTAGTTCTTTAAAAGAAAAGCACATGCAGAGCATTAATGTGTGTCAGTCTTGAAACTACTTACTTCCTGTTTAAAGTTGAACAGTGGAGGAAATGGCCGTCCATTTGGCAACCTCGCATGTGGTTCTCGCAACTCATCAAAGAATGGGTGTGCACATGCTTCAAGCTGCGAGAGTTACCATAATTAGCAATAAAATCAACACAATGAAGGAAAGCAGGAGTGGTTAGGCTAGGCATCTCAGACTTGATGGTTGATGCATTACAACATTGTCCTCTTAAAAAGATATTCTAAATGCTGTTATCTTTTCAAGTCCAGTAATTTCACTTCCAAGGAGAGGAAATTTCACATGGTACGAATTACAGTGCAGAACTGAAATCCAGCTGAGAGTAGTACAGGCATCTGACTCTATAAAGGCTAACAGCCTCCTGACTTCTTGAGTCTTGACAAAGGTAATCCAGATAAGGCCTTGTTTGGATGTAGTGTCGGATTTGCATCAATCCACGTGTTGGGGTGGATTGGAGTGGAACTTGAACTAATTTCCACCCCAATCTACCACAATACATGTGGATTGAGGTGAATCCAACAACATCCAAACAAGGCCTAAGGCAATCAAAGGCCTCCATGGTTCCATTTTAACACTTGGCACAGACTCCAAGAGGTGAAAAGCTTACAGAAAAATCCATTTTGGATGGTATAAAGTGAAGCATTGTCTTGCTACAGAGGATATCTGGTAAAGGCTTGTACACCATTTATGAGGATAGAAAGGAAAAGGATATGGCGCCATCATATCCAATCATCGGTACTATTTTTCTTTAATATAGAATGAATCATCAGTACTAACTTTATACACACAAACTGAGATGATTGAAACATTTAACACCTAAAATAGAAAGCGATGGGTAGACATGACCAACCAACCTAGGAAGAAACAATTAATGTCATAACTAAGCTTTGCAATCATTGATAGGTAGATGGCTTCTTTAGTTGACTAGAATCAGTCAAATAGGCAGAAAAAACTCACAGCAGTGCATCGTAGATTTGGTGAATACTGGAGCAAACGTGAAGCGAGATCTATAGCTTCTGGAGGCATCCGCTTGTGGAAAATCTGCAACAGTAAAGGTATTTTAGTTAAGTTATGTATCATTCAATGAAATAACGTGATAAATAAATTTCACATACCTTGTGCCATGGGTGAGCTTTGATCTGAGGAAATCTAAACTCGGTGTAGTTCGGATTCATACATCGGATTTCCTCACGTGTTGGAGTACCAAGAACCTATCAGCAAAGCAAATCCATTCAATACATGGAAATAGAAAGACACTAGTTAGCACATGTCTTTAGAACTAATATAGTGCAGTCTGCAGAACAACCAAGTACCTTTATTATCTCAACAAGCTGATCCACAGCACTTTCACCAGGGAAGAGAGGCTGGTAAAATCATTTTAACAAAAATGTGTTTAGTTCTAAGTTTGCTGTCCAGATGGATACATAACCACAGGAAATCTGTGGGGAAAAGCAGAGAAGAGAAACTAACCTGGCCAAGAAGCAGCTCAGCAAGAACACATCCAGCTGACCAAATATCAATTGATGTTGTGTACTCAGTTTCCCCAAATATGAGCTCTGGAGCACGGTAATAACGTGAGCATATATATGATATATTTGCTTCACCTTTGACCTGATCAAATTGTGAATTAAAATAGGATTAAAATGAGTAAAATATATATTCTATATATTCAGAAACTTGAAAAGCAACAAAACTACATTAAATGAACTGGCTCGCATTAAAGAAGCAGCAAAAGAGGAGGCAGGCCTGGTGGAGCACTGGATTCTTCTCTCATCCCTTTTGTGCCACTGAAGCACATACTTAAATTTGAGTCCACAGATCCTCAGAGAGAGGAATTTCATCTAATCAGTGGTGTAGGAATTTTTTCCATAGAAACTTTTATAATAACAAAAAGAAGCTACTTCATCACTAAAACGATGTAAACGATGTATAACGCCTTCTTTAGAACAATAAAGAAAAGATATGGTATTAGCTGTAGAAAAGCTACAGGGCTGCATTAACTTACCAACATTTTGGCACTCCCAAAATCACATATCTTCACTTGGTGAGTCAGTGGATCAACCTATAATGAATGAAGTGATTATCAGATTCAGATTAATTAAGAATTAAGATATTGTGAAACCAAATTAAAAAGAAATATGGACAGGCCATACCAAAAGATTCTGTGGTTTCACGTCCCTGTGGCAAACTCCAGGTACTGTGTGAATATAGGCTAAACCTCGAAATATCTGCATAAAAGGACCAAGAAAAAAAAACAAAATCACATCCAATCTAGTGTAAATTTAACAATGAAGAGTAGCAGAATTTCCAAAAGAGTATAAATGACTTTTTACCTGATAGGTATATAATTTAACATAAATAAGCGGCATGCTCTGGTTCATATTGCTGTAATGCTTCAACACACGATATAGTGACTCAGGAACAAACTCCATCACTAAGTTAAGGAAAAGTTCATCTCTGCTTGTGGTAGAGAAGAAGCAATGCTTCAAGGAAACAACATTGCAGTGATCCATGGATCGCATGATCTGCAGCTCCCTGTTCTTGTAGCGCTTGTCCTGCAAAACCTTCTTAATCGCAACAGTCTCACCAGTCTCCAGACATTTTGCCTAAATGTACACGCAGACAATACAATCAGGGTAATGGGTAACTAAAAACAAACAAAAAAACTTAGGAAGGTTTATAGCAAAGCAACCATCCTTTACCTGGAAGACGATTCCAAATGATCCGGTTCCCACAACTCTCTCTGCCATGTAGCTGATAGTCTAAGAAGCAGCAAAGCACCCAATCCCAAGTTAGGAAAGATATAGCTGTATGCATGAGTCAATAATGTCATGTGACTTTTGGTGCCCTGAAAATTACCCTTTTAGGCTCTCCATTCTTCCCTCCAATGGTTGTCGAGATTATATGACCCGTGACTGGATCACTCCCTTCAATCATAGAACCAGCATGCTGCCACAAAGTAAAATCCATAAGAAAAGGTGGCTGACAGCACAAGGTAGTAGAATTGGGGAATCACAGCCACCCAACTATTGCTAATTCACACAAACTAGGCTTGCTAAAAATGGAAACTCAACAATTCAGGAAATCCTTATCGACAAACAGAACTGAAATCGCCACAAGCATAGTTTTTAAGGCGTCGCCTAGGCGACGACTAGTCGTCCAAGCGGGTTTTCAAACGCGGCGTCGCTGTCGCCGCATCCTCCTGGCGTATGGCGTCGCCTCGCGGTCGAAGTCGTCGCCTAGTCGTCCTTCTCGCTGAGGCGGCACGCCGCGGGACTAAAAGGCGCGGGGAAAGAGCGGCGCCGCGCGCTCCAGCGGGCGGGAAAAGAGCAGCGCGATGCCCTCGCGCGGGAAAAGCAGCAGCGCCAGCGCCTACACCTCCCGCCAAAGGCTCCCAATCCCCATCGCGTCTGAGAGAGTGAGAGAGGGAGAGGGAAAGGAAGGAGAGAGGAAGAGAGGAGAGGGCGGCGACGCACCTCAAATCCGGCGGCGGCGCAGGCGACTGCCCCGCGCAAGTTCGTCCCAGCCGCGCGAGGCCGCCCGTCCGCACGACTCTGCTCCGTCCGAGAGAGTGAGAGGGAAAAGGAGAGAGGAAGAGAGAAGAGGGCGGCGGAGCACCTGAAATTTGGTGCCGGCGCCGCCGCAGGCGGCTGCCCCGCGCGACTCCGCCCCATCCGCACGACTCAGCTCATCCGCGTGACTCCGTCCCGTCCGCGACTCCCGCCCCGTCCACGATTCCCGCCCTGTCGCGACTGCTCCGTCCGCCGTCCGGAGAGCGAGAGGGAAACAGAGGAGAGAGGGGAAGAGAAGAGGTCGTCCCCAATCCCCACCTGATCTGCCCCTTGCCTTCGGTGCATCCTTTTCTCCCTCCTTCCTCTGCTCTGCTGCGTGGACTCTGTTCTGCATCTTCTTCCTCTGCTCTGCTCCTTCTACTCTGCTCTGCTGGTTGCTTGCTATCTGTGGCTGCTATGAACTAGCAGCACTAGTAATTAAGTTATGTTATGTCACTAGAGTCTAATTTGCTCCTATTGAGAGATGAGAGATTTCAAATTTGCTAGTTTGCTACTTTTTGTTGTGTCCTGTTACTGTAGCCGCACTATTTATTATGATATTATATGGTATGATTTGCTTCTGATTTCTAGTGGTATTATATATTAAGACGTTAGTAAGGCCGTCGCCTCGCCTCGCGCCTTAAACGCCTAGGCGTCTGGAAGGGGGTCGGGCGCCGTAACTATGGCCACAAGACAAACATAAATCACAAACCTGCTAATCACACCATGGCTTAGACAGGAGAGTGAGATTAACTGTCCTAATCATCTAAAAAGGAATTACCTAGTTTAATTCCCCCATTTGGAACACAGTCATGATCACCTAGTACCAGTATGCAAAGGCGCCCCAAGCCGGCATGCTAAGGCCAACCGGTCTGGCGAAAACAGGGGGCGAGAAGCTTGCATAGCGCGCGCGCAAGGAGCAGGAAGGCAGCGCATCTCCTCCCCGGCAAGCAACGGTCCTCCTCCTCCTCCCCCCAAGAGAAATCGCGCGGGAAAGGCACGCAGCTAGACCTAGCCTCGCGCGGCGGCAAGGCGCAGATCTACGGACGGATCGAACGAGGGAACCACCAAACACGACGCGGGGTAAACGAAACACGTGGGGGGCGGCGGAGCAGAGAGATCCGGGAGGTCTGCGCGACCGCTCCGGGCTCGCCGGAACCACACGCCAGCGGGGGCGGACAGGGGAAAAGAAACCCACTCACCTTGGCGTCGGCGGGGGCGTGTGCTGCGGCGGCCGCGGAAGGCGGCGGGGAGCGGCTGGTCCACCTGCATCGGGTCCGCGGCGCCGGCGGTGTGGGCCCCACCCGGCAGCGCGGCCATGTGGTGGGTGGGGCTGCTGCGGGGCAGAGACGACGCGGAAATGGACCTCTTCTCTCCCTCCCGTGTCCTGTAGTTCCCCCTCTCTCTCTGTCTCGGTCTCTCCTCGGTGAGGAGGTTGGGGAGGCGGCTGGGCAGGCAGGCTAGGGAGGCAGCGCCATGACACCCGCCCCGAGCCTCTTTTTTCCGCCTTGTTTTTTTTTTATTCCCGTCCTCCGCCACCTACTACTCCACGCTGCTACGAGAATGAGGAGCTTTTTGGACAAGGACCGGAGCATTTCGAGAATACCGTACCAGTGTCGATAGCGCTGTAGAAGTTTTACACATGGGTCCCTAAATAGTTGTGTTTGTAATTTTAAGGAGTATGGGATGGAAGAATGAGATTTGGCAGTGGAGAAGGCCGGAGGGGGGCATGGTCAATGTGTCAGTCCGGCTGGCACTTGGAATCTCCCTTGCGAAACGGCTTTCCCCTCTCGCTCGCTTCGGCGGGTGGGACCTACTACGTCAGACAATATAAAATGACGCGTTGTTGCAGCTTACCGTTGGCGAATTTTTTTAATTTTAATATTTTTTATAACTAATTTTAAATTTAACATGGTCGGTTTTTTAAAAAAAACTAACATTTTTGGCTGCGCCTATTGCCCTGGCGCGGCCAAATGCCTGTGCCGCGCCAGGGCTGACGTGGCGGTAACCGGGTCCGCTGAGCGCTGACGGGTAGATCCTGTCGCGTCACCGATCTTGACGCACCGCGTCACGGAGCATGGCGCGGCTGCGCCAAATAAAACCCCGCAGCGAGGTCGCCCGCCCGCCCGCTACCCTGCCCGCCCGCCCGCCGCCAGCCGCCTCTGCCCCGACACCGCGCAGCTCCCGCGCCCGCCTACGCCGCGCCCGCCTGCCCACGCCGCGCCCAGCCACTCCTGCCACGCAGCGCCCGCACCCGCCTGCCCACGCGCGCGCCCGGCCACTCCTGTCGCGCAGCGCCCGCGCCCGCCTGCCCACGCCACGCCCGGCCACTCCTGTCGCGCAGTGCCCACGCCGCGTTCGGCCAGTCCCGCTGCGCAACGCCCACGCCGGCCGAGCCACGAACACCGGCGCGTCAAGGCCGTCAGCTCCTAAGGTATCTCCCTCTCGATTTCATGTTATTTTGATTATTATTATTTTAGGATAATTAGGGATTGAGGATAATTAGTTATTTATGATAGTTAGTAATTTTGGATAGTTAGGGTTTTATGATTCTTATTGATTTATGATAGTTTGTCAAATTTAGGATACTTACTGATTTAAGATAGTTAGGTTAGTGAATTTATTTGTGATTTACGTGGATAGTTTTTATGTTCGAGGTTGTGTGTTCTAGTATAGTTAGGAATTTAGGTTTAGGGATTGATTAGGTATTTATTAATTAGTTTATAGTTAGTTATTTAGTTAGAGATTTTGGGTATACCTATTAGTTTACAAACGTCAATACTTACTAGTGTGTGATACGTTGATTTTGATGACTTTATGAAGTTTCGTTAAATGCTTATATTCCTAGTGAAGTTGTTTATGTTACAAGTGCGTAA
This sequence comes from Miscanthus floridulus, assembly GCF_019320115.1. Lineage (NCBI taxonomy): Eukaryota > Viridiplantae > Streptophyta > Magnoliopsida > Poales > Poaceae > Miscanthus > Miscanthus floridulus. The sequence goes on from NC_089587.1 coordinate 32,801,437, forward strand.
TATGTCTGTTAATGTTACTTTGAATATATACATGTGCTTTCATATTGTGTTCGTATTGCATAACAAGTAGTTCAAATTTTGCAATGCTACATAATATTAATTTGAATTTTGTTAATTTGAATACTCTAACGTTTTTTTATTAATTTGTAACATGATTGCCCTACCCACACAGCACCTGTTGTACTCCATTCTTGAGGTGGAGTACGACGACCAGCACCGAGCACATATCTTGAGTGACAACAACGTAGAAGTGGCCTTGCCTCCTTTGAGGCCCCACACGCACACCAGGGCGCACCAGTGGGATGAGCGTTACGCGCCGTACATACGGCGTGCCGGCTTCCTCGAGCTTGTCCGTGTTGTCAACCACGGTCTTCTACCCCTTGATCCAACACTACTTAGTGCAGCTATAGACAGATGCGAGTGCATTCTTTGTACGTAAACTTTTTTGTAACAAATTTGAGGCAAGTAACAGTCGTTTTATTCTTATATCAGGTGGAGGCCTGAGACCCACACGTTCCACCTACCTTGTGGCAAGATGACCTTGACCATACAGGACATGAAGGCTATTTTTGGCCTTCAATTGGGGGGACTTCCAGTGACAGGGATAGTTGACAACGATCACTAGAGGGAGTTGGTTGTTCAGTTTACTGGCTTTCTTCCATCGGATGACGAGGCTTTCAAGAAAAATAAGTGAGAAATTAAAGCTTATTTAATATTTGCATTGCTTTCCTGCAGCCATCGGGTCTTATTTTGTTTGGTAAATTTCAGGAAAACTTCTGGTGTTTTGTCGTCCTGGATCACGGAGCGCTTTGATTACTTGGACCCATAGGCTGAGGAGGCTCAGATCGACAGGTTCGCTCGAGTTTGGCTCTGGCACTTTATTGGTGATTTCCTCTTCCCAGACGTCTCGAGCAACACCATTAGCTGGATCTTCTTTGACATACTACGCCAGTCATAGGAGAACATAGTAGCGTACAGCTGGGGCAGAGCAGTCCTGGCATGGACGTATCGACAGCTATGTGTTGCCTGCCGTCGCACCTCAGTGTACGTGAACCTTAGGGGTTGCTCGTCCCTACTCTAGGTTTGGTGTTGGAAACGATGGCCCGTTGGAAGCCACTTAGTACTGGTTTACCGGTAAGTACTTCGGTTCATTATATTCTTCGATGTGGTTACATATGATGAGTTTATTAATGGCTAATTCATTATCGTGTTCAATGCAGCAATAGAACAGGCAGGATACACTCCCTATAGCTCTGTTTATCTGGACAGAATCAGAGTTGGTTAGAGGGAATACGAGGCGTAAGTACAGGGAGTACACGGACGGTCTCAACATCAGGTTACGTTCTCTTTACTATCATACATGTGTCTTGTTCGATCTACACTATATCATAACCTAACTCAATTACAAAATTTTAGGTGCATTGGTGTCCTTAGGATGCTCCGGAGCTCCAGTACTATCTCAGTCCTGTCACTAGGGATGAGTCAGACGAGTATCGGTGCAACATCCCTCTTATTTTTTCCACATGGTCGAGATTCACTTGCCCATCAGGGTCTACAAACAGTTTGAAAGAATGATAGGCTGCCCACCACCGCTTTACTCCACCAACTAAGGATTGCACGAGTGAGTTATCGATTAATAACAGAGCTACAATTCAGAGTTGTGTGTGGTATAACTAGCATCGTTTTGTTATAGGTATGACCGTAGGAAGAGGTACAAGACCAAGGATTGACGCGTGACACACAACGCGCACATCCACTTGTGGGAAACCAGGAAACGACAGTCGGTCCATGCGGGTCCTCCACACGACCAGCATATCTTCGACGAGTACTTATTGAAAGCTCTAGTTTGGTTTTGGTGAATTGATGAAACCCTAAGTGCTAACCTAGTTTATCAAGTGATCATGACATAGGTAGCACACTTCAAGTAGAAGAAGCTAATGAAGATCATAGCATGACAATGGTGATGGCATGGCGATGATCAAGGGCTTAAACTTGAAATGAAGAAAGAGAAAAACAAAAAGCTCAAGGCAAAGGTATAAACCATAGGAGCTATTTTGTTTTGGTGATCAAGACACTTAGAGAGTGTGATCACATTTAGATTTGATAGCCGTACTATTAAGAGGGGTGAAACTCGTATCGGAATGCGGTTATCAAAGTGCCACTAGATGCTCTAACTCATTGCATATGCATTTAGGATCTAGTGGAGTGCTAACACCCTTGAAAATATTTGTGAAAATATGCTAACACATGTGCACAAGGTGTTTGCAGGGTTGAGATGGGTTTGGGTCCCTCTCTCCCTCCCGCCGAGCTTGCTCGGCGGGATTCGGTGCTTTTGGAAAAATAAAATGTCTATTTTCTATTGCGCCGGATGCAAAATTCTTAGTGGTTGGCACATTTGAGCAAGGGTGAAGAAGTTAGAGTTGAAATGGAGTTGGTCGAAATGATGCTGGCGTCGGTCTACTGACCGGACGCTGGGTCACTCAGCGACCGGACGCTGAAAGGCTGCGTTCGGTCGAGCTGTCAGACGGCACAGTAGGCTAGGGTTGAGCACCGGACGCTGGCTGCGTCCGGTCAAGGTGGACCGGACGCGTCCGGTCGGAAAAACATGCCTCGGGGAGCTTACTGGAAACGACCGGACGCTGGGGCTTCAGCGTCCGGTCAGTTTTGATCGGAGCGTCCGGTCAGCTTCGTAGCCGTTAGAATCTGACGAACAGCGTTTGAAGCTGATGACGCGTGGCGTCCATCGAGCGACCGGACGTTGAGGGCCAGCGTCCGGTCAGTATGACCGGAGCGTCCGGTCAGAGCGCGTTTTGCCCAGTGAAGGGGTATAACGGCTCTATTTGATGGGGGCTCTATTTATAGCCCCATGGCCGGCTGTGGCTCACTATCTTTGGCCATTTTCATTGACATAGCAACCTTGTGAGCTAAGCCAAAGCCCTCCCACTCATCTACATCATTGATTCATCATCATAGTGAGATTGGGAGTGATCCAAGTGCATTGCTTGAGTGATTGCATCTAAAGGCACTTAGTGATCGTGGTTCGCTGCGGATTTCGCTTGTTACTCTTGGTGGTTGCCGCCACCTAGACGGCTTGGAGCAGCAAGGATCGTCGAGCGGAGGTGGTGATTGTCTTCGGCTCCGATCGTGGTGATTGTGAGGGGTTCTTGACCTTTCCCCGGCGGAGCGCCAAAAGGTACTCTAGTGGATTGCTCGTGCCTTGTGTGGTCCTCATCTTGTGTTGGTTGTGCGGCACCCTATTGAGGGTTTGGCGTGTGAAGCCAATTAGCACGTGAACCTCCAAGTGAGTGAATCGCCACAACGAGGACTAGCTTGCCGGCAAGCAAGTAAACCTCGGTAAAAAATCATTGTCTTCATCATTGATTCCGAGGTGATTGGTCATCGTTGTTATTCATCTTCGTGATTGATTGGTTCATTCATCTACACGGCGGTATAACCCTCTTGATCACTCTCTTTACTTTACCGCAAACTAGTTGACAAGCTCTTTAGTGTAGCTAGTTGTGAGAGCTTGCATGCTTGGTTGGTGTGGCTCTTTAATTAGCCTTTGAGAGCACACTAACATAGGGTAATGTCATCGCTCTTGTGTGAATTGACACTATCTAAACTAGAATTGTGGTAGGTGGCTTGCATTTTGAGTAGGCTAGCGCAACACTCGCTTCGCCTCATAATTGTCTAACCATTTGGTTAAGTGTTGTTGTAGAAATTTTTATTAGGCTATTCACCCCCCCTCTAGCCATTAGGACATTTCACCTGTGCTGGCTTTATAAGTCTACAAGGACACATATCAAGTCTCCGTACATTGAGGAAGCGATTAACGAGGACTCGGAGGAAGATATGATCGAAGATGTGTACGACGTTGCCACTAGAGAGGACACATAGCTACAGAGAGCCTCGCTACAAAGATACGTGGTAAGATACTTGAATGGTATGATTTGTTATCCATTTGGTATTAAGTATGTATACTAAAATTGTTCAACCGCGTTTCTGTACCCAGATGACACAATTGTCGAGGCTGTCCAACCAAGCAGCGTACCGGCTTCACGAGTCTAGAGGGCTGGGGCCAGGCGTTCTCGTGGCTTTTGTGGAGGTAAATATAAACTTGTTCATTTTGAAAATGTTTGTTCAGTGTATATGCGTCTGGAAAATGCACTAACTTTAACGTCTATTTATGCAGAATGTGAAGAAGAGCTGCAAGAAGCTAGCTCAGAAGCTGAGCGACATGGACACTCTTTATGAGCAACCGCCACTCCCGGCGCGGTCGGGTGCCACGTCTTCAGTCTCTTTGAGGACATCAGCCGGCTCTTCTCAGCAGATGACAAGTGCCACTTCCGCGGTGCGTACACCACCACATCATAGCGCTGGTAAGGACCCTGCAACCGAAGACGAGGAGGACGACAATGACGACGACGATCAGTGGGAAGATTGGCCGCAGGACGAGATCGACATGTGTCAGCTAGGTGGTGTCCCGCTTGGTACCCAAGGAGCCTCACAGGTACTAACAAAGGTAGTTTTATTAAATACGTACGCTACATGAACTAACGATCATAAAGAATTCTAAGTAATCGTGCATATCACATGCTTGCAGGGTACGAGCCGTACGCACCGGCAACGCGACCACACCGACGTTGGCTACACTCCTAATGTTTTGCCAACAAATCCGAAGAGACAAAGGCGTCTGAGGGATCCTTACACTCCTGGGTCTTAGTTTGTTAGGTCGAACTATTATTGGCGTCCGAAACTTACAGGCTTAGTTGGTTATGTTATGTCGAACTTATGTCAAACCAATTAAAATGTTATGTAGCAGCTTGTCAATTTATGTTATTTGCTTCATATCCGTTTCAATGTGTCGCGTCATCACTGCTTGCGAGATTAAGTAGCAACTAGTTTGGAAACTGGCAGTTCCGGGGTATCTCGACGCCGGTGGCCGGTGTCTTGCGCGAGGGGTCGAGGAAGTTAGGGTCCATGGTCGCGTCGCCGCCGATCCTATAATATGGGGCCAAAAATATCATTGGCTTATCAAATTCTCTATTCGGCCGTAAAAAAAATTTAACAAAATATAAAAACAAATTCATTATTGACTTTACGTCAAGCAATACTTATAATAACTCCCACTATTGGTGCGACACGTTCCGGGATGGCGGCGAGCGCGACGGCCAGGCTTGCTTGCTGCTCGGGCAAACATGACTGGCATCGGGGTTTTATTTGGCGTAGCCGCGCCATGCTCCGTGGCGCGGCAGGACCTGCCCCGTCAGCGGTCAGCGAACCCGGTTACCGCCACGTCAGCCCTGTGCCGCGCCACCATGCATGGCGCGGCACAGGCATTTGGCCGCGCCAGGGCAATAGGCGCGGCCGAAAGTGTTAGTTTTTTTTAAAAAACGACCATGTTAGATTTAAAATTAGTTTCCAAAAGTGTTAAAATTAAAAAAAACGCGGACCTCATCGGTTTAGGTGTGTATGAATGGTGACGTGGAGGAGCCTCGACGTAATTATTAGTGATGCAAAAAATTGTTTTTGTTGTTTTTCGATGGAAACTTGGGTATTGTTTAGGATTTATTTAGGTCCTCTTTGGTTCATAGGATTTCCAAAGGAAAAGAAATGTTGGAATCAGTAAAAAATATTCAGTGAAACCACATTGTATTGGTTTCCTATGATTTTCATGTACTCAACCAAATATCCCTTCTAACAAAATTCCTCTGTTTTTCATTTCACCGTTTTTCACATGCATTTCTATCCTATTCATGCGTTTTCTAATCCTACGTTCCAAAGGGGGCCTTAGTATTTATTTATTAGGATGGAGATTCAAGGTCCTCTTTGTTTAGAGTCACTAATATGGACATATGGTCATGGAACATTACGCAATCAGGAATGGTTTCGTCATTTATATATGTACTGATATGGAGTATTTTTTTAATTGAAAAGATGTATATGGTGAACGATGCGATGGCAGGTAATTTGCCAAATTGTCGTGGATAATTCTAAGTACAACCTTTATTCCGGGGCAGAGCTAGAGCAAATCCAACTAAGTACGTTTGCTTTGTGGGTATAATGATTTGTGAATTGAGGTTGAAACATGCTTCTGGGTTGGTGTTTGCCTCTTACTCCGTCCAACTCCTCGATTCAGGCGACTCTGACGCTGCTTCTCCTTCGTTGAATCGCTGCCACCAACCTCTGTCCGCCTTCCTGGCCTCCATCTCGAATAGCACCACCGCAGGGCAGCAGCTTGCACCGCCACACTGGAGTCTCATCTCGCCGAAACTAGAATCACGGCATACGCCAACCGGAACTAGTACTGCTCCAGCATGATGAGCGACGATGAGGCATGAGGTCCTCTACGTTCCTTCTCGAGGCTAGATGTACCAGACCCTTATTTTCATCGATGGCGATCCACAAAGGCCAGATCTGGTGCCTGCCGCAGAAGAGCAAGCCAAGTCCGACGAGGTCTGGTGGTGGTGGCGTACTGGCGTACATCACGGTAAGCAATGTAGTTATGTCTCTCATTTGCTTGTTCATGGTGAAAGCAAGTGCGGGGCGTCAGCAGTGGACGTTGGCGCGATGGGTGCTCAAGCGGCGGGTCACCTGGTCGTGTTGTACAACCCCTGTTGGGGGAGATCAGCCAAGAGACCGTCGAGCTGAATCGAGTTGAAATAACCTCTCGTGCTCTGTCCCACTACTTCGTTTTGGGTCCTCTGTTCTTTCGAATTAGCACTAGATTATGCACTTTTTATTGCAACTCAGTTAACTCCAATTCTTGATGTGTCAGTCAATGAGTACTTGTCTATGCTCTTCCGTCCATATCAACTCAGTTCTCCAATTCTTGTTTCAGTCGGAGCCATTGTCAGTAACCTATTATATAGTAATATATTGTCCTGTCAAGGCCTAAGAGTTTAATAAGAACACATATACTAACGGATTAGGATTAGGATTCCACCTTCTCCTTTCCTTCTAGGATAGAGCATTTATGTTTTACAACATTCCATTTGGGCGATTACTACGATATGCACATGCCTCATTAAAAACTCCATCCAAAAATCCAGTGGGAAAACGGTTCTTGGAGAAAAGAGTACATCGCATTTTTTAATTCCATTGCACATGTTGTCTCATTAAAAACCTTGTGTGAGAAATCTTCAAGTAAAAAATCACATAAAAAAAGTACAGCATTTAATCTTCTTGGTCATGTATTCTTCATGATACTCTATTCTTCATGAATAGATATTTATCTTCATGATCTATGCATAAAATGTTTTAGCAAATATGATCTACATGATCTTTGTAATTCTAGTGGGTTTAATGACCTTCAAGGTAGATTTACTCAAATTGCTCCCCCTCGTAAAGCCATCCTCTGAACTTCATTATCCAGTCCACACTTTTTCATAAATGTGTGCTTAATAATGGTATGCAGTACCATAATATCAAAATATCGGCTTACCATTCTTCAATGAATTATAATATGAGTAAATAAGAGCAATATGCTTCATGCATAAATAACCACTTATTAGTTGTGCAAAACAAATAAAATTTATCCCTCAGGGTAATAAATCCTTTCAAAGGATTATGGGATAAATAAGTTACAATATTCAATATCTTCTAGATAGTGGATCAAACTTATACTAGAGTTTGACTACTTATAATTCTTTCTTAGTGGATTTTCAAATTATATGTTCTTCAAATCTTCAGGATTTTAATTGTACCACTAAATAATAAATCAACTCTTACATTTGGCATTTAGAGGATAATTCAATTGCCAAAATCAACATTATTCTTGTATCTTCTATGGTATTTAGAGGATATCAACACTTCATTGCTAGCTTTACATTACACACCTTATGAGTGTTTGTATGGCACCTTCTGAGTGTTTAGGATTCCTCTTTTTTATTCTTGGGTCTACATGCACTTCAGGGATTACTGGTGTTTATTCAAGAATCGACTGGTAAATCCTTCAAGGATGTTCTCATTCTTAGTGAATAATATTTCTCTTCTATGAGATATATTCTCTATTACATGAGGGATTATTATGTGATATACACAATGAGACTGTGTTATTCACTACAAAGTCATTCGATGACTATTCCTTCAAGGGCATGCTCTTCTTGAGACTTTAATATATTCATTTAGGAATATATTATATCTTAGACTTCTTAATACTTGGTATGAAATATAATTTCCATATATTGCAATTATATTCTTCAGGAACTATATGGATCTTCATAATCCATTTAACTGCATATTTCATATTCGTTCATTTCATTTGCCAGAGACATAGTAGAGCGTTTATTTCTTCTTAGAAGGAGATTCAACCTCCATTGCTTTCTTTATTGACCTGACATAATCGCTACAAGCGACTTTGCCATAGACTTTGTTTTCCGGATCCGGGTTCTCATAGGAGAAACATTTACAATTATAGAGGTAGCGTTGTCGGCAACTATTATTTTCTCCTAATATTCTCATAATATGAGATTATTCTATCTCTTTGTTATTTTTCAAATAAGAGATAATTTATTATTCTGCGTACCCAACACTTGATTATGACCTTTCCCTCCTCGTCTCTCATGATCAACATAGTAGGTGAAAGTATAACACATAGACACAAGAGATAGGGAGATTATTCTTTATTTCTCTGAATATTGGTGATTACAATATAGAGCTCCCATATATATATATAATACTGCCAAGGCCTAAGAGTTTGGTAAAAGCCCATATACAAACGATCTAGGATTATGATTGTACCATCTACTTTCCTTCTATGATAGAGTCCGTATGTTTTACAACAACCTCCACGTCATGTTGCTGACATGACAAAATACATGTACTTTGAACCATATACCACACAATAAACAACATTATGCACTGTAAAGTCTTGTTTGATGGAGCTCTATCTGATTCTGATTCTCTACATAAGCTGATTCTGTGAGAGAAGTGATTCTGTGGCTAAAAATAATTCCATTTGATTCTATAGCATAAACTCTCAAAATCACAATGGAGAATCAGTTGAAGAATCAGAAGAAGCTACTTTTTTTTAGTTCCGAGCATCTTAGTTCATTTCAATGAATCACTTCACAAAATTAGCAGATAATCACTTCTCGCTGGGAGCTCTACTAAACAGGGCTTAATGTGTGGTTTGCAACTTGATGTACTCAACTAGTACATGGTCACAAGGTGTTGTACGGTAGACGCAATTTACTCTATGTGCTTAACTGATCAACGATTGGCCAACAACGTTAATGTTATATAGCGAACCGGAATAAATTATCATAATTAATTTTATGATGCTGTGAATTGCAAGTATCTGAATAATCATACTGCTTGACTCGTTAAATTAAAAGATAAAAAGGTAGATTGAACTATATGTTGTCTGTCAAGATAAAAGATAAGCTCTGTGGATTGAGTCCTAGTTTTGTTATCTGTACAGGCCAGCAGCTTCGTTCACTCGTCCTGGACCTTTGCTTGGATCGCGACCATTGCTTGGGCCGGAAAGACCCAAGCATAGGCCAACCTCCGCCGCCTTGATGATGACCAACATTTGCTGAGCCACACAAGTTGGGCCGCTCTAGGCCATCGCACCGATAAACATCGAACGTGAGCAAAGAAAATTTATACCTCCCTTAACAGCGACGGTCATCCATTTTTTCCTTCCTAAAACTACAAAACCAGTTTTTTTTTACCTACTAAACTTTTAAAATCGTTTGTTTTTCAGCTTAGATGGTTTTGATGGTGGTATGATGTGAAGCCATGCTAGAAAGGGTAAATCAGATAAGGTAAAAGTCCAGGAGGTAAATCGAACTAAAAATATTATTAAAAGGACATACAAAAAATCATAAAATTAGTTTTCAAAAATTTATCCAAATATTTTTACATGAAAAAACAATACAATTACAAATCCTAAAATCTGGTTTAATCTTAGAAAATCCATACAAAATTTATTTTACATCGAAAAATTATGAAACTAGTTTCACTTTTTTTTTTCTAAAGTTATGCTCTATCTTATGGTGGCTAGCTTGAAATTGTTTGAATCTCAATAGACACATTTGGTGCTTGTTTACTAGTAGAAGCTCTTGACGATGTTCCACTGGCGCTTCTACGTAGTCAGACGGTCAACATTGACTTATTATAACAGATAATAAAAAAATTGTACTATCAAATAAGCTTCAAAATGAGCCCATGAAGATTCAAAAAAATTCAAGCTAGGCACCATAAGATCGCGTATGGTTTTGGAAAAGACAAACTTGAAAGTAGTTTCATAATTTTTTGAGGTAAAACAAGTTTTTTAACATTAAACCAGATTTTTGGATTTTTAATTGCATTATTTTTCAAGCAAAAATATTTGAATTATTTTTTTGAAAACGTATGTTTTAGATTTTTGGATATATTTTTTTAAATATTTCTAGTCCCATTACCTCCTTGAACGTTTAGCTTAGTCTGAATTACCACCTCTAATGTGGCGCTACATCAGCAAAACCACTGTGAAAACCACCCCAGGTGCAAAAACAAACGATTTTAAAAGTTAAGGGAGGTAAAAAAAACAGGTTTAGTAGTTCAACGAGAAAAATCGGATGATAGTTGTGGGAGGTAAATTAGACTTCTTCCACAGAGAAAACCCGAGAGAGTTGCTTCTCTATTGTTGATGGAGTGAAAGAAAAAATTATCGCTGAAAAGTCTGTATGTGGACGAGTCATAACCTACTATAATATCTAGATCTAATTTATTGAATATAAGAAAGAGCTCCACCTACACCTGTGTCTCTGATGTGTTATTCTCGATTTCTCTTATGTTGTGTTGATCGAGGACGACAGAGAAGACAGCGTCCTAACCACTAGGAACGGGTAGTTCACGATATGTTATTAACACGAGTCTTTACCATCTAGCAATGTCATTATCTTCTCGAAGAGATCAGCGCCTGGCGTTCATCCGGACGCCCACGTCTGCTGCCCGTCCGTTTTTATGTCCTTAGGGTGTTTATAGATGTAGCTTCGTGCTCCGCGCCTACTACTTGTACATGGATGTAGCTCCATGCTCTGCTTCGCCTTGTGCTTCATGCTTGCTGCCCGCCCATAGATGCAGCTTCGTGCTTCGCGCCTGCTGCCATGCCCATGGATACAACTCTGTGCTCCCCACCTGCTACCGTGGGCGCTTCGCTTCCCACGCGCATATAGGGACCACCGCATCTGAGGGGACCACCTTAGCCTGCGCCTACTTGCCGCGTCTGCTCATGAAACACTCGTAATATAAAGCATTTGCTGCAAAATACGTTCGAAACAGATGAAATATTTACATACGCTTGCAACATATGTGTATGGACACTGTAACATATGCGACATCCAGACAAAATACTTGAAACATACGTTTGAAACGGCTGAAACATGTGAAACATACACATGCAACATACGTGTATAGCCAGTGCAACATATGCAATATTTAGATAAAACACTTGTAACATACATTTGAAACAGCTAAAACATGTGAAACATACATTTGCAACATACGTGTATAGTCATTGCAACATACGCAACATCAGATCTACCTTTGCAACATCCTGATAAAACTTAACGTATGCAACATACATCTAAAACGCATGAAACATACGGGTACAACATGTGCTCATCTACTTGATGCCCCTAATGGACGCTCGTTGACGTGGAACTTGACGCCGGCACGGAGCTCGATGCCACGACGCAGAGGTCAGACCTCGGTTGTGCGCAGCGTGAGTCCAGGCGGGAGGCGCGACGTGCGGGCGACGTGAGGCAAGAGGCATGGGTGGGGGCGCGAGGTAGGAAGCGTGGGGGCAGGCGGGTTCGTTCCATCCGGCCAGAGAGACGGTAGAGAGCATTACCGTTATCTTCTTCGCCGTGTCTAGTCTCGAAGATCAACATTGAACTTAGCGTGAGCAAAAAGCCTTCCTTTGCACGGTTACCAGCGGCAAAAAGCCTTCCTACACTACACGATCTGCCTTCATCACGCTGCTATGAACACCTCTTGCGTCTCCAATCGCAGCTGCCCTGTGCGGCTGTGCCCCATGGCTGACCGACCACCGCCTGCATGTGGTGCTCTGTACAGGGACTGACTCTATATGGCACATAACCGAGGCGCCACAGAGGCTAAGAGCAAGTAACCGAGGAATTACAACGTGTTTAACCAGTCCATAATCGAGACATGGAGATCTCCCTTGATCCTGTGAAGGTGAACCATAACCTTTCTCTTAAAAAAGTAGGTTTCCACGAAGAAACATAGGCTGCTTGTTGTCAACTATTTGATACATTTGATTTTGCAAGGTTTTTTTATACCATGTTTGTTTTTACCATTACATCTTTGGCGTATACTTTTAGAATTCTTCAAATGTAAGAGATTTTGCAAGTATTTGAACACAATGCACATATAACTTGCACATTTTGAAACCAAATAATTAGTAGTTATTGATGTTTTTAGTTTTCAAGGTTTAACTAAATCTTGTCCCAAATGAGAAGTTGTTATGAATTATGACCGGAGGGAGTATTTATTATCTAAATGAAATGAGCTCTTTTATAGTGGTTTGAGGTACTTCTTGGTTTCTCTTGGTTCCTAAGCAAGTTATTAGCTCTAAGTAATTTGACGAGTGGAAGGTTAGTATGGTTATTGAAGCTCCCCCCTCCCCCCGCCACCCTCCCCACGCAAGTCTAAAGGACGTGAGCAGGCCCCTGGACGTGAGGCTGCCCTGCCATCGGCCCTAGCAGCGGCCGCCCCGCCCTTGCCCTCGCCATCGCGCGGCGCCGGCGCCGTCAGCCTGCCCTTGCCAGCACCCGTCTCTCCTCCCTCCTCCCCCCAGCACCCCTCGCCCACGCGTACCCAAACCTGAACCCCATCGCGGCGACGCCAAAGGACGCGAGGTTGCACAAGCCCTAGTCGCCGCCGGCCTATCCTCGCTCGCACCCGTCGCTCCTCCCTCCTCCCCGTCGCCCCGCCTAACGCGAGCGGCCCCTGTAGAGAGTTCCCACCGCCAACATCCTGTCCTCGTTGTCCTGTACACGCTGCACAAGCCCAAGGACAACGCCGGCGCTGAGGTCGACCGCTGGTACGCGCCGGTCATGACAGCTATCGCACTAGGTGTGAGATACTTCCTCTCCCTGATTGTCACGGTTACTACTAGTGCTTCCTGTTGTGTTCCTATCAGTTGTCATGTTGTTGCACGAGCACAAATGCTGTTGCCCATTGTGAATTCCCCAAAGTGATGATTGATAAGTAGCTGTCTTTCGAACATGGATGTTTGCTAATGAAGAAGATATATGTCTTATCTGCTTGGAGCTGCACTAAGATTCTGTATAATTAATGGCGAAATGGGTTTTCTTTGTTAAGATCTGACCAATTCCTGCTTGGCATCGAGAATTTTCTAATTGACTTGCTGTTTTGGTAGTTACTACAGTCCAATATAATAGTTCTCCGTTGACAATACTCATTGCAATTTTCTTATTTTATATCATTTGAACGCTGCGTGCCTTAGAGTGATCATGAATCGTGATGCGAAAAATGTGACTTGATGCGCCACGGCTGAAAATCTCTTGACAGTTCTCTATGGTGCATATATTGAATGCATGCATTTTCCTTTTGGTACTAAATACGTAGTTTTGCTCCGGTGGTCCTCTTTACAACAGTTGCACGTATCTCAAAGCACGTGGTTACGTTTGGATCTGGACTCGGGCTGACCCTGTCCGTGCCCACTCGGGGTCCAACACCCCAGCCCAGAGTCATTCTCGATCTGTGTACACACTCACGCACATCACTGCTATCTCCCTCCCTCCATTTCTCGTTCGAACAGGAACTGGAGAGGTGGCCGGCGGCGGCGGCGGCAGCCATCCAGCAGGCGACGCTACCTCCGCCGGATCCTCCTCCCCGGCATCCCGGCCGGTTTGCCTTCCTCAGCTCGCATCCCCCGCTCTGGCGCTGGTATGTAGTGTGGGCGGACGGCGGCGGCAGCGCAGCGGCGGGGACGGCTGCGGCAAACAGCGGTGGACTTGGGGCACGGGGCCGGCGGCAGACGCGACGGGCTTTGCGCCGATCTGCTTGGGCATCCCCCGCTCTATGCTGGTCTTGTAGTGCGGGCGGTGGCAGCGGCGTTGTACGGTGACGGCGGCGGCGGCGGCATAAGCGACGGTTGACGATCATTTAATCACTCTGCGTGGTGGCCACAGCCTCCGCCGCCTCTCAATTTTCAAGAGATCCGGTGAGCCACACACATCTCGAATCTTGGTCACATTGCAGGGATGGTTCACGTTCATTTCCTGGAGGCAACATTGATGTGAATTTCTAAATTAGGATTAGATCAGTAATCCCGCGTAATTGATACTCATGTGCTGGGACTGGGATAGGCTTAAATTTTGAACTACTTGCTTAAAATTTAGAACCAAATTTTACAGGATCAACCCCTCTGGCTTTAGCAGCTTCTCTGTGGGAAAGGAATTTGTCTAGAAACGCTTCAACTTTTGTTAATCTCTTGTAAAATCAAAGGGGAGATGGAAATATCCTGTTCGAATATCTTTTTCTTTCCTTTAGGTTGTCTGTTGCCTTGCCTTTCCTACATAATATGCTACCTGCACTCATCCGGATTTTTTTTCACTGCTCCAGCATGATGAGCGAAGATGAGGCACGAGGTCCTCTACGTTCCTTCTCGAGGCTAGATGTACCAGACCCTTGTTTTCATCGATGGCGATCCACAAAGGCCAGATCTGGTGCCTGCCGCTGAAGAGCAAGCCAAGTCCGACGAGGTCTGGTGGTGGCGGCGTACTGGCGTACATCACGGTAAACAATGTAGTTATGTCTCTCTTTTGCTTGTTCATGGTGAAAGCAAGTGCGGGGCGTCAGCAGTGGACGTTGGTGCGATGGGTGCTCAAGCGGCGGGTCACCCGGTCGTGTTGTACAACCCCTGTTGGGGGAGATCAGCCAAGAGACCGTCGAGCTGAATCGAGTTGAAATAACCTCTCGTGCTCTGTCCCACTACTTCGTTTTGGGTCCTCTGTTCTTTCGAATTAGCACTAGATTATGCACTTTTTATTGCAATTCAGTTAACTCCAATTCTTGATGTGTCAGTCAATGAGTACTTGTCTATGCTCTTCCGTCCATAACCCTGTTCAATCGTTTCTGTGGCTTATAAGCCGGCTGATGTGTTTTGTTTTGAGGAAAAATACTGTATCATGGCTGATAAGCATGACTGATACGATCAAGCGAACAGGGTGGTCACGGCGTTCCCAACAATTCTTGAGTTTTGCTTGAAATGTGACGTGAACTGCAGCCAGGGCTCATAATGGATAACAGAGGTGAAGATGAACATGAGGAAGAATTGGACTTCCATCTTGGGGCTGCTGATGATAGCAGTTCGGATGATGAAAACACGTCGTCGAATTCAAGGTTATCATCAATGGGAAAGGATATTGGTGGTGATGCACAAAGAGATGCACCGGTAAATTATCCATATGACTTCCTATTTATTTGATCAATATTGTGGGTTCGTGGGAGCTAGTTTGTGACGGTGTTTCATATGTCCATACTGATGAAACAAAACATTTGCGTCTGCAGAGAGATGGCAACTGTGCTTATGACCAGGATATATTTACGAGAATGGCAGCTGGTGCAGAGATGAACAATACATTGGATGAGTACTGGGACATAGTCAAAAAGACCTTTGCAACTGAAGGGGAGGCTTACATTTTCTACAACAAGTATGCGAGGGACAAGGGTTTCAGTGTCAGAAAGCAGAAGGTGAGGCGTGCCAAGCACTCTGGACAACTATTGTTCTGGTGGTTCTTGTGTTCTCGAGAAGGCAAGCGAGAAACAAAATGGCCAGAGAAGGAGGATTTAAGCCGTAGACCAAGACCTCTAACTCGATGTGTTTGTCAAGCAAAACTGGATATCAAACTGGATCGAACCCGTGGTGTATGGTATGTGAGTAATTTTGTGGACGAGCACAACCATGGTCTCGCCACAAAAGATGAAGTTCCATTCCTCTGGTCTCACCAGAAATTGAGGGATTTCCAGAAAACAGAAATCATGTCAATGGAAGCTGTTGGGATCCGCAAGCATGTCATTATGGATGTTCTTCAGTGCAGATATGTTGGGTACAGTGAAGTTGGCATCGTTAGGAAGAACATATGTGGTAAGAACCAAACATCAGGAAGCTAAGGGAGTGATCTAGCAACTTGTGACAGCATCAGCTTCCGCTAATTTGTACCATTGCTCTTCCGTTGTGTCTCCATGCTTTTTTTAGACCAAAGGCCTTAACCCTGCCTATATTGAAACCAAAAGCGTAACTGCTGGGATTGCCAGCTTACAGTATAGCGTTCAGACAGCATAACGAAACAAAGAACTGAGTTTAACTAACTACACACATGAGAATTTAGAAAAGTAAAGGAGGGAGCAGCTAAGCTATCTCTGCGATCTTCAGCGATCAGTCGATCATCACAAAACACCTCCAGAAAGACACCTCCAGTGAACCTCTAGTGTTAATGCGTCTCCATTCATTACAAACAAGCAGCCATCTCTCACTCGTAGCACCGCATCAAAAGCCCCTCTGTGGTCGCTCTACTGCAACATTCACTCGAAGAGGGCGGCCGTCCAATTCCTATGGTTAATTAATAAGATAAGAATTAACATTAGTTCAGTGCTTCCATGTTTGCCTTGTGCACTGGTATTTCACTGCTAAGAAAAAAGAACTGGTTCCGAGTCCAAGAGCTTGTTCGGCTGGCTTTAAGCCGGCCGGCCGGCTTATTCTGACACTCACAAAAGCACTGTTCGCGTCCTGCCAGAACAGTATTTTTCTCTCACAACAATCAGCCAGAACAATATTTTTCAGTCCTGCCGAACAGGTGCCAATATTCTCAGGGTATCAGTTGTAAATCATATAGAATTGAAATTGTCCTCACCTGTCCATCCAGAGCAGAAATAGCATCATCGAGTTCCTCCTATGCCACCATTGATACATGAGCGCCCAGTTTCTCTATCCTAGACAACCGTAGCATTAACAACTTCCCCGTGCTCGCTGAACAATTGCAACAGCCTAGAGTCATCGACTTGCCATGGCAAGTTGCCAACATAAGCTCTGAAAGCAGGTGCAAATGGTTGAACATCTCAATGGCTTTGTCAGCTTCCTCAGTGCTCATGGTAACAAAGCCAAACCCACGGCTCTGGCCAGTCTCTCTGTTGTAAATAACCTAAAATTGCACAAAATGATATCAAGTTTACAACATTGACAGAACAAATTTAACTAACTCAAGGAATATTTCTTAAAAAACAACAACAGTAGCCAAATAATGCATTTCTGAGAACATTAGACACAAGTACCACATACTTAGCCAGATGAGTATATGGCAGAAAAATACTGGGGCAACACACACATTTTATCATATGAAGGCACCATAAATGTACAGTTGTGCACATAGCAGACAAGTCATAACGAATACATAGAATCAAACGTTTACTGACCAGCATTTAGTTACAGGCAGCAACCGGAGAGCCATACTCACAAAGCTATTGCTGTAAATTCTAGGTTTCGGCAAGCGCAACAAGCAATTATACCAATTGAACATCGCACGTCGAAGTCCATAGGAAATTTGAAGTTTCAAACAAAAAAAAAGGGGGGGGTAGACGAACCTGGCCATGCGCCTGGTATCTCCGCCAGCGCCGAGGGGGAGGTGGCGCGGATGCGACGCCACGGCGGTCGCCGGGTCCGCAGCTGCTGCTCCTGCGCGCTTGTCGCCGCGCTCTGGCCGCGGCTGCTGCTGTCGTCCGCCTCCGCTTGACCAGCCGCACACCGGCACACGCGGGCCCGCGGCCAGGCACAAAGCAGTGCAGCCACCCGCCGCTGACCGCCCGTCGTGGCGCCGCGCCGCAGGCCACAGCCGCTACCCGACCACCGAGATCTGGTAGGAGAGGGACAGCCTCACACCAGCCACCGCCCACCGCCGAGTCGCTAGCGAGCGCCGCGCACGCCCGAATATATAGGAGAAGTACTAGAGGAGAAACTGACCTGGATGCGGAGGCGGGGGATGCGGCGCGGCCGTCCAGCGGAGGTACCGTCGTCAATCTGCAGGATGGCTGGAGCCGCCGCCGCCTCTCCGGTTCCTGTTTCTACGAGAAATGTGCGTGCTGACGGCGAGACGAGAGGAGAAACAGATGGGAACGGATCGAGTGGACTGCGCCTGGGCATGGGCTTGGACACAGTCAGGGTCAGCCCGAGTCCAGATCCAAACGTAATTAATTTGAATTAATCACCTAGGTGCTTTGAGATGTGTGCAACTGTCGAAAAGAGGACCACAGGAGTAAAACTCATACCAGTGGGGGTGTTCGGCTGCTGCTGGCATGTTTCAACTTGTTTTAGTTTATCCTTTCTCACGGAACATTATTGGATTATCCGAAACTATCCGAAATCTATTGTGCAGTGCATCAGCCAAACACGCTCAGTAACTCTAAAAATGTCTCACATGAATTGGGGCCTGAGGGTGCTCGCTAGTCATGTTCGCTTTATTGAAAAATCAGACTAAAAATACTAATTAGTTGTGAAAAAAATATTATTTATTTACTAAAAAGTAAAAAGTAGGGCTGATAAGCCGAGCGAATGCAGAAATGCTGTGGATAGGTTCAGAGTACGGGATCCCTTATTCTTGAGACGCCATTAATTGAGATTGAGACGCCGGCTCGGCCGGCCCGGTCCGGTCAATTATCCTCCGCCCTGGATAATGGAAACAGAAGGATTCCGGCTGTACACGACATGTATGGGCGAGCGCATGTGTCATGTGTGGATAACTTGTCCTGGAGGCAGAAAGTCTGTTCGGCAGAACTGAAAAATAAGTCAAAATATTGTTCTAGCTGATTGTTGTGAGAAAAAAATACTGCTATGACTGAAATCACCCTTTACATATTCAGTCAGCCAGCCAGCCGAACAGCCACACAGGAAGGAAGACAACGAGAGCCCGTGACCTGGAGCAAGATGAGCAGGCCTCGATCTGCTTAGGGTCTGCATGCACCCATTTGCAGCTGCCTTTGTGCCTGTTTAGTTCGCAAAATTTTGTAAAATTTTTTAAGATTTTTCGTCGCATCGAATCTTTGACGCATGCATGAAGCATTAAATATAAATAAAAAATAAAACTAATTACACAGTTTAGACGAAATTCACGAGACGAATCTTTTAAGCCTAATTAAATTATGATTGGACACTAATTACTAAATAACAACGAAAATGCTACAGTACTATTTCTCAAAAAAAATTCGCCAACTAAACGAGGCCCTTCTTTGACAATTCCCCTGCTCACAAGTAGCACATTTATGTGCTCCTTGGGTCTTGGTTGTCGATTGTCATATAGGTGTATCTCTGACTCTCCGTGAGCACTGCCACTTGATCCTCTGCTGCAGCCTGCAGGGCAAATAATAACCTTTCCAATCTTGGCACCTATACAAGGTACCATATACAAGGCAGATGTGCAAATGCAACGAGGACTTGTTTCATTATTTGCCTTCGTCTCTTCTCTTCCAATGTGCCCCCAGAACATTAATTGATGATACATGTTCACATTGATTTCTTTTGCTGATGTTATCTTTAAACGGAGGGAGTATACATATCAGAGGCTTAAAACATTTCTTGCACATCAGAACCTGTTCTTCTCCATCCATGATTTAGTCTACCTACTCGATAGAGAAAAGAAGAAGAAGCCCGCAGCAGCACCATATACACTTGTACTGTTTTCTGGACTCGATCACTTGGAAATGGACTCCGGACGGCACTTTCTCCACCCGCTCAGCTTACAGGATGCAGTTCAGTGGGTCATTCGGTGCCTTTCGGAGCTACCACATTTGGAAAGCACTTGCTGAGAACAAGTGCAAGGTATTTACCTGGATACTTATGCACGGGAAAGTGCTAACAACAGACAACTTGCAGGGAAGAGGGTGGCCACATCAAGATCACTGCACACTCTGCAATGAGCCCCTGAAAACCGGCCTACACCTGTGTTTGCAATGCCCCTTTGCCATGGCGGTTTGGAATCAGATCTTAGCATGGGAGCACTTTGAGGACATCCTGAGCCAACTATAGCATGCCCCCTCTCAGATCTTTTCTTGGTGGAAGGGCGCAACAGAAAAAGTTCCTAGTGCAGAGCGAAGAAGATTCAATGGCTTGATGATTTACACCTTCTGGAATTTATGGAAAGAGAGGAATAGGAGAATTTTTAACAATGCCATAGAGACAGCGTTGCAGGTGGCCATGAGAATTAAGGAAGACATAGACCTTAGAAAAAGAGCTTTTTCATAGGCGTTGCTCTTCTATCCTGATTGGGGGCTTCCAGTTGATCTGTTGTGTGACAACAGCTTTCCCCTCTCTTGTACATAAACATATCTTTTTACTACCTTAATTGAAAGGCAGAGCTCATGGCATTTCTTTTTTTTTCAAAAAAAAATGTACTGTTTACTACAAACTAGAAAAAAGGTCACCATGCTCCCTCCCAATTCATTAGCATTGTAGTGGATTACAAAACATTAAATATTTACATTTTCGTTCACTCTATTTTCCCATATTATCAAATTAATTAAGCACAAAATAGCAGCGGTGCAAAGCGCAACGTCCCTGTACTGACATTGCAAACTAGTCTAGGTATCCAAGACGCCATAGTTCATAACCAATGTAAGGCCTTGTCAGCTTAAGGACTCAATGCCAAGGATACTTTGTGGGTCACAAAACAAATGAAGGGTCAAGGACGCTTTAGGCTTTACCTTGATAGATGCTGTGATACTGTCAAGGACCTCGATCAGGATCACTCTGATTTCATACAAATATTGCGGACTGCGACATGTATACTGCACATGCTATACGTACAATTAAAGCTATTAGTAACTTGCACTTGTGGTACTTCTTTGAGAACAAGAAGGAAGATACTTCAACTATATTCGACAAAGGTCCCCTTTCGGCACATGCATATGCATGGTAGGGTAAGGATTCCCCACAACTAACCAACCACGCACGCCCCGCCCCAAGCTACCACAATCAGATCAGAATTCAGACAGGGACCTGCATCAACAAACCCGGCCAGTGGGCACCTTTTTTTTTCTTTTTTTTTGATCAGCGGTGGCCACCTTTTATTTGCACTGCAATTGGCAATTGGGCATTCAGATTCGCTAATTAACAAGTCCTTCTCCCCAGCAAACACAGACCTCTGCCATGTCCTCGCCATCCTCAACTTGGTATTACTAGTAAGCTGCCGCAATATAATGTTGTCTAGCCGTACTCTGCGGGGAAGAAGCTTATTCAAATGTACTGTACTTACAACGGCCGCAGTACATGGATCGATCGGTGAGAGATGCAGGGGCCGTTTCGTCGTCTTCACACACGGCCGTGTCGGGTTGGATCGGGCCACAAATCTCGCATGTGCCGGTGCCGGCGTGCTGCAGGGTCGTTCATCCACTCCACTGCTCACTGCCATGGACGGATCTAGCGGTGGGGCTAGGGGGCTTCAGCCCCCTACCCATCCTGAGCACGTGGAGTTTCTCTAAGTCATCTTTTAAAATTTTATGCGTACATATATTAGGTAGGAGAGGCTAAGATTAAGAGAAGATAAAAAAACATCTATTCTTTTGTTCAGCCCCCTAAATTTTTTCGTGGCTTCGTGACTGCTCACTGCTAGTAGTACGATCCAAACGCGAAGGAAAAAAGAAACTATTCTCTATGGGTTATATTTACCATATCGATCGACGTTCGACGATCGTCAGTGACCATTGGCTACGCCGTATGCAAGCTTATCCATGGCGGCGTCAGCTAGCTTGAGCAGAGTCCAACCAAGGTCTTGTTTAGATTGTAAGTTTTTTCACTTTCTCTCCATCACATCAAATCTTTGGACACATGCATAGAATATTAAATATAGATAAAAAAATAACTAATTACACAGTTTGATTGTAAATTACGAGACGAATCTTTTGAACCTAGTTAGGCCATGATTAGATAATAATTGTTAAATACAAACGAAAGTGCTACAGTGCCAAATACTAATTCCTAACCTTAATCTAAACAAGGCGCAAACATGCATCATGGACTATAATGCTACTAGTAGTAATGACTACTGTCTACTGCGGGGCAGAACAGCATGCAGAAACGTGAAAGGGGCACCAGCTAGCTTTGGATGCATACATGCACGTACCAGGCGGACCGGCCGGGGTCTCTGTCAGCGCCTCGGCGGCAATGTCGAGCCAGCGCACTCTGCTTTGGCCTCTCCTCTTCGGAGACAAGATACTAGTTGCAGCAGGCGACCGGTTAACAGGTCACTCAAGAGTCAAGATCCATCGGCCATGTTGTTGTGCTTGATTATTAGTCCTAGGCTCCTAGCTAAGGCACTGTAGTACTGTACTGCCAACTATGTTTCTTGTTGTCAATTTGTTTCGAAAAATGTGTGGTGATATATCAGTCCCAATCTGTTCAGCGTAGAGTCGAATAGATCACTAGGTTACGCTTGTCCCCTGCTGGATATGCAACCGTCATGGGACTCCTCATGTAACAATGTAAGTTCCTCTGAGTCGCTGGGGTGTCTACCTAGTATTCGTAGAACTGCTTGGCCCTGCAAATTAAAATCGATAATGATATGACGTCGCCCGCACTCCGCCTCCCGCAACTTATCAAGCGCCCCTCGTCAGTCCGCTTCTCCAAAAAAAGACAACGCCGATCCCTTCTCCAGCGCAAGGCCGCTCGCCGTGGCCTTCTCCGGCGTGGTGGCGCCGCATCCGCCGCCATCTCGCGCGGCTCCACGCTCCTCTCCCCACTACGCGCCGCATAGTGTGGCCACCCGCCGCCGCCATCTCCCGCGGCTCCCCATCCCCGCCTCTGTCCCCTGCGCGCCATGCCGTGCTCCGTCCTCCACCGCGCCCAGGCCATGCGGCCAAGAGAGGGGGCCATCGCTACCAGGCCTAGGCCAAGCGTAGGCGCAGCTGGCCGCTGCGTGCCAGGCCACGCCACCATCCTCGGCCGCTGGCTAGCCGGAACCACCCCCTCGCTCTGCGCTGCGTCATACGAAAGAAGGGTGAAAAACACATGTTGCAAGCCAATATTTCAACTGTTTCAGATGTTTCATAGGTATGTTGTAAGTGCTTCACGTGGATGTTGCAAAAGTAGATCGAGATGTTGCATATGTTGCAAGTATTTCAGAGGCATGTTGCAAGCATTTGTTCAAAAATGTTTAATCTATTTTTCAGACGTATGTTTGAAAGCGTTTTTGATTTGGATGTTGCATATGTTTCACACATGTTGCAAGAGTATGTTCCAATGATTTCAGCTGCTTCAGTCTTATGTTGCGGTAAGTCTTTTTATGTTGCAAGTGTTTTATCTAGATGTTGTATATGTTTCACACATATGTTTCAAGTATATGTTCCAAATGTTTTATCTGTTTTAGACGTATGTTGCATTCAAGTGTTTCATGTTGCAATTGTTTCATGTTTTAGAGGTGTGTTCAGAGAGTCATGAGGGCACGGCCCGGGCACTAGGGGATGGGGCGCGGCTGGGTGCCCGCGGATGGGGCGCACTGGGGGCTAGCGATGGGGGGGTGTGGCACGCCTGGGTCCTACGAGGGCGTGCTCGTCCTCATCCCGGCTCTCGGGTCTCGCCCGCTGGAAGAGAGGGGAGCAGTATCGCTGGGAAGGATCCGCGGGCACAGCGACAAGGGCGGGGTGCGCATGCAGGGTGTTGCGAGGTGGACGGGGGCGAGCGGCGCACGCGTCTGTTCAGACGTCCTAAAACTCATTAAACCTTGATTCACATCATTGTGCACAATAAAAGGAATAACGGAATCTCCAATCCAATAGGAAAATATTGGAACAGAGTGAGGTTAGAGTATTTAAATAGATTATATTAGGGACTCGGATAAGCAATTTCATAGGCATGGTTGATAATCACATAATATATAGTTTATGAACCGTCTATGTAAATATGAGCTATGGACCCACGTGTCAGACTGTCTGTTCGAACATTAGCTTAATGGGTTGTGGCATGGCTGCTACGGACTGGATTGGGGGTACTTATATATAGTTTAGGTATCTAGATTTACAAAAAAAAAAATTAATTTTGGGATTTGGATGAGAATAATGTAATAGTTTAGGAACCTCTAAGTATAATTTACTTGACATTTTATGTTTTACTGATCATGAAAACTTCTAATAACGATTCATATATCAATGACACTAATAAACAAATTTATATTGAGACCTATGATAATAATTTAAGCGAGTTATTACTTCAGATAAATTTATGTATTTTAACTAAAATATTATGTCCTACCATATTCATAGTATAACTGTAAAAAAAACCTATTTTTTATAAAAAAAATAATATCACACACATAATACTTTAATACGAAAATTTAACATCTTAAACAGTGGGGAAGGTTAGTACAAATCAATGGGTGGCTATGACCTCCCCTGTCTTTGAGATTTGTCTTGGATTTGCATTGTTAGGCCCCACCTAAATCTCACTTCAAGATTCACTATCATTCTTGAATGGTGCAAGTTTAAACAACCGCTTGTGTTATAATAGTACCTAAGAGTGCGATATACAACCTAAAGTCCTTATTTCTACATAAAAAAGGTTCTAAATAAAAGATACTATAAGCCCAAGAGTTTCAAGTTAACATTAAGACGAAAATTTATAGCAGTTAAAAAGACCAAAATTTGAAATTCAAAATATAGTTTCGTGACATCACAAGATATGGGCTGCAACAAGACATATCATAAGTCAAATATAGTTTCAACTAAATTAATTGAAGACATACAAAGGTGCCATGCAAAGGGGAGAAAAGTTATGGATATGAAAAACATATGGAGTAACTGATAAGTTGCCGTAATTGTATACAAATTATAGGGTAAATATATTTGTATTATGTTTGAAAAGCAACAAAGAACTCAAATATAAGTATTTGTTTTGTTAGTTGTAGGTATTAAACACAAGAGCATCTTCTGGAGTTCCAAAATAAAACAATTCGTAAATCAAGGTGTTGGGAATTTAACTTCGTTAGAAAACATAGCCCCAAACTTTGGAGCTGAAACCTTAAAATTTCATAACAATATCCGTTTGCAGGGAAAAAGGGAGCGAAGGCAACATTTTGACTTCGTATGAAAAGATTTGGCTTCGCTTAGAAGATGGAGAAATCAGGACGTAGAAGAAGTCGATACCAAGAGCGAAGACAGAAGTTTGGCTTGGCTAATAAGAATTCGACTTCGCTGATTAACGAAGATAAAGAAAGGCGGAGCAGAAATCAACTAAGTCAGAAGACAAGGTTTCCCGGAAGAATGATGGCTAAATAAAAGAACGAAGACTGAAGTAGTGCAAAATGACCACTTCGCCCTTGAAGTACAAAAGGGATGTAAATATTTGAGTTAGGGGTAAAATAGTCATTTTATATAAAATACGAAGACCGGGGCCCTATAAATACCCCATCTGACATGTATAGTACGATCATGAAATGAATACAACTTTTTCTTGTGTTTAAACTTTTGATGCTTGAGTAATTTCTTACCCAACACAAAGAGTTTTCAACTCGTTAAAAAATATAGGGAGCATATTTGTTGGCTTTCTCTAACCATTTCCAATATCTAACTCCTAAAAACTAGAAGACAATATTGCACCAGGAATACCAATCTATTTCTAACGAGAAATTTTGATATTTAACCCTCATACGTACGCCTCTCAACATTTGACATCCAATTTGCAAGCCTTTTGAAATTTAACCCTGTGCACATGAATTCCTTTGATTCGAGGGATTTCTACCATTTTCTCTCCTTTTCTATTTTCAATAGTCTCTCCTCACTGATCAAGGCATGGGAGAAGGCCAAATTACACCCTCACCTCCTGACTTGGATGCACTTCTCCCCCACCTCGCCCCTCGGTTCTCGCGGCTTGCCGGCCGGTGGAAGGGTTGTATCGTCGCCCAAACGCCGGTGGAGGGCGGAGGGAGCAACTGTGCAGCTGCTGATCTCCCCCAAACCCTAGATGGCAGGCAGCTCCGAAGGGACGGGGGAGTAGAGGAGGGGGCCGGTGGGGGAGAGCGGTTGGCATCGGGTGGACGACGACAGGACAGCCGGCGGCGGGCTAGGGCCGGCGCCGGAGAAGACCGCGCGTGGCTCCAAATGGGTGGGGAGCAGAGGAGGGAGCCATCGGGGAGAGCGGTTGGCGTTGGGTGGTCGACAGCGAGTCAGAGTCAGGTGGACGGCCAGCCACGGGCGGGGACCGGCGCCGGAGAAGACTAGGCGGCGGCGTCTAGCACACTCGCCCGCGTCCGCTAGAAGTCATGCACAGTCACGACGTGAGCGTCTGCCATAGTCGAGACGAGTCCGATGAATCCTTGTGAGAATAGATGGGGGTGGTTTAGTCTTTTCCCGTGGCCGGAGTAAAGAGGAGAATATATTGAAAATAGAAAAGAAGAGAAAATGGTAGAAATTCCTCGAATCAAAAGAATTCGCGTGCATAGAGTTAAATTTCGAAAGGCTTGCGAATTGGATGTCAAATGTTGAGAGGCGTGCGTATTAAAGGTTAAATATTAAAATTTCTCATTTCTAAATTACCTCAGCCACTTTCATACTTTCTCTCTTGTACATTTGTATTGGAAACCATGTCCTTTCTCTTTATTCTTCCACATGTCCTTCCGCCTCCAGATCAGCCGATTGTATACTTGTGTGTATCTTTCCGCGCAATTGGATCCATTTTCCCTAGAGCAGAAGGATTAGGAGTTGAGATTAGAAATTGTTGGAGAGATTTTTTTTTTCAATCTTGTCAAAAGTTCAAGATTGAGAGTAAGGTTTTGGAAGCTCTTGGAGATGCTCTGCAAGGCCTATTTGGCTTGTCGCTCTTGCAACATTGTCTGGCCAAGCAGCAACCCAGGTCCTCAATTTCGAGTAGCTAGCTGGAGGCCTGGATTATTGCTTGGCAGGCATTTGCCTGTCAGAGCAGCAACCGAATAGACCTCTGATGCTCATGTCGATAGATCATTTGACCCCGGAAAAGGATTGAAAATTTTGCAAAAATAATACTCGAAAGATTGACTCCTTAATTATGATGACACTTGGGTGGATAACAAGTGGGTCTATCTATGTTTATGAATATGGATCCAGTGTCAAATCTACGAACAACCGATGTTTCGAGTCACGCTTAACTGTCGACCAATTATGGCTATCCTCTTCCGCGTGCCTCCCTGGATATGTACGTATCGTTGGGTGCAAGTGCAATTGCAAAAGGAAAGATGTAGCGCTAAAAAGGCGGCAAAGCTGGAGATGCGTTTCATGATTAACGCAGCGCTCCTAATGGCAGCTTGGTTCTTCACAACAACAGCTCACATGGCAATGGGAGGAGGTTGACAGCGCCAGCCCAACCAGCGGCCACGAAAACCAGCTGCGAAACCCAAGCCAATCATTCGCCGTTGGATGCGGATGCCAGGAGAGGGTACGGTACGATCCCTTCGTTGCCGCTGGACGCTGGTCTGGTCAGCACTGGCCTCATCGATCGGCTCCAGCCTCTAGTCAGAGGTCAGCCTCTCCAAAAGCGTGTGTTTGGAGTAGGGCTAGTCGGCAGTGTAGGCCAGAGAGACCTGTGTGCGGCTGTGCCTATGCACAAACCTACTTAACCATTCAATTGCAAACAGAACTAAGGCCGTGTTTAGATCACCTCTAAATTTCAAGTTTTTTCACTCTCTCTTCATCACATCAATTTTTAGCCGCTTGCATGGAGCATTAAATGTAGGTAAAAAAAATAACTAATTGCACAGTTTAGTTCGAAATCACAAGATGAATCTTTTGAGCTTAGTTGGTCCACGATTGGACAATATTTACCAAATAAGACGAAAGTACTACTATTCATCGGTTTGAAATTTTTTGCAATCTAAACATGGCCTAAGAATTTGCTGGTTCTATCTATGCTTCTGCAAAGCGAGGAGGATATTCGTCTCACCTGCCGGCAAGTGGTTGGATTTTATTGGAATAAACAGAAATTTTCGTCATGTGCTTTACTTAAATATATAGTTGCATTGGCCAGCTTTACCAGGTAATATTGGCTGGTTTTCTATGTGATTTGGAGCGCCTTCTGGTGTTATATATGTTAAAAACTTAGGTTCACTAGAGTAGATCTAGCGGATATAAACTTTCATTTAGGATATAGTAAACCCTAAAACATGAACTAAAACTGAGAGAGATAAAGAGAGGATGAGAGTGGGGAGAAGTTACCGACCATCGGCAGGCTTGGCAGAGGAGCTAGCCATGGTGTCGATGTAGAGTAGCAGTGGAGTCCGGCGACGGTGTGGACATCGCAGTGGAGGCGCGGTCACAGAGGCGGCGATGAAGACGCGGCGGTGGCGGCTTCCCTCTCTAGATCGGCTTAGGGTTAGGATGTAGGTGGGGTTTATGGCAGCTCAGATGAACCTCGTGCCTTGTGCCCTGGCCCCCACCTCTTTTTATGGCGCTGTGCGACGGGGTCCACCAACCATAAATAGGGTTGGGCGCCCCCGATCTGGACGCAGATCAAGAGCCCAATTGGTCATTGGGCCAAGTTGGTAGACATCAACATAACATTCTCCCCCTTGATCTCACCTTATAACTTAAACTTAACTTACTTTATCTTTTTCTCATTCCATCACAGATCAGTGCATAGAGCGTGCCTCATCGTTACGGTCAGTTGCCATTAGATTAACAGCTACAGTGCACCTCTCTGTTTTGAAACAGATTCTCATCTAGACCCTTATTGTCCAGGAATCATAGACTTTCCCTTAAACCCATGCCGACTAAGTGTTCTATGAACACGTTGGGTGGTAAGCCTTTTGTAAGCGGATCCACGAGCATCTTTTCTGTACTTATATGCTCAAGACTAATTATATGATCCCGGACTTTATCTTTCACAACATAATACTTTATGTCAATGTGTTTGACAACACCACTTGACTTATTGTTGTGAGCATAACATACCGCTGGATTATTATCGCAGTATAACTTGAGTGGCTTATGTATGTCGTCTACCACTTTCAACCCGGGCATGAACTTCTTCAGCAAATTCACCTGCCATGTGGCCTCATAACACGCTACAAACTCGGCATACATCATAGACGATGTAGTGATTGTTTGCTTTGAGCTTTTCCACGATATAGCTCCTCCTGCGAGAGTGAATATATATCCTGACGTGGATTTTCTATCATCTCCCGCATAATCTAAATCTGTATACTCCTCTATGTGTAGGGAATCAAATCTTCTGTACGTTAACATGAGACCTTTTGCGCCTTGCAAGTAACGTAAAACTTTCTTTACTAGTCTCCAGTGTTCTATTCCTAGATCACTCTGATATCTGCCAAGTAACCCGGTAGCAAATGCTAAGTCAGAGCGTGTACACACTTGAGCATAATGTAAACTTTTGACAGCCGAAGCATATGTAACCGCTTTCATTTGATCGATCTTATATTGGTTCCTGGGATATTAAAATTCTCCAAATCTATCGCCCTTGACTACGGGAGCAGGTGAAGGCTTACAATTTTGCATACTGTATTTCTTTAAAACCTTTTCTAAGTATGCCTTTTGTGATAGTCCTAAAACCCCATTTTCTCTATCTCGATGAATCTCTATTCCTAGAATGAATGAAGCTTCACCGAGATCCTTCATATCAAACTTTGAGGACAAGAACTTCTTTATTTCTAGTAGTAGATTAATATCACTACTAGCAAGTAAGATGTCATCCACATACAAGATTAGAAAAATGTATTTCCCATTCTTGAACTTTGCATAAACGCAACTGTCCTCTATTTTCCTAAAACCTAAACTTTCTTATTGTACTATCAAACTTTAAATACCACTGTCTTGATGCTTGTTTTAATCCGTAAATAGATTTCTTCAGGCAGCATCTCATACATTCTTTTTCTTCCACAACAAAACCTTTTGGTTGTGCCATGTAAACATTTTCCTTCAAATCCCCATTTAGGAACGCCGTCTTTCATCCATCTGATGTAATTCTAAATCGTAATGTCCTACAAGCGCCATTATAATTCTAAAAGAATCCTTACATGAGACTGAAGAAAATGTCTCATTGTAATCTATGCCTTCTCTTTGCGTGAAGCCTTTCGCCATAAGTCGTGCTTTAAATCTTTCTACGTCCCCTTTGGAGTCATGTTTAGTTTTATAGACCCATTTACAGCCTACTGTCTTGGCTCCTTTAGAAATTGTTTCTAAGTCCCAAACACCGTTGGTATTCATTGATCGTATTTCATCTTGCATGGCTTCAAGCCACTTTGATGAGTGAGCGTTTCTCATGGCTTCTTCAAATAAGGTGGGTCACCCTCCATTTGAAATTCTTCACATTTATAGACTTCGTAGTCATCAGGAATGGTTGATCTCCTGACTCTTTGAGACCCTTCTAGGGGTCTTATTAGTTGACGCTTGTTCTATATGAGGCTGTTGTTGCTCTTCCTCATGTGTGACAACAGGTTCTATGAGATCCTAAACGACAGGTTCCTCATGTTCATTCATTGTTGCCATAGGAGAACTAATAACATGCGCTGTTACTATAGTGTCATGCACTATTGGTACAGAAACAACAGGTAGCGTGAAGAATGGTTCCTGAACTATCAGAGTGGGCACGTATACCCGCTTCTCTTCAAAATTAATTTCTCACGCTATCAAGCTCCTATTGACCATATCATCCTCCAAGAACACAACGTGTCTCGTTTCTATAAACTTCATATGTCTATCAGGACAATAGAAGCGATAACCTTTTGACTTTTCTGGATAGCCAATGAAATGGCAACTGATTGTCTTGGAGTCTAGTTTCCCTATGTTTGGATTAAAACTTTAGCCTCAGCTGGACAACTCCACACACATAAATGTGTCAACTGTAGTACTCTCCCCCACAGTCAGATCTTACTACTTTAATCTTCAAGTTGTGCTCATTTTCTACTTCAGCCTTAAATATTTTAAATTTATCCAATGCTTCTGATCTTTCTTTAATTGGATAAATATAGCCAAAATGAGAATAATCATCTATGAATGTTATAAATGAATCATAACCATCCACACTCTTCACAGGAATAGGACCACAGATGTCTGTGTAAACTATTTCTAAAATTGCTACACTTCGTTTGGCATCTTTCTTTAATTTCTTAACATACTTTCCTTTTATGCAATCAATGCATTGTTCTACATCTAAAAATTCTAAAGGTGGAAGAATTGATTTCTTAATCAATCGTTCTATTCTCCCCCTCGAAATATGGCCTAAACAACAATGCCATAATTTCGATGATACATCATGAATTCTTTTCCGCTTATTTGTTGTATTCATAGACGAGGAAGCATTCTTATTCTCAGTGTTCACAGCATTCACGTTCTCAGAAAGTGATAACAAATAAAACTTGTCTTGTCGGAAGGCAAGACCAACACACTTATTATTAAACACAATCTGACATTTGCCATTACTAAAATGGCAATCATATCCATCATCGTCTAGTCATGAAACACTTATCAAGTTTCTACGCAAAGAGGGTACATAAAGAATATCAGAAAGCTGCAGTATAAAACCATCATCTAATTCTAGAGAGATCTCCAATGGCTTCAACTCCATTTGCAACTTTGATTCTTCTTTCTCCTCTTTGCAGGGTCCTCCTCATATGGAATCCTTGTAATGAATTTGCAACATGAATAGTTGCATCTGAATTAATCCACCAAGTAGATTTTGCATAACTTAAATACAAGGACTCATCTATGAATGTAATGAAGTCCTCACCTTTCTTCAAAAGGCTCTTCATGAAATCTGGACATTCCCTCTGGTAATATCCATGCTTCTTGCACCATTTGTACTGATCCTTTTCAACTTGGGCATTGTTGTTCTTCTGATGGTGGTCATTCTAAGGGGTTTTCCCTTGAGGTTTGACATTCTTGTTAAAGTTCTTCTTGTTGTCCTTTACAAGGTTAGCAGAGTCACCCAGTGAGCTTTTCAGTCTCTCCTTTTCTTGCACACACATTGCAATGAGCTTCTCAATATCCCATTTATCGGACTGCATGTTGTAATTTACAACAAAAGTTTCATATTCTTTAAGCAAGGAAGCAAAAACCAAATGAATCAGGAACTCATCCTTGAGCCCCAAATCCATTGGCTTTAGCTTGGAAGCTGTGTTGCTCATCTTTAGTATGTGCTCTCTTATCTCTCTACCAGAGTATTTCTCATTGAATAATTTCTTTATCAGGGTACTGGCATAAGCCTTTGAAGAGCCAGTAAACTGACTCCACTTTCTTGAGACTCTATGGCGGTGTCACAATCTAGGATGGACTCCCTTATTGCATCTAAAATAGTGGACATAGCCACCATTTCTTACGTTCGAGATCATATTTTATTCTTACTTCTGCATGATCTCGTTGTCGAGCAGTGAAATCAGCATCAGTTTCATTTTCTTCCCTCACCGGGTCCACTGGCTCAGTAGGACATGGGGAGGTAAGCGTTAGGTCATTCTCGAATAGCGCAAGTGCTAATTCATACTTCTCTC
Organism: Miscanthus floridulus; assembly: GCF_019320115.1. Classification (NCBI taxonomy): domain Eukaryota; kingdom Viridiplantae; phylum Streptophyta; class Magnoliopsida; order Poales; family Poaceae; genus Miscanthus; species Miscanthus floridulus. The sequence continues at coordinate 32,833,923 of NC_089587.1, forward strand.
GCCTTACACAATAGTTGCTCCCTTCAAGAGACGGTATATGCGAGATAAGTGCCATAGGGTTGAGTCTATCGACAGGCTTGGTGGAGGAGCTGGCCTTGGTGTAAATGTAGAGTAGCAGTGGAGTCCGACGATGGTGTGGACGTCGCAGTGGAGGCGTGGTCGCAGAGGCGACGATGAAGATGCGGCGGTGGCGGCTTCCCATCGCTGGCAGCGCCCCCTCTCTAGATCGGCTTAGGGTTAGGATGTAGGTGGGGTTTGTGGCGGCTCAGGTGAACCTCGTGCCTTGTGCCCCGGCCCCCACCTCCTTTTTATGGCGCTGTGCGATGGGGGCCCACCAACCATAAATAGGGTTGGGCGCCTCTGATCATGGTGCAGATCAAGGGCCCAATTGGCCGTTGGGCCAAGTTGGTGAAGATCAACCTAACAATATAATCATGGTAGTTGAGCTTCCAGCTTTTAGGTTGGTGTCTAACAGTTTCAATCAAGACATTTTGGTTTTTCGAAGTCGGCCTTGGACTTCGAGTTCAGATTTTTAGAATCAGATTTGCGAACTTTCAACTAGTCGAGATCAACAAAACCTAGAATTAGCATTTGAATTTAGGATGAGAAACTTCCGCTCTAATTTTTTGATCATTTTTGAAGAAAAGTAATTTCCTGTACAGAACTAAAAATGATAATGCCACTATTGCATTGCTTGTGTAACCTTTTTTTGTCTTCGCAAAAGCAATTGGCCTGCTGATATCCTAAAACAACACCAACCCCTCTGGGCCTCCCCCCTCCTCTTCTTGAGGGAGGGCTTTTGTGAGCCTTGGCTCTATATGGAGGAGTTAGAGTCACTGAAGCCTATTTTTCTAGCTTCACTCACTTCCAATTCATATGAAGAAATAGAAAAGGAGCTCCTTACTGTTGGTTTTAATTTATTTTGAATTAAGTTAAATTAAATTAAATAAACCTTAAGACCATATTAAATGCTAGGTGTATTAAAGTCTTAGTACCGTATGAGATTTTGACTAAATGTTATCAACTTAGATAAGTAGTTTGAGTGTGCACTTATTATGAAGTTGAGAGAGATGAAGGGCGTGCCACATGCGCGTTCCGAGCCGAACTGTGCCATGAGCGTGCTCGGGCCATGGCACGGGGTGGACTTGGTCTTGCCACTTGTGTTGGTTGATGGAGGCTTCAAATGGGGCGGTTACTGCCTGGAGCTATCAAATGGTTGGTTACAGGAGTAGTGCGGGAGTTTGTCTACGATTACTTGGTTGGTTACAGGAGTAATGCTCCACGATTACTCCATCCTGTGTCTCCTCTGGATCCTATGGCCCCGTTCGCTTGTCTTATAATCTATACTTTTTAGCTTATTTTTTTAGTCGAAACAATGTTTTTCTCTCACAAAGTCACAATAAATCAGTCGGAATAGTATTTCACCTTGTTTTTTCAGGAAGCGAACGGACCTATGTCTCCTCTTCCTTTGTGCGTAGAAGGCTTGGGCGTCCAGAACCTCACACATACAACAGAACCGCACAACACCCTCTCTTCTTTGTTTCTACTACTTTCGAGTTGTCCCCGACTCCCTGTTCCAGCCCCTGCACGCACAGGTGTTGAAAGAGCAGGTCTCTATAACCATCTCCAGTCGGCAGACACCTGCTCAGGCATGTGGATAATCATGTTTTTGGGAAGCGCTTCATTGCATGACTGCTCGCATCTTTTCGGTGGACTAGCAGCGCACGTCTTCTTCCCCAGTCCCAACAAACCACTGCTTGGTTGTGCGGACGATCAGGTTTTTGGGAAGCGCTTCATCTCACGATTGTTCACATCTTTTGGGCAGACTAGCAACACAAGCCTCCTTCCCGGTGGCCATTTCTGGGACTGCATTGTGAATATCTTCCTACATCAACTGAGATTCATGACTTCGAGTAATTCACTATGAGTGAGAAAGGCACCACCAGTGTCCCCGGCACAGGTCCCGCCCCAAGGTGTACATCTATTCTTGTTGAGTTTGTGAAATTTAGTATAGTTTTTGTTTTGATTAGTATGTTTATCATTGTTGCTACTGCGGTAGCTAGATCACACGTGCACACAAATGATGTCATAAATCTTTTTAAAAATTTCTAGATTAAATAATGCCTAAATTTTCCTAAATATCTAACAATCCAAAAAACCAATTTTAAGCACTTTTTGGTTAGTGATTTTGCTTCCGCTCTTGAGCACTACAAGATGGTCGATCTTTAGTGGAACAAGCTCATGAGATATAGGCACTAGTAAAGGAACTCAAATATTTTTCATACGTGTTTCCCGACTATTTGTGGCGTCGCCAAGTTACACCTTCTTGGAGGGATTTTGCGACGTCTATAAAACACAAAATACAAGACTTCAACGTTGTTGATCTCATTGGATCTCTTGATGATGAAGAGAGGGCAAGAGCAAAATATACTTGTAGAAAGGGAGTTGAGTCTCCTATGCCAATTTGGTGTATAAGAAAAATCTAGTGCTTCTCAAAACAAGAAAAAGAAGAATAAGCAAGTAACTATAAGCCAAAGGTTATTCAAACAACCGCGCTCAAGAAGAAGAATAAAGTGAACTGCTTTGTTTGAAGGTCATTAGGCCAGTGAGTGTGAGGAATGCAAATGAAAGCAGGAGAAGAAGTCTGCAAACATGGTTGTTAGCAAAACTAAAGCGGGAATAGTTGAGTATGGTACTTCTTCATCTACTCCTTTCATTTTGCCATTTACATGAGTGGTAGATTGACATTGAGGCTAATATTCATATACATTCTTTCATTTCTTTATTTTTCTTCTTACCGCGATAGGACCGCAACCTTGCTGATGGGAAACATATATCATGTGTATGTTCTTGGTGCTGGTAGAGTTATTCTGAAGCTTACTTCAGGAAAGACCATATAATTGAAGGACATGTAGCATATCTCATCATAAAAAATAATAAAGTTAGCAGCTCTTTATTGTGTAGAGATGGTTTTAAATTGGTCTTTGAATCAAATAAATGTGTACTTTCAAAGTATGGAATACTTATTCATAAAGGTTATGAATTTGGAGGCTTATTTCGCTTATCTTTGTCTAATGTGTGCAATATTGTTTGAACAATGTCATTAATTAAAATAAGACTGGTATTTGGCATTCTTGACTTTATCATGTAAATATTTTGGTTATTTGACGTGGCTAGCAAATCTGAATTTAATCTAAAAAATTACCATGGTCAAAGGTTATAAGTGTCATGTGCGTGTGCAATCTAATAAGTAACCTTGCAAGCCTCACAAGGCTACGGAGGCTAGAAACTTTGCACCATTATAACTAGTTCATTCTGATTTGTGTGAGATGAATGATGAGTTGACTAACGGTGACAAAAGATAAATGGAACAACCTAGTCTTATACTATTATTTTTGCAGCTAGTTGTGCTTCATATCTTTTATTTGTTTTTGCATCGAATGTCACACTTAACATTTTGAATGCAACTATGCGCAATGGACTTTGTTATGGGTTAAGTTGTGTTGACTTATCCTTTCCCTATAGTATACTTGAATTATTTTTAATAAATGATAAGTACATATTGTGATTTCAATGGCGGTGGTAAGCTATTATTTAAATTATATTGGTTTAGGTTAGTTTTTTTCTAAATGGCAATGGTGAGTATTTTTCTAGAGAGTGGACGTGTAGGATCCTTTTTGTTGGGTGTGCTAACACTCAAACATCAAGCCCAGACATTTACATGTGATGAATTGCATTCAATATTTTTTTTCATATTTGATATTGTTCATCACCAAGGTATTTATAGGGGGTGTCTTCAACACTCCTTCTACATTCCATTTATTACCCCTGGTCTTAGAATTACAAGCAAAATCACTCTTCGAACCTGATAGGGGTACATTGATCATCTTATAGACTTGATTATCTCCACTGAAGTAGCCATGGCATTTGATAGGCTTCATCCACAGATGAAAATCTTCGTCAATGGAGCCTTTGCCACCCAAGCCTTCGTGAGCTTCGTTCGATCCTTGTCTCGGCCAAAGGTGATCAATCATCTTAGACCTCATGTACTAGCTATCTTCGGGATCATTGTCGTTCTCTTCCTCTTCACGACCATCTTCTGAAGGTTCCATTCTTCTTGTATTTGCGATGAAGACATCCTAAAAGTGAAAATGAATCGCTCATATCTGAAGCAATTTAAGGTGTGACTTTAGGGGACTACGCTTTTTTGACTACAAAATTTGTGGAGAGTTCCCACAGTGCTTTATAAATTTTAAAACAGGGGTAGTTACATACTTACAGGGTACAAAAACCAGAAATACAAGCTAATTGATAGCATCAAGCCAAAAGTAAAACGATGATCTAATATCCTCCCTAAAACGCAAAGACTGGAGAAGACCTTGATACTTAAAATTGCTAAATCAGGCATCATGGCTCGGCTGCCTACAATAAAAAAAACCATGTCGTTTCTTAGCTTCCACAATTACCACGCGGCAATGAGCACAACTTTAGTGAAGAAAGACAGGTTTTGTTGGGCTCGTGATTGCGCTAGATGGGGCATCAAACTCAGCAAGGTGTCCCACTATATATCAATCTTGAACCAACAACTTCTCACAAAACCATTTAAAAAAAGGAGCGGCCGATGTCTCCAACTGCTCCCTGATTGCACATAACACATATGACATCTTCTTTCCTGTTACAATGCCTCCTTTGCAACATACTTTTGGTGTTTAATCTGTGCACACAAGCCAGGCAAAGAACTTAATCCTCGGTGTGCATCGAGATCTCCATACGCAGGAGATGGCCGGGTGTTCTTCTATTCCCTAGAATGCTAGCTTTTTAAGTTTCTTCGAAGAGTATGTGCACTGCCCCAAATATAAAACCAGGAGTTCTTTGCGTCTTCATTAAAAGGTATATTGGACAGAAGTTGTTGGAGATTAGGGAACTACGTTAACTAATAGATTGCAACATGTGTGAACTCTCTCCATTTCTATCCAATACTCACCCATTTGTGATTTACAAAATTTCATGTGAATGTCATATTGGTGCAAACACATCTCGATGAATGACAATATTAGTTTAATTTTGCAATAAATTCTTCTATACTGAAACTTTGTGGGGTTATAGCCCATCGCTCGTACCTTCACCAGGTTGAGGGTATTTTCACCAGGGTGAAGGGTAGACTCAGGTGCTAGGCCCGCATAGAAAAGAGAGAGGAGCTAAAGATCAAGGTTCTGAGAATGAGGGGGAATCCTTTTTCCCTTGCCCCTTGGGTTCTATTTATAAGGGAGGTGAAAGGAGGCAATCTTTCTCCCTACCCCCTTCGGTTTGTGAATTACATGGAGGCCCTCAAATCTACTAGGCGTTAGGCCTTTTTACATATGGAAGGCGGTAGGCACAGCCGCCCCTACCCCCATCAAACTTGGAAGTTAAAGTTGTAATTAACATCTTTTAGCAGTACTTCATCTGGTAAAAAATACTTGTCATGTTTGACTTTGCATAGTCTCTGATTTGTATCTTTGACTACTAATTTCTTTTATAAAACATGTTCTTTTCTTTCAAGTTTTATGAGATTTTGTAAATATCCATTTAAAAATGTGCATGACTTACATGTTTATAAACTAAATAATATCAAGTTATAGATGTTTGTAGTTTGTAAGGCTTAGCCACATCTTACCCTAAATGACATATTTGTGTGATCATAAGGTAGAATGTGTCAACTTAAAAATAGACATTTCTTACTACTCCCCCTCCAGAAAACTTGATGTTGATTTAAAAATTGTTTAAGAAAACTTGATATATAGCTCTTGGACACTAGGTTAGGATAATAATAGCTTGAGATTGTGCCATGCATGATGTTAACACTCAAATTTGGCTCATGTTGTATTTTAAGAAAACGTCCAATAGCCAATCCATGTATTATTTTAATTAATAGTTTATTTATTAATTAGCATGAATTAGCTTTAACAAATAGATGTACATGGGTAATTTCCACTGTAGTAATCGAGTCAAACGAGATAGGCCGATACTATGCCAAATTAAAAAAGCTACCGCCTGGGGTTCGAAGCCGCCGCTGCCTAGAGGTCCCTCCTTCTTCCTATAGCAACATCGGCAGTGGTAAGACGGAGAGGTCCCATCTCTCATTTACAGTTAAGCAGTTCTTTAGATTTAGATTTCTTAGGTTTAGTCCAAACAAATATATCTATTAAATCATCACCGATGTGCATGGGTGCTTGTTATCTATGATTACTTTGACGATAGATACAACAAGGTCTTGGTTGTAGGATCGTTTTGATCGGTAACAGTAGGCCAGTTTGTGGTTACTATCTGCAAGTGCAATGGTGACAAGCTTTGATAGAATATTGTTTTTTATTTCATATTTTTGTTATGTGTTATTTGTGGATATGCTTTCCTAAGTTTTAATATATTTCTCCCTTACCTTTGCAAAAAATCAAGTAATTTTCATTGAGCGCTAATTTATTCTAAAAATTATAGGTAAAACCTAAATGGGTCATTTATGCTTAAGTGGAGAGCATCCCAAATATAGAAAATGAAAATGAACTCACTGTGTGATTCATTCAAATTCAAAAAAGGAAAGATAAAATTGAGGTAAATTGGAAGTAAGAAGGAAGATGCAAGAAAGTAAAAATATATCAAATGCATATCTAACTCCGGTGACCTTCTCCACTGTCTTGCAACTCTTCTCCGACCACCTCCACCAACTCTGATGAATTGTACCATCATCGGTGAGCTCCAATTAGGGTTTGGGGGGGGGGGGGGGATAGAGTTTCAGGGTTTGGGGAGGTGTCCAATGGTTGCGGCCTTAGAAGGGGAGGAGGGTCTAGGAGAGGCAGTCGAACCAGTGGTGGTCGCTGTTGAAGGGGTGTTGAGCGACAGCGGGGGACAATTGGATGGGCGGAGCCATCGGCGGGTACAAGGCTCTTTGATTCCTTCTTTGATTCAGATTATTAGCAGAGGGTGGGGGTGGACCGACAGCCAAGGGTGGTGGGCGAGGCCGTCGTTGACTGGATGGTAGGCAAGAACCACCGATTAGGATTAGCGGATGGTTGGGGTGGAGCAACATCGATGGGCACTAGATGGTGCGGCTACTAATAGTGGTGCCACAACTAGAATCTGCAACTTCTCCTAGTGAAATGGGATTCTCCGAGCACCCAACTTTTAGTATTTAATAGGAACACTTCCCCCAACAATTGCTCCCGACGGAGGTTTCTATGTGCGCGCTGTTGGTAGTGTTCTTATTACTGTTTACTGCACTAGCTAGGGGAACTGCACCGATCTGGTAGTGTGCTGCTGGCCGGGTGTAGCGCAGCAGGGTGGGGGCGGAGGTGGGAGAAAGAAGACTCTCTTGTTTTTTTTCTCTCTAAGATAAGCAGATGAGGGGCACTGGACCGAACGTTATCGGAAAGGTCTGTCCACCCAACAACCATGTGTTTTATACAGTTTTAACATATGAATTTTTTTGCGTTATAGAATTAAGATTCAATAGCCTCCACCCTTCTTCTATCTTTAGCCTCCAGCCTTCTTCTCACAAGATCACAGATTCACAGATCACAAGAAATATTTTTTTTTTCTATGAAAGGATAAATCACAGCACAGGAAAAAGCGCTGCATGTTGTCAGAGCGACGTCAGAGCTCTTGGCCGGATTGGATCGATCTTCTCATCCTCTGTGCATGCCAACGTTGCGCTTGGCCAGATTGGATTGGACATAGCGACGGCGCGGGCGGACGTCAGAGCTGCACGTTGCGCGGCGTTAGCTGAACGAAGGGATAAAGAGAGAAAAAATTCATGTGTTTTTTTTGCGCTAAAATATATATGCGTTGTATAGTGTTTCTGTATTGGGAAAGTCCTCTTCTCCTAGTCGCGTCCAAAATTGTAAAGCATCAAGTATTTTAGGGCTGAACAAGCAAAGTTATTTATCACTCCTGTAAGGGAACCGTATCACTCAAGAGGGCCACAACAAGCATCAAGAATATATCTTGTTTATCTGATTCGTAGATGCAGCGCATCGATTCCAGTTAAGCATGCCAATGCAAACTCGATCGTACGTCGTACGCAGAAATGATTGACTATTTGAATGATTGTGATTTTTAGGTTGTTCTGCGTTGTAGTACTAGTTACCAGCAACGGCCAACTCGATGTCGCGGACTTTTGCTGAATTGGAATGATTAAAGCTGTGTCGCTCCTTTGATTTACATGTTGATGATACTACTCGACAATGTGGCATAATTGAATCTTGATGAGCAGGTGAGGATTAATTATTGATTCTTTTTGCGCGGGAAAAAAATATTGGTTCTTCATGGATGTATATTATGTTTTCTCGTCTGTGCTATGTCCCGACAATGGTTGGTTGAGAATATTTCGTTACTGATCGACTTGCACGTGAACTTTGTCCATTTGTAGCGCGCGCTACAATGATTTGGGGGAACAAATTAGCTAGGCAGAGTAAATAAAACAGGATCATGTGTCTCATCTTCTTCTTCTTTTTCTGTTTGCTGAATGACAACGTGAATCACAAGCAAAACAAACTCATAGTTAAAGTGAGAACATGGACAATAAATCTCATGAATTGTTTAATGATTCTTCTATAGGTATTTGATTTATCCACAACTTCTAATACTTATGTCTCATAAGATTTGAGCCTGTGCAGAAGCATTGGTTAATAGACTACTGAGTATGAAAGAAGAAGGTGGGTCATATAAATTTTGACAAAAAAAAATCTGGAGGAGGAAAAAGTTGTATGGGCTAGAATATTGAGAGACATAAGTATTACAAGTTCATATTTAATAACTACAACACTAAATTAAATTACTTATCCTTGCCTGCTCTTTCTCTTTAATTAATTTATTTTCTTACAATGTCCATATAAATACTTTATAATATCTATCTGCTGAGATGAGCTTATCGGCTACTCTATATGTTTTTCCTTTTGTGTGCATGACACTTCCCCAATATACATATATTTAGTTGAAATCTTAGCTTAATGTATGGTACTCATGTCCCGTGGCATTAGAATCTTGATTTTGACAATCAAATTTTAATTGAAGTAGTTGGTCTAATTTTGTAATGGGCATGTCAAGTTGAAATTAACTCGCCTTCTTATTATAACATTTGTGAAGCTCTATTTTGTATTTTTTTATTTAAAATAACAATTTTAGGTCATAGAATACATTGAATGAAAATGATGGCATATATAAATGCCAATTTAAACAAGCATCATACCAGCTTAAAATGAAATCTAGGAGAGACCAATAGTGCTAACCTCATGCCTTCAAAATAGTACTAACCTAAAAAAGTAATTAATATTAAGCCTAACCATCAATGTTTACTCCAAAGAAATGTCAAAAAGCCAAGATATTGACTTTTCTCTATATCAAAATAATTATATGTGATGTAGTTTTTTGTTGACTCTTGTTTATACCCATGTTTTGAAGTCTAATTGTGATTTTACTCTTATTTATCTAACACTGCCAGAAATCCTTAATCACCTTGAGGGCCAATAATTTTTTCGAGTGCCAAAATAAAACTGCCAAGGAAAGTGTAGTTTCCTTGGCTAGGGACGTAGACCTCCAAGAATATACATATTCTTGAGTGCTAAACTAAACTGCCAAGGTAACTGCTCATTTCATTGAGTTCTAGTCCAAGCCACCGAGGTAATTTCATGTTTCCTTGAGTGGTATTACAAACCGCCAAGGTAATTGCTCATTTCCTTGGGTGCTATTTAAAACCACCAAGGTAATTCATATTTATTTGAGTGCTATTCGAAACCGCCAAGGTAATTCATATTTTCTTGGTTGTACTTTGAAACCGCCAAGGAAGTTCTTATAGCTTTGATTTTTTTTTTTGAATTCTGCAAATGACATCTGATGGAGATACGACCCAAACCAAAGTTATAGCATTCAACGAGAACTAAACCTTTTTAGTTCAAACTTTTTACATTTGAAATCGCTTAGAATCTCATATTTTCATACAGGATTCAACAAAGTGAATAGAAAAGAAAAGAATGATTCAATCATAAATTACGTTGAGATGTAGTGGTAAGTGTGCTTCATGTGGAGCCTCAAGTCACAAGTTCGATTTCCAGGAGAACATGAAAAGGGCTTTCACTGAGCCAAAACCGCTAAGAAAAATAACTCCCCTTTATCCTATATCCTTAACAAAATTTGCTTGATTGTTTATAGCTACGGATTATTTCCTTGGCAAATTTTCCTTGATGATTTTTGGCATTCAATGTAATTCAGGGTTCTGTAGTGTAAGCGTAAGTTTATATTTTGCTCCTATTTTTTTGTAACGAAGGCAGAGTTGGCCCTTGTTCCGTTTAGAGGAGTTAACATAGTTAGTTCAACTAAAAAGACTAGTTTTCATGTGAATTTGCTCCTAGGTTTTTTAGTACTCTATGATTTTAACTTCTATTTTGACATTAAATGTTTGGATAGCATTTTAAAATAATCTTTACAGCGAAACTTGCAAACATTCTAAATGGAAACAAAGTTTAACATGTTGCCTATGCTTAATGAACCATGGGCTGAAGCTGGGAGGGTTAGGATATAAGGTTAGGGAGGTTTCATTTTTTATTTTTAGTTGTCTCTAATTTATTTATTTATTGGACCTTGAGCTAGCATTGTCTAGAACAGGGGCAAATGATGGATTCACAGAAAACTAGAGTAAAATCACAAAGTTGAAAAAAAAAACAATAGTAAAATCACAAGCAAAGGCAAGAACATCACTCTCCCTGGTTGTTTATTAAAAAATAAAGAGTGCTTAGCATTATACTATCAGTGTAGATGTCATAGATGCCTCAGGCAAGATGTATAATTTTATATAATAAAGTAACAACTCACATAAATGATTGCCATGGATACTTTATAATTTTAAATTAATTAGCTGCTAGCGTCATCATGGATATATGAGTCATCGAACGAACTTTCACCATTTTCTGAAAAAAAAAGAAATAAGGTGGTAGTGTTGAACGGAGCACACTAAATTTCACATAAAAGATACTTGTAGATATTTGATGACATAATTGGAAGTGCCAAGATACGCCTACGTACGTGGCCTGTATGCCATCGATAGGATATTTGGCATTTGCAGGCCGACGGGGACGTATACCCGGATCCCAAAAGGTTGACGACAGTCGCGCACACGATGCCGTCCCACTTCAGCTACGCTACTACTAGGTGGTCCCCACCAGCTGGAGCTGGGCCCTCACTTGGAGCACCATGCATGGTGCGTCTCACCAGACGTACGCGCACACATGCATGTTGCCATGTTGTACCACTGGCTATGGCATCCACCATCCAGCCGTAGTCGTAGTACGATCTAAAGGCAAGATAGATAGAGACATGTATAAATAAATAGATAGAGTAGTTAATCGATGAGGTCGGCCCTGCAGTTGAAGTGTTTAATAACTGAGCAATGCAATGCAATTTGATGGTGCCACGCCATGCGCGCTCACGGACTGGGAACTCGATCTGCCGCCCTGTTGCGTGTCGGCCCACGCATGTAACCACCGCAATCCGCCACTATATAGAGCTCAGGGGCGTAGCAGTGCTGGGACGGACTCCATCGACAGACAGCAGCTCAGTCCGAGGCATTGTACTGGCTGGTTGGCTAGCTAAGCTATAGCTGCTGCTACCACTCCCATTCTTCCCAATCCCAAAGTCGAGCAACTAGCTAGCTAGGGGACGACAGCGAGCACAGCTTCCATGGCGCCGGCGGCCTTGTTGTTGACGCGAACTGCGGCCGCGGCAGTGGCCGTGGCGTGCGTGCTGGCGCTCGGCGCCATGGCGCAGCTGTCGCCGACGTTCTACGACGCGAGCTGCCCCAACCTGCAGGCCATCGTGCGCTCCGGGATGGCCGCCGCCGTGCAGCAGGAGCCGCGGATGGGGGCCTCCATCCTCCGCCTCTTCTTCCACGACTGCTTCGTCCAGGTATCTAGTGTACTAGCTATCAGCAGTGTACGTCGCGGTCCAACTCCATTGGAGTAGCTAGTACTCAATTCGCACGGTTAATTAGTTGCTGCATTACCACATCTGACCGATGAATGCTGTCGGTCTCGTGCTGCCGGCATGCACGGCTCGTGCACAGGGGTGCGACGCGTCCGTGCTCCTCGACGACTCGGCGACGCTGACGGGGGAGAAGAACGCGGCGCCCAACGCCAACTCCCTGCGCGGCTTCGAGGTCATCGACGCCGTCAAGTCCCAGGTGGAGGCCGCCTGCCCCGGCACCGTCTCCTGCGCCGACATCCTCGCCCTCGCCGCGCGCGACGGAGTCAACCTGGTCAGTGAACCAACCAACCTGTGCAGCTGCTTGTTGCCACTGCTGGCACTACACCACCTGCCGACACCCCGTACCGTACTGCTTGCTGCCACCATGCATGCATGTCCATCATCAGTCAGTAAAAAAAAAGAAAGCATCTTGGATTCTTGATCGATAGCCATGCATGCATGCAACTCGGCTCGATCGGTCCCGTCAAACAACAAGCTGAGCACCGTGCGGGCCAGCCTTCACCAACCGCTTAGCCCGGGGCCGGGGCTAGCACGACGGATGCTTCCTCATCTGATCGATTTCTTCCCCCGTTTATTTTGTCGTCAAACGCTCAGTCGCACATGTGGCTACTCAACGTCGGTAGCTGTTCTCGTGCATTTCGCTGACATGCATGACAAACAATGCACTGCAGCTGAGCGGGCCGACGTGGACGGTGCAGCTAGGCCGCCGCGACACGCGCACGGCGAGTCAGTCGGCGGCGAACAGCAACCTTCCCTCGCCGTCCTCGAGCGCGGCGACGCTGGTGTCGGCGTTCGCGTCCAACGGGCTGGACTCGCGGGACCTGGTGGCGCTGTCGGGCGCGCACACGATCGGGGCCGCGCGGTGCGCGAGCTTCCGTTCCCGTATCTACAACGACACCAACATCAACGCCGGGTTCGCGGCGAAGCGGAAGCAGATCTGCGGGCCGCAGGCGGGCGGCACCGACGGCAACCTGGCGCCCATGGACGCCATGAGCTCCGTCAAGTTCGACAACGGATACTTCCGCAACCTCGTGTCCCAGTTCGGCCTGCTCCACTCCGACCAGGAGCTCTTCGGCGCCGGCGGTGGCGTCGACTCCATCACGGCGGGGTACGCGCGCAACGGCGCCGCGTTCTCGAGGGACTTCGTCACGGCCGTTGTTAAGATGGGCAATATCAGCCCGCTCACCGGCTCCAGCGGCGAGATCCGCGCCAACTGCCGGAAGCCCAACTAGACATCAGTCAGTCGGTCAGTCAGCGGCAGACTGGCAGTGCTTGCTGCTGGAGTGCTGGTGTGGTCTTCTTCGAGATTCGTGCTGACGGATGGACGGATGGCCAGCTAAGAGGAGTGTGGCTTTTTTGCGTGGAAAGTGTGGAGTGCGTTGGAAGGGAGCGGCGGAGACGATGATGATTTGAAGGATATTTGGTAGGTGGAGCGCCGCTGTCAGGACTCAGGAGGATATGGGAGGGTGGGCCCAGCGTGCCGTGACACATCGATCACTGCATGGCCATTGCTGCTTTTCATTCATTTTTTTATTTATTTTATTTTATTTAGCCGCATTATTCTTTTCTTTTCTTTTCTTTGTACCACGATTTTAGCCTGTAAGTTTGTACGTCCATTGGGCGATTCATGATTATTTTTCAGGGACAAGGACACGAATAAGAACCGATGACATGTGTTATTTTTTTTTCCCACAAGCAATTTACAAATGCAATGCGTACACAATCTTACTATAGGAATCCTGCTTCCAAAAGACGGGCAGCGGATCGGGCCACGTCACCCGTTTACTCGCTAGCCGTTAGATCGAGCGTTCATGCGATCTGGTCCGTCCGATTGCGGGTCGGTTCGGGCGTCGACCCGTAAAGCCACGAACCTTCCCGAGGGTTGCCAGTCGTGCAGAGGAAACAGAGCCGCGACCTGGCCATCCTCCGCCGCCCCCGCACCTCCCTCGTCCCGACGCCCCACACCTCCCTCATCCCGATGCGGCCCGGTGGGCCAGCAGCCCCAGCGCGGGCGGGGTGCGTGCGCGTCGTTCCCGGTGACCCTGGCGCAGGCGAGGTACGAGCGCGGCAACCCCGGCCTCTTCGGTCTCGGACATCCCAGCGCGGGTGGAAGCCCCAGCGGCCCCTGTGACCCCAACGCGACCGGCGTTGCGCGCGTGGCGGCTCCGGCCATCCTGGAGCGGGCGGTGAGCGCAAGCACGGTGGCTAAGGCCACCCCGGCGCGGGCGTGAAGCTCGAGCGCTGCAGCCATGGCGGCCCCCCTCCTCCCACGGCGACCCTGGCACGGCGTCCCCGTCGGTGGAGCGCTCTGCCCTCGCAATGAAGCTCGGTCCGCGACTCAACTGCGCGGCACGTCGATGCCCTGCTCCGCTCCCTACTCAGCTGCCCAAAAGGGAGCAGCAGCCAGCTCCTCAGGCAGGCCTTGCGTCTCCTTGGCCTGTGGTGCGGACGCGGCGCACCAGCGAGGCGGCGAGGCGATGCGAGCACGGCCGCCCGACCGTGGCGCGGGATGGCCACCGGCGAAGCCAGCATCCACGTGGGAGCCCTCCTAAGTAGGGCAGGTGCGCATGGGAGATTTCCTCTGACCTCCGTGTAAGCATAACATCGAACATCTCCCTTGCACTATTGATGTGCCTCTATCTCTTGGCTGTGCAGGAAAAGGCAGCTTCTCGCTGGCCTCTCGTCCACAGGAAGACTTCACATCTTCCAACTTGGATGTGTACGGTATGTCGTCATTGTACCTACAACTTTCTAAGCATCATCGCAGCATGGTGTTTCATGTGGAATTTGGGATTAGTACTGTTTGTGTATAACGATCTCTTATATTCTACCCTGCTTGATATGCTACTGAAGAAATGCAATGGGGTATAATACAGAGCCTTGCGAACATTTTTATTCCATCCACCCTTTTCATACCTGTTATATACATGGCTAGATGTGAAAACAATTCAAATTTGACTTAGCAAACCAAGTTTGTAAAGCTGTGCTTGTGGTTTTCTGAACTCATGATCATCCACAAAATCACTTAAAGCTTATGACTCTTGTGTTTCAAGCTCCCTGATAAATGATACTATTTCATGTCATGTGTGTGCTGCTTATATTTTATTCACTGAATGGAGACATCACTATTTATGCAGCCCTTTCTATCAGATAGACACTAGAGGGCAAAACGAAAATAAAATGTTGACTGCAAGAGGGTGCCATAGCTGCCCTGTTGTGTAAGCATCTTATCTATCACTGACGATAACGTAAGACACCGAAAGTGACACTGTACTATATTTTCTCATGATATCTATCTTTTTAGTGATATTTTTTTTAGATTTGACGTAATCCTTCTCATATGAATTCTTTTGAAACGTAAAAGAGGGAAGACAGTAATTAGCAAATCACAAACATGCAAGTATGATCAAACTTCCTGAATTATAGTTAGGATACCTTCTTATGGCCATGGTGAACGAACAATGATGCATTAATTACGTATGGTGCAAATCTTTTATACTCCTGAAGTAATTATATTTTATTCTTCATAAAAAAAGATCATGATAGAAACTTAGGAGCATATTCTTCTGCCTCTGACCAGAAATTTTAACTCTTTACCGGTGTCTACGCCTCACGCTCATAAATAATCCTATATATTTTTGTTATTTCAGAATTAACAATGAAAAGTTGTGTTCTATGCAACTCTAAGGATTTATATCCTATGTCAGAAGTTTCTGCTAAAAAGTTGCTTGAACAGGTCTTGATCGATCTTGTATATTTTTGCAGTGAAAATTTTGATTAAGATCATCCTAATTCCTACTCCATTGGCTGATACCTGAAAAAGGTGAATGGTTGAAAACTGACCACTGAAGGTGGTATTCTGAAATTACATAGTGCAGGAAGCTGAAGAACTTTGTCAAAGTAGAACTGAAAACTAGAGATAGTTGTACTCCATCAGATTTGTCAATAGTAGTTGTGAAAACTTAACCACGCCTCCAAATAAAACTCTACATATATCATACTTCAAAAATCAACAGTTATTGTCATTTGTTATTGAGTGCACACCTCTTCTTTCCTAGTTTTGACTCTGCAGGGAGTTCTGTTAATTGTTCCAGAGGCACGGTAGAATAAAAACCGATATAGTTTCTGATGGCAAGCTGAATTTTAATGTGACTACTATAACAATACTAATTATTAGAACATGTACTATATCTTTACTCAATATATCCTCCTGGTGATAATTTTCCCTGAATAGTTGTTTTACATGGAGCCTATGTTTCACATGTAATTTCTGGTACCAGAATTGGGATAGAAAGAAATCATTGCTTCGTTCAGTTTTATTACCATTTCAGATTCATCTTAATCGTAAGATGCAAAAGGTCTAACCTTGCTATCTCATAATTTGTACACATTGACAGTATATTTTGTACTATACAGGAAAAAAGAAGGAGTGCATGAAATTATTAACATGCCAGTTCTTTCCATTCTCCAATCACAGGTCACAGCAATTGCTAAGCGTTCTTTCTTTCACTTGCTCATGGCTTTCCTTTTCCCATTTGGCTCTTCCTTTTCAATTTTCATTTTCTCTTAACCTTCCATATGCTAAAACGTGCATGGGTGACTTCAGATTATCCAAGACACAGGAACATAACCAGTCATAGAGTTCATTCAAGAATGGACTCACATCATAGGCTGGTCAAACACGGGTAGGCACGCGGCAACGCCGTGCGTAGTTTCTAGTGGCACTCGGATCCTAGGCCGGGAAAACACGTCGCTTCCTAATACAACAAATGCTTAAGGGCTTCTTCGGTTACTCTGGAATAGACTAGGAATCAATCGAGCTTCATCAAACTTATACAAAATTAGCTAACAATCAATTGGAATCTTTCCATGGCAAGATTCCTGGAGAACCGAACGAGCCCTAAGTCGTTTTATGACTGAACAACAAATGCTTTAACTTGTTTTCATGCATGATCAAAACCGGAGGTTGTACATCAATCGGGCTATATATGATTTTTTTATTTCTAACACTTTTTGAAACTATTTTCAAATATGATGCTATTTAATTTTTATTTTCAAATCTAACACTTTTGACCGCGTATATTGCCATGGCGCGGCCAAACAACCCTAACTACTTAACCAATCCCTAAACCTAAAGTCCTAACTAACAATAACCTAAACCCTAAACCCCTAATCCTAACTAACAAAAACCTAAACCCTAAATTACTAACCAAACCCTAAACCCAAAATCCTAACTAACAAAATCCTAAATCCGAACTACCTAACCATACCCTAAATCCTAACTACTTAGCTATACCAAATTGCTAACACTAATCAATTGATTCAAAAATTAATCACCAAAATAAGGGTCTTGGAGGGGGGAATACCTTAGCAACAATGGGGAGAGCTCCTAGGGGTTAGCCCCGATGATGGAGAGGGCCATCGGCGTCCTCACTGGCCGCGGCGGTGGCCGAACGGCCGGCCACTAAGGGAGGCGGCGCGGGCGACCAAGGGGCTAACCCCCAGCCTATTAGCAGGGGAATGGGGAGAGAGGCAGGTAGGGAGGCATGGCCGACGGTGGAGGAGCCAAGGGTGGGGGCGACGGCACGGGCGACGGGCGCGGGCGGGCGTCTAGTTGCGGTGGGCGCGTGAAAGGGATAGAATGGAGAGAGAGAGGGAAGAGGAAGCCGCGTCATGGGCCTGTACTAGGCCCTGCCGCGCCTTGCGGCGTGGCGCAGCAGCACCTGCCACATCACCAATCAGCAGCCCGATTACTGCCACGTCAGCAGCTTTGCCGCGTCGCCATGCATGGCGCGTCAGTGTTGTTTGGGCGCGCCATGGCAATAGACGCGGCCAAAAGTGTTAGATTTGTAAATAAAAATTAAGCAGTGTCAGATTTGAAAATAGTTTAAAAAAGTGTTAGAAATAAAAAAATCCTATATAGCACAAATATAGTTGCACATTGTAAGTGCATCTAGCCCTTTAGTGGGTTTTGGTAAATTGAATGACAACACAATTAAAGGTCTAATAAGTTTGCTAAGTATTGAACAGGAAATTGAGTCTATTGCATATACTTGTGGGTTGTGTATTAACAAGTACAAGGTTCAACTAGTAGGCAAACTTGATGATATGCCACATTGTGTTAAAGTGAATGCCAAACTGTGTATTGTTGTATTGGAAGTTTATGGAAGCAGTCTAGTTCAAGCAAAAGACAACAATGCAAATGGAATCAATGAAATGGCTTCTATGTTGTGGGATATTATAGCATCATGTGAAAGCAAACATACTTGGTAAATGACAATGTATAGTGGATATAAGTCAGTCTCTACATTGGTTTGCTTACATGGATGAATATATGAAAGATCAATTGGAATGTCAAGCCAAAATGAGAAGGGAATAAGAAATCATGAATTAGCTTGACCATATTGATGTTGATCCATGTATGTCTCTATGCGAGACAGACTGAAGCTTAATTGATCTCAACATTCATATCTAGAAAATATTCAAGTAAGGATCAAAATATTGAGAAATGTTTTTCAATGGATGCTTAATATAATACGACTTAAGTATGGCTTGATAGGGTAAAGATAGCAAGGAAAGGGCTTCGAGGTACTAAGTGAAGGTGAAGGACAAGCGATGGCTTGGCGACCGAGGTACCATGGCTAATGTGAAGAAGGGAGTACTTGCATTGAGTCGAGGTACTAATCAAGCTACGAGGAGTCATATTGTGTTGAGGATCAAATCATTAGTGGAAGTGACTTAAAGCCATGAAGGTGAACTCATATATATGGAAATGGTTTAAGTCACATAATCAAGGTATAATGAGAATGAGGAAAACATATTCGATAATAGAAGTTTTCAATTGCCAAATGAAGTGGTAACCAACTCAAAGGCATTTATATTCTTTCATGCTTTGAATTTGAGTTTAGGAAAAGTCGTACTATAAAGAGGGATTCTAGTACAGTTGGTCAACTGTGCAACCAGATGCTCAAAACTACAGATCTATATCCTCTTACCCAGCCAAAGCAGCCAGCCAAAAATCTCCAGATTCTATCTATTTTGGCTAGGGCGGCAGTGCCGCCCATAAACGACCGTTGGGATCCAAGAGGTATAAATACCATTTGGGCCGGCCCACAATGGATAGCCTTCTTCTCCAACGGTTCAGTTCGAAACTAAATAGACCAAAGCTCACCTCTCTCTCCTCAATTGTTGCTCCTTCATCCCTCAAATAAATCCATGATTCCAACCATCAATTCTTGAGAGAAAAGGCAGCAAAACTCGATTGGAGAGAAGATACACTGATTCCCAAAGTCTAAGAGCATTTGGTTTATGTTTGGCCGGCGGTTCTAGGGTTTGTTACTCTTGGAGCTTGCTCCTAGCCGGCTAGGTGTCGCCCTTGTGCTTGTTAACTCATGTGGCAGCCTTGGGAGGTTTATAACCTCATCCCACAGCTAAGAAATTACCCCTCACTTCAAGAGTTCATTCTCTTTATTTGAGAACGAGGGCAAGGCAAGCCTTGGTGGCGAGCCAATTCTTTTGTGGATGCCTCAACAATATGGACTTAGGTAAGCCTTGGTGGCGAGCTGAACCACAGGATAAATTTTGTGTCTCGCGTGCTTCACTTTGTGTTCTTGCTGGTTCAGCTCTTTACTAGCTATTGTTAGAGTTTGGTAGCTCGATCCTCTCTTGTGTGAGATTTCTGTGGTATCCATTCTTCAAACTGGATTTTGTCTTTCTGTTGCAGGATTGAGCAGTTGAGAGGGTCATGTTACTATCTGTGAAATCTCAACACTATCTGCTTTATTTTTGAAGAGCGGCAGTGCCGCCCTATAAGGCCGGCAGTGCCGCCCTCTGTTCTAATAGAGTTTCGAGTTGAATTTTTACAGGCCTATTCACCCCCCCTCTAGGCCTCCTAAGCGACATCAAGGTCCTTTCACACATCGATCATGCGCATAATAATCAACAACAGAATTGGTAGTTAGTATAGATACTAGTTTTCAAGTGTTGGTACTTAGTAGTGCGTAATACGACGATTTCGATGACTTGATGAAGTTTTCTCAAATGCTTTTATGGATGGATTGTTGTGTTCGAGTTTTTTACTGAGGAATTGTTAGGAAAGAAGATGGTATGTTTGAGGATATGGAAGAAGAATTGAAATGGTTTGATGAACCTCCTAGCTTTAGCGACCTTTGTGTCTGTTTGAATACAAAGTTTGACGGTGATTTCACACTGAAGGAGAGGTTTGATAGTGGAAATACTAGGGCACACTATGTCCTGATGCCCTTGCGCGACCGTGCTCACTGGTCCCGCTACAATAGGGTGATCTATGGTTTCAATGTGCCCATGGATGAGGTGGTGGTGGAGAATGGGTATAGGATGCAGGGTCTCTAGGACGGGCCATCCATTAACGGTGTTGGAGGCAATGAACAAGAATTGGGGGTCAAAGGGGAAGCAACTCAGGGTAACATGGATTTGGATGGTCACTTGACGCAGGAGCAGTTTCATTCAACTCTAGTACGCTGTATAAGCAATGACTTCGATGTGAACGTGTTCGAATGGAAAGAAGAGGAGGAGGATATGATCGATGATGTAGTTAGCAGTGATTCAGACGATTCGGATGATGACCAAGAAGGTAGAGATGCTATGCCAACACCGGTTGATGCCACGCCGGTACCGATTCATGATATGCCATTACCAGAACCAACTGAGGTACTTCATGCTATGCTGGCTCAGGGTAGACTAGTCAAGATTTATCAGAGGATGATACCCCCTATGATTCAACGTTGCGACCAACTCGCGTTCTGTGCTCATGTAACTTTTTCTACTAAAACCTTGCATGGGCCACCTTTGCGGCATGGTCCTCGCTGCATCCAATCTCTTCATGTATAAAATGCAACCAGTTAGCAACGCGATTATATAACATTTAAAAGCAGGCAACGAAAATAACAAGGCTTTCAATCGCTCACTAACACACAATGCAACAACATAATTCTTCAAGACCTACATCTGTACTCTTATCTTCTCCTTTGCCTCCTTCCTTGCCCTCTCCTCCTCTAACGCCCTCCGTCTCTCCAACCCCCATTTGTCAAGCCTAACACCGATCGGGTTACGAACACCGCGCTGTCTAGCAAACTCACGCATGTTCTTCTTCCGCTGTTTAACGAAGAGGTCGACATACTGAGGTCCATATCCCCTCTTTCGTATAATTACTTGCCTCTCCTTCAGTTCATCCAAGAACTTAGCTTGACCATCATAAGATTCCCACTTGCATTTTCTAGTGCTCTGTTCAAACGAAAAATTAGATCATAAGTCTGTGCAGAAGATAACAAATACGATTTCATGTTTCCCAGAATAGTAACCAACCTCATCATAGTCAACTATGTTTCCGCACCAATAGCCTATTCCAAGCTCCGAAGGGACTAGGCCGTAGTTGCCTTTAACACCACATTCGCACATGACAGGAGGTGCTTCGGTGATTATCCTTTCTTTCTTCTTTTCCTTTGCCTTTGGCGGCTCCTGCCATTGATTCTTAGGACCATATAGCCACTTCTTGAAATGACACTTCGCAAATGCAAACACCTAAAAGAGGTGACATTAGTACATGAACACCATAGCTCAATATTTCAACAGATACACTTCCCACTTACTTCATGCTTGTTTGGACACACAAACTCCAACATATTCTCAGGGTTTATCACGGCTCGATCTCTGCAATCGTACAGAGGAGGTTCCTCGAGACGTCTAACTGCGGCTAAATGCTTCTCCTTGGCCTTCATTGGTGGGGGTTAGGGGGAGGTGGAACCCACCGCTCGAAGTGCTCACGTTGATGTCTCCCTCTCCACTAATCGTCGAAAAGGAGATACCTTGGATCAAACTTGTATGGACCGTCGATCCACTGAAAGAAAAAGCACATCTCATGGGCCTACACAACAAGATTCCAACAAAATATTAGTAACCTACTAACACAAATGAAGAAAAAAAAGGTACGGAAAGAATCACTTACATTAAAACGACTGTCTGTGTAGAAGCAACGCGTCGCTGTGTCCGGATATCTTGATTAAAACACGTTGACCGGGAAACTACAGTCATAGTTAGGGACAGGAAGGTCAGGAGGGACGGAGACATCTTTGCTAGACGCGTCGGTGTATAATTCTCTAGGATGACCCTATTTTCGCCACAACTACTCCCGATACATGTCTTACATCTAATAAAATGGTTGTAATTTAACATCAATTAAAACATTGTAAATTAATGTAAAGGAAAACCATTTGTATTACAACTAAAATAATATAATCAACACTTATAGGAACAAAAATAAACCTTACACTAAACATGGTAAACATACTTCTAACTAACTAATTAACCTTAACATTAACAAAGTCAAACTAATATCTTCCTTCAAATCCTAGCCCATAGTTCCCAAATATAATTTTCCTCCAAACCCTAACTACCATTCATAATCTTTGAATCCACCATTCAAACGACAAATAAGAGCATCATTACCGTGACCGAGGCCGAGGAGAAGCTTGGGGGAAGGGAGGGAGGGAGGGAGGTGGGCAGGGAAGGCCGGGCGACGATAGCCCTTGGGAGAGGCGGGAGGGGGCGGCGCGGTCGCCCTCCACCTTTGTTCGAAGTAAGGTAGAGAGAGGGAGGGAGGCTCGCGGCGCGACATGTAGTCGGCGCTGCCGCGCCAGGATCTGTGACGCGGTAGTGCCTGCCATGTCACCGGTCAACAGCCTGGTCGCTGCCACGTCAACAGCTTTGCAGCGCCGCTATGCATGGCACGTCAGCGTTGTTTGGCCGCGCCATGGCAATAGGCACGGCCAAAAGTGTTAGATTTGTAAATAAAAATTAAACTGTGTTAGATTTGAAAATAGTTTAAAAAAATGTTAGAAATAAAAAAAAATTCCTATATAACACAAATATAGTTGCACATCGATCATGCGCGTAATAATCAACAACAGAATTGGGCAGGTGCAACCGTGCAACTACGTACGTGCCACTAGCTAGCTAGCAGTAGCACCATGCACCATAAATGGCACAGCTGCTTCCTGCATTCGACGGTTGACGTGAGATCTCTCTCGGTCATGACCAAAATGTGGCATCCGTACCCTATCACAAATTCACAACTCACACGAACCGACGACGCACCCGGCCGGTCGTCGTCGGAATCAGAGTACGGCAAAATGTGATTAGCGGAGGTTCTCGTTACGATGATGTGATTTTGCGTTGCTGCCCTTGTGTAGCAGTTGGTTGCCGAACATCTATCACATATTCGCATTGGTCAGACAGATCGAGGTGATTGTGGCGACTGTTTTGCTCAGCGGAAGCTTTGGTTTGGTTTTTCAGTTGGAAAAAGTCCTCTAGACCCCTTCGACATTCGATTTCTGTCTTTCATATATAAAATTCATTTTTTTAACCCCTCAACTTTTAGAACAGTTCGTTTTTTTTCACCCTGAGTAGTTTGAATGGCAGTTTTTTCTAACATGGCACCACGTCAGCTGCCCCACGAGATGCCATGTCAGCCATGGTGGGTGTAAATTGAACTATGTTAAAAGCCGAGCAGATAAAAACAGACCAAAAATATCTTATTAAAAAAGTTATCCAAAAGTGAATCAAAAATATTTTTACAAATTATCCAAATACTTGTTACATGGAAAAGTAATGCAAATGAAGATCCTAAAATCTGATTTAAATATTTGAAAACTTCTAGAAACTTTGTTTTAGCTTAATTTTTCGAGCTAAAACAAAGTTTCTAGAAGTCCATGGGGATTCAAATAATTTCAAGCTTATGATGGCCAACTGCCCCTGCTGTGGTTGTCCCACTCCCACCCCAAGATGCATCTGCACTCTGCAGGCGCCAGCGCCGTGGGCTTTCGGAGCACACAGGCACACAGCACAGGCGCACAGCAACCCAAAATGATCACCCTTCCCAACTGGACTGGGCCTCAATGTGCCCGTCCGTTGAGGCCTTGAGGGATTTTATATGCTGGACACGAGCCCAAACCCATAATAAGCCATCGATGCCTCCCGTGTTGTCGCAACTCGCAACTGCATTATTTGCTGCATAGTTTTTTCCCGGCAGTGCGACGCGACGTGGCGCCACCCAACCCCACCATCACCAGGCGCGGCACCGCACCCACCGCTCGCCTCAGTGCCCGACACGGACCCTGGACTCAACCCGAGGGAATGGAATGGACGGCTGGCCGGTTCGCGCTAGATTCCATTCCGCCCGTCCCGGCCCACGCGCGCCGGACGCAACGCACGGCCACCATCATTCGCACGTTTACCGCCACTATGGACGTACTAGTCGGTGGCAGTGCGCCAGCGCCCCCACTCAGGCACTGCCGCAGTCCGCCGGCTAGTACTAGCTGACGACAGGCTGTAGCTTCGTCTCATCATCTTTTATCCCCTCCGACAGGTCACCGCTGTAGGCTGTGATGGCGAGACGGCTGCAGCTCCTGCCGGCGCTCGTCCTGCTCGTCGCCGCCGCGCTCGCGGGCGGCGCGGGAGCGCAGCTCTCGGCGGGGTTCTACTCGTCGAGCTGCCCCACCGTGGAGGGCGTCGTGCGCCAGGCCATGTCGCAGGCCGTCATGAACAACTCGCGCAGCGGCGCCGCCATGCTCCGCCTCTTCTTCCACGACTGCTTCGTCAATGTGAGTGTGAGCTAGAGCGACCGGCAACCCGCAACCGCTAGGCACGCATGCTATGCTTATGCACAAGCGTCTCGCTGCTGCACATGCGTTCATTTAATACTGTAATTCGATCGTTCCTTCCCAGGGCTGCGACGCCTCGCTGCTGCTGGACGACACGCCCACCACGCCCGGCGAGAAGGGCGCCGGCGCCAACGCCGGCGGCTCCACCGTCGGGTTCGACCTCATCGACGCCATCAAGACGCAGGTCGAGGCCGCCTGCCCCGGCACCGTCTCCTGCGCCGACATCCTCGCCCTCGCCGTGCGCGACGCCGTCAACCTGGTCTGTTCGTCCCGTGCTCTCTCTCTCTCTCTCTCTGCCTTTCCCATCGATTATTCTCTCTCTGCTCTGCGGCGTGCCGCCCCGAGAACTAGACTAAACGACGGCGTGTGCAGCTGGGCGGCCCGAGCTGGGCCGTGCCGCTGGGCCGGCGGGACGCGCTATTCCCGAACAGCACGGGCGCGGGGACGGACCTCCCGGGCCCGGACTCCGACCTGGACGGCCTGGTGGCGGGCTTCGCCGCCAAGGGCCTGACCTCGCGCGACCTCGCGGCGCTGTCGGGCGCGCACACGGTGGGGATGGCGCGGTGCGCGAGCTTCCGGACCCGCGTCTACTGCGACGACAACGTCAGCCCGGCGTTCGCGGCGCAGCAGCGGCAGGTCTGCCCGGTCCCGGCCGCCTCGGGGGCCGGCGACGACGCGCTCGCGCCGCTCGACTCGCTCACCCCGGACGAGTTCGACAACGGTTACTACCGGAGCCTGATGACCGGCGCCGGCCTGCTGCACTCGGACCAGGAGCTCTTCAACAACGGGGCACTCGACTCGTTGGTAAGGCTCTACGGCACCAACGCCGCCGCCTTCTCGTCGGACTTCGCCGCGTCCATGGTCAGGCTCGGGAACATCAGCCCGCTCACGGGTTCCGCGGGGGAGATCAGGCTCAACTGCAGGACAGTGAATTCGTGATTTCAGAGGAATGCGAATTTCACTTTTTAATTGATTTGGTTCGGTTCGATTCGACGAATGAAGTGTAACATGGCAATATAATGGCAGTAACTAGAAATAGGTATTTCGATTCGAATGATTCGATTCCATTCGATTCCATCATTGAATTGATACTGTTCTTTTTCCCACAAGGAGCTGTAGAGTTTCCATTTCTGCCGGTTCGCAGCCGGCCAACAGGGTTTTTCGCTTACAATAAATTAGGACCAACCAAATTTATCAGCCTACAACGCTCACAATAAATTAGGATCAGCCGAATTTATCAGCCTACAAACTAACCACCGAACGGGCTCAAAGATTTCGACTTTCGAAAGCGACGTATGTACGTTCTCTGGGAAATATAACTAGGCATTTTCTTATTTACTTCGCTTGAGTATTATCAGTGATCGGTGGCAACTTGGGCCTCATCCTTTCGAATGGTCGAAAGCGACGTATGTACGTTCTCTGGGAAATATAACTAGGCATTTTCTTATTTACTTCGCTTGAGTATTATCAGTGATCGGTGGCAACTTGGGCCTCATCCTTTCGAATGGTACGTGGGCTGTCTCACTGTCGCTACTTCATGTTGCATGGCATATGGGCACAAGGGTATGGCCATAGTTCAAAGAAAAAAAATCGGTTGTGTAGCATCGAAAGATCACGATCTCTGTAAAATATCATTGAAAGTTTGCGTCCTTATAAAATACCACCAAAAGATTGAACCGTGAATTGAAAATAGCATTCCGTTAAAATAAAGCGACAACTGCGGCACCACCGGCACCACGTGTCGCAGCGTCCTTGCCGTCCCGGCTCTCGCCCCGCTCGGTCCTGCCCCATGCCGACGCCTCTCCCCGATCCCGATCTGTGTGCCTGTAACCTGCGTTGGATGGAGGAGGAGGAGGGCCCCTGCAGCGGGACGTCCTCAACCGCCATCGACGACATCAAGGCGCTCGGCAGCTGCGCCCTCGTCTCGCGCCGCTTCCACTCGCTCGTGCTGCTCGTTGACTCCGTCTTCGTCCGCGTCGACTGCGTCATCCCGACGACCTGCCGTCCTTCTCCTCCGTTGTACCGGGCTACCCGCCGCACCAGGAGCTAGCTACGGGCGCGACGCATTCGTGCACATCGCGCGTCCTGGTCGGCGGCATCGCCATGCGCTTGGCTAGATCCTGTCCCCCGTCGCGACGGGCGTCTCCTGGCGCTCCGAGCCACTGCCCGCGCCCGTCGCGGACGTCTCCCACCAGTCCACCACTCGCGCTCCGAGGTGCTCCGCTCAGCTACGACGCCTCCACATCGAGCTGGCGCTTTACGATGGCATGCTCCTAAAGTGGAAGGCCGACTTCGGCTGCACCCTCGGCAGCTGCGTCATCCTCGGCGCCTCGTCGGTCTCGTCCAAGCCGCCGACAGGGCCATGGTCCAGCGGTGGCGAAGGCGATGCACTGCTTCTGGCTGCTGGAACCTGCTAGCGCTGGTGCAACGATTCTACGAGCCCATGTCCTAGCACGACGGAGGCTTCCGTCACTCCCGTGACTTCATTTTAATAGAATGCTACTCTCAGTTCATGGTTCAATCTTTCAGTGATATTTTACGGAGCGCTAAACTTTCGGTGGTATTTTACAAAGATCGCGATCTTTTGATGTTACACAACTAATTTTCCCTAGTTCAAACCTTATCTATTCCATTGTTACAGTGGAATCTTTTCTTTTTCTTGAACAAACAACAATCACTTTATTTTATAGTACAAGGTATCTTAATTTTCTCAAAATTTGATCAAATTTTTAGAAAGATATACGTAACATCTGTAATATCAAATAAATGCACCATCAAAACGTATTTCGTAGTGGATTTAATTAATCTAATTTGATGGTGTACATGTCATGTGAAGTTTGTTCAAATTAGATAAGTTTGTCTCGTGACAAAACTGAAATACCTTACATTTATAATGGATGCAGTATAATCTAATTGTAGATCGCTTATGTGTTGATAAAATTACACCGGTAGCCTTTAAACTTGTACGATTATTTCACATAGGCTTAAAACTTACCACTATGGACCATAAGTCAAGTTTAGGAGGTACAAGTTCAACGAGCTAGGTGATGCAAGCAGGAGCTAAGGGGCTATTTAGCTTCGAGCGTAGCAGGCAACTCTGCTCTCAAGCAACAATCTTAGGTCTAAGCGTCTGATTTTGAACGTCTAGGATGGGTACTTGTATTTGGTAAGTTTGTCTAAGAGCAAGGTTAATAGTACAACCTTATGGATCCTTACAGCTCGCTTGTTAGGCAACTTATATAGTAGCTGGTTTACTCAGGGTCGGTTTGGGACAGCTCCACCATCTATAGATCCACAAAAATAGCTTCACTCCCCCAAAAGTTACCTAAACACTCTAGCTCCACCAAATTCCGGATTCATCGAAAAGGTGGATGTGAGTGCCAGATACACACACACAAAAAAAAGGGGTGCTCTATCAAACTTAAATTGATGGAGCTGAGAAAATTACCCATCACCACTGTCACTGATTACCTAAACTTACCGGTTGGTTATAATTTTTTCGCGTCTTCTCCTCTTTTCCCGTCGCTGCAATGCGCGCCCCACCCCGGCCCTGCGCGCCCGCCCGGCGAGGCGAGGCCGCGTCCTCCTCCGGCCACCGCGCGCCCTCCCCGGCCCTGCGCGCCAGCCGGCAAGGCGAGGCCGCGGCCACCGCGTGCCCCAAACTGGCCCTTCGCGCCTGCCCGGCGAGGCGAGGCCGCGCCCTCCTCCGGCCACCGCATGTCCCTCCCCGGCCCTGCGCGCCCGCCGGGGAGGCGAGGCCGCGCCCGACCTCCGGCCACTGCGCGATGCTCCACCGGCCACCGCGCCCGCCACTCCCTTGGCTGGCCACCGTCTGCCCCACGGCCACTGAGCCGGCTGGAGGATGAAGAAACCAGGAAAAGCATTTTCCCTGGACATTGACAAGTGGGACCTATCCAAAGGCAAATCTGTCCATTCCGGTTAAAATGCCCTGGTGTAAATCTGGATCTACCGTGTTACCCAAACATTTCCCAAGTGGGTCTCGGATCCACCGGTGGAGCTCCTCCACGGTGAATCCTAGATTCAGATTTATTTTTTTAATTGTGGAGCTGTCCTAAATATGTCCTTGTAGCCTATCCCTCCCTCTCATAGACCTTCTTGGTTGGCTGCAAACTTCTCCTCCTTTTTTCCTTCCACTTCAGCATCTAGCCTGTTAATAGCCTTCTATTATACTTGCTCTAACTCGAATTCAGCGACAACATTGTACGAGGCCGATCTCAGTGGGAGTTTCATGTTATTATTTTGAAGACTCTTAGATCTCCGTGTAAACAAGTTTCATCCTCGTGAAATTTATTTCATTCCATAAAACCTTTTCGTCTCTCTCATATATACTATGTCACATCGACTTATTTAATGTTCATTAAACTTGCATTGAGATTGGTCTAAAAAGTTTGGACTAGGAAAATATATTACAAATTCCAAGGGCTCGATGACACAAACTCCAAACTTCATGATCTTATCCCTTGTTCAGCAACTAGTAATAACAAATTAAACATTTGGAAAAGCCATTTGGAAAAGATTACTTATCCACAAGACAACGAATATGTTATATGTTAAGTCACTTGAAGTGATATCGCCTGTTGTCCATTAACTAAAACCAACCCGCCCAAATGGCCAAATTGTCGTGTTCGAATTCAAAAAAAAAAAAAATCGTGTTCGTGGCTTTGCTGGACAGCAGTGTGCTGTGTGCAGTGCGGCGTCCGTGAGCGGACCACTAGCACACATCCCGTGACAGAGTAGAAGGATCCGACAGAGGAGATTAGCAGGAAAGACGAGCATTCCGGCGAGATGCGCACGTCATGCGTGTTTTGGTTTCTGAATGCTTCTAAAAACCTTGGAAAGTGACACGCCAACAAGAGAAAATGCGCGCCCGAGTTGTGTCGGCCTGGTGTGCATTTGTACTGTGTGGCTAGCTCTGCTGTATGCCCGTATCTGTAGATATTCTCGAATTGGTTGCCGGCGCATGGCCAAGCCAGTTCGTGTGTCCAGCCATAAATCTCCCATCTGTGTTGGTTCCTGTACCAACTAGCTTTGACGGGAATGATCAGTTTGCATGGCGATCAAATATGTGTCTTTGTTATTTGATTCCAAAAGAAAACATGTGAGGGGCCATCTGGATCCCTTCATTTTAAGAAATTAAAATCTACATAATAAATTAGCCTATTTAGCTTGGAATGTAACATTCCATAATTTTCCCAAGCTAATAAATAAGCCTATCTCTAATTCATAGGGTGGGAGTTGAAAATGGATTTTATAGATCACTATGCTATAATTCTATTCTTCAACTTATAAAACACTTTTCAACTCATTTCCCTACAATAGAAATGCAACATATAAGTATGTCCCTTGTATGCCTAACAATAAATATACAAATATATTTTATATACAACTATATTAGCTTAATTAATCTATGCCTAAATTGTAATTATTAGAATGAATTCAATTCAAGGATCCAAACGGGCCCTAGAGTAATTGCAATCCAAACACAGTAACATGTAAATCAACGATAACAGAATACCGACTTAAAACAGGTTTATCTAAAATTGACAGTAAAACCTATTTTTCTAGAAAAATCAATTATAATTATGAGAAATTGAAGCTGGCATTGTGTTGCTTCATTCCCAATGCTTCTCATCCATCAAGGCTTACAACTCGACTTTGTTTACTTGAAATGCCTTCCTGATATGTTTGTGGCATAACGTTGCCACCTATGCTTTGTAACTAACGCTAGAAGAAACCATGCTTGATGATTGCACGACCTTTAATCAGGATTGTTTATGCTTTGCGCTGCTATTAATGCTTTCGGGCTACTATCGGGAGCTCCAATATAAATCTGGAAAGCACAGTTTGGAAGAGCAAAAAGCCATACTGACTGATGATGTGCCTGTTTCCAGACCCCATAATATATGCCTAAGAACACTAATCCGAGTGCTGAAGAAAATATCCTGACGCTTTGCAGTATCTGTTGTAGCACTGAAAAAAGGTACTCTAAGATGGGAGACAGTTGGATGGTTCTTATACTTGGCCCGTTTGAAACGCAGGAATTTCATAGGAATCGCACAGGAATTTCACAGGAATCGATTCAATTTCACAGGAAAAACACAGGAATAGGAGAATTTTCCCGCGTTCCAAACAGACCCTAAGCACTAGATTGATGATAAATAGAAATTGACAAGCTCTTATTGAGGAAATCTAAACTAGCATGTACTGACTGCAGTGAAGTTAATGGTAAGGTGGGCCCACATTATCCCTTGTTTATATCTTTGCTACTTATTTATTGTGGATGATATCAATTAGTAACTGCAGAGATTGCTCATGGAGGTTAATCTCTGAAAAAGATATAAGGTTTATTGGCTTGGAAACTGTTTAGCAAGCAACAACATTAATAAGACAAGATTTTATAATAAAGAGAAAATTTTAATCCCTCATGTCAGGAATAATTTCTCCATATCATCACAAAGACACAAATCTTGCACTTCTACTGAATGGGAACATGCAAAAATCATGGTTTATACTTTATAATTACTGGTCTCTCATCAATATAATGCAACTCATAATGTGACATGTAAATTTGCCCTTATATAAAGTAACATGGCTGCGATATGAAGTGAAGATTACTAATCTCTCGTCAATGGCCCTGTTCGGCTTACCCCATATTCGGCTTGTTCGGCTTCTTTTTTCAGTCGGAACAGTGTTTTTCTCTCACAACAATTCAGCCGAAACAGTATTTTTCAGCCAGTTTCAGCTAAGTTTCAGACCAGCGAACGGGGCCAATATAATGCAACTTTTACATGGCTGCGATACAAAGTGAAGGTACTGTAGTGCTACAAAACGTGATTCGTCCATGGGCACACTCCAAACAATGCGTGACAAGGCCGCGCCAGTTGTTCTAGTCAGACAGTAGATTTACGCCAATCTTACCAGGTGGCCTGTAGGGTGACTATTTCTTTGTTTCTGGGTTGTTTTTTCCTCTAGGTCCAACAGTCCCAAATGTTACTTTACCTTTGCCAACACTTTTTGTAAGGAGCTCACCATCGACCTCAGCAACATCGACTTCACCTTCGCCAACACTTCGGCGATGGGTCCACCATCGACCTCGGTGAAATCGGCGTCACCTCCACCGACACGTCGGTGAGGGGCTCCACCATCGACCTTGGCGATATCAATATCACTACATCGCCATCTCGCTTGACACAAGGGGCTCACCAGTCTACTTCGACAATGACTTCATCAGCGCCTTGACTTCACATTTGGGTCGAGGGTCCGCAACTGCCTCTGACATCATCGACAACATCGCATCACCGTCTCGCTCAGTGCATGGGGCTCAACTGTCAACTTGAGCGGTGACTCCATCAAATGCCTCAACATCACTTTTCGCTTGAGGATTCACCAGCCCCTTCTACACCATAGACATCATTATCGCCTTGCTCGTCTACTTCAGCATCAACTTTAGCTTCACCAGGCTACCTTCGGCCTAGGGGCTCACCATCATCATCATCATCAGCATCAACTACAACACTCAACCAAACCTTCTGCCCAAGGCCCATAACCATTTTAATGACGACTTCAACTTTACCCCGCCATCACCCTCGGCTCAAGTAAAGAACCTCCCTCTAAGTTCATTGTTGACACCTTCATCAACTAGGCATGAGACCCTCACCTACTCATAAGCACCAGCCAAGAAGGGCTATTATGGGTGCATTGGGGAACAAATTCAACCCGACGAACATGTCTTGCCTAGTGCTCATGAGCCGAAGGAGGCAAGCCCCACTGACTGCTATATCTACTCCATCTACATCCACCTCAACAAATACATCATCATCGACCTTCGTTGACAACTCCTTCGTCTATCTACGTCGGACGACCTTGACAACCAAAACTGTTGCTTACACTACTATGACTACTTCAGCTACAGAGAGCTGCTCCCGGCAAGGTGAAGATCATCATAGTAGTTGAGGTAAGCAGGAGCAAAATCATCGACCTTCGCAATCAAAAAGTCATCATCACTGTATCATGGCCTCCGACCTTCATCGCCAAAACACTTCCTGCTCTGAGGACACCTATTGAAGCTTAATATAGACCAGGGAATTGTACTCTTGGGCCTTTTCCTATTATTATATCAACTAGGTTTGTTGTGCCAACCAAATCCTAGTGGCTAAGGGGCCACTGTTGGGGGTAGGGGTGGCTACGCCTACCCTCTTCCATGTAAAAGGGCCAAAGGTCCAAGAGGTCTAAGGACCTCCATGTAATTTGCAAATCAAAGGGGTAGGGAGGAAGATTGCCTTCTCCCACCTCCACTATAAATAGAGCCCAAGGGGCAAGGGCTTGGGGATTTCACCTCATTCTTATAACCTCAGTCTTTAGCGTTTCATTTCATTCTCTTCTTTCTTTGCGGGACTAGCACCCTAGCTTTCCTTTCAACCCAGTGAAGGTACGACCGAAGGTCTATAACCCAACATACTACATGACATGCAAGCCCTCTAAATATGGAATAGCCTTCATCCGTGTACTTAGCCTTCACCGTGGCATACTCTATTGTGATGTTTTCTCAGAATTCCCGTTCCTGCGGTTCATCTAGCTTCCAAAGATTAATGTTTGGGATCAGAACCACGATTATTCCAAAGGATGCCAATTGCCTAGGGCATACAAAAGTGTTGACGTATGCATATGCAAAGTGAAATTTGTAGACATCAACAGTGGGTTGTTTGGGACCAGAAAGGGTTCTAGTTTCACAATAACAATCTGGACGCTAGTGATGCATACACAGAAGTGGTAAAAGGGTGTCGTCCTCTAGGTTGATGATTTGTGGTCATTTCCTAATTTCCATGACTCTCCTTTGTCTCATGGATTCCAGATTTCCTAGTAGTGAGCAAGCAAGATGCAATCATTGTCTCCTACATCCTGCGAGGGTCTGGGTCTGTTGTGAAGGCCTAGGTTGTTACTCTAGATATGAGAAACATGGAAACGGAATCATAAAGGCCCTTCACTAATGAATACAAATTGGTCTTTAAAGATTGTAGCTATAAACCATTTGTTTGTTGTGATTTTGATTGCCTAAACACTGAAACAGGGAAGCATTCGACACTTTCTCCTTCAGGATTGGCTCATTGGTAGGCATAGTTCTTTGTAATTTATAATAGTGAATATGCGTGGCAACCACATGTTGCAAGTTTGTCAGTGTAAACTGGCTTTGGACTTGAATGCTAGACATAGTTTGCCCAATTTATTAAGTTGCTTTGATATTACCTATATCTAGACTAATTTAGCTTTTTTTTTTGCCTTTTTCTAGGTATTGCCTGTACTGTATATACAGTTTGCCCATTTCTGTTACTGGCTATAGATATTTGTTCATTCAATCATATTGTTTTAGATGATTTGGAATGGAATAGAATCATGATCTCCAGCTATATATATATATATATATATATATATATATATATATATATATATATATATATATATATATTCAGTAGCCAGCTATAAAATAAGTTATTTTGTAGCCACCTCTATTTACGATAATTTTATATACTAATTTACGATAATGTCAATACATATTTACGATAGTTGGGTTACTATAACACATGGGGATATTTACCGTAACGTTATAGTAAACCACTTAGCAAGGAGTTACTATAATCTCGTAAATTAACATAGTAATTATCGTAACTCAAAGTGGCTATAGAATAAGTTATTTTGTAGCCAGCTACAGGGTATATATATATTTAGTCTTTATCTCCCTGTCATGCATTAAGTATCTTGACCATTGGAATTGCACACTAGTTGTTTCTTGATGGATTTGCTACTGCTTAAAAGTAAAAACAAGGTATATGTACAACTACATCTCAATGCCGAGCAATTCAAAACGTTTTTTTGCATGTTACTTTGCAATTATATCGCTGAACCTGTTTCATTTAATTGATTGAGACTATTTTTTTAGATAATGGAATTGATTTAGACTATGATCTATAATGAATTACCATTACTTCTTCAATCAGCCAATTTGGACGGGATTTTTGATAGAAAACTTGAATATTACGATTTGGAATTGTTTCCTA